>NW_022991569.1:415732-892333 GCF_902827175.1 Gymnodraco acuticeps
TCTCTCTTTGTCACTCGCTCACTCTCTCTTTTTCTACTTATCGCAGCTTCTCCCTCTCTTTCTCTCTCTCTTTGTCACTCACTCATCTCTCTTTTCCTACTTATCGCAGCGCCTCTCTCCCTCTCTTTCTATCTCTCTTTGTCACTCGCTCACTCTCTCTTTTTCCTACTTATCGCAGAGCGCCTCTCCCTCTCTCTTCTCTCTCTCTTTGTCACTCACTCTCTCTTTTTCCTACTTATCGCAGCGCCTCTCTCCCTCTCCTCTCTCTCTTCTTTGTCACTCGCTCACTCTCTTTTTCCTACTTATCGCAGCGCCTCTCCCTCTCTCTCTCTCTCTCTCTTTGTCACTCGCTCACTCTCTCTTTTTCCTACTTATCGCAGCGCCTCTCTCCCTCTCTCCCTCTCTCTCTCTTTGTCACTCGCTCACTCTCTCTTTTTCCTACTTATCGCAGCGCCTCTCTCCCTCTCTCCCTCTCTCTGTCTTTGTCACTCGCTCACTCTCTCTTTTTCCTACTTATCGCAGCGCCTCTCTCCCTCTCTTTCTCTCTCTCTTTGTCACTCGCTCACTCTCTCTTTTTCCTATTATCGCAGCGCCTCTCTCCCTCTCTTTCTCTCTCTCTTTGTCACTCGCTCACTCTCTTTTTTCTACTTATCGCAGCGCCTCTCTCCCTCTCTCTCTCTCTTTGTCACTCGCTCACTCTCTTTTTCCTACTTATCGCAGCGCCTCTCTCCCTCTCTCTCTCTCTCTCTCTCTCTTTGTCACTCGCTCACTCTCTTTTTCCTACTTATCGCAGCGCCTCTCTCCCTCTCTCTCTCTCTCTCTCTCTCTTTGTCACTCGCTCACTCTCTTTTTCCTACTTATCGCAGCGCCTCTCTCCCTCTCTTTCTCTCTCTCTTTGTCACTCGCTCACTCTCTTTTTTCTACTTATCGCAGCGCCTCTCTCTCTCTCTCTTTGTCACTCGCTCACTCTCTTTTTCCTACTTATCGCAGCGCCTCTCTCCCTCTCTCTCTCTCTGTGTGTAATGGCAGATATAAATATCCCTCAGCAGTAACCCCTCTCTCTCATAAACACTCACACATACTAACACACCACAGTCTCTCTGTTTCATGAATCACAGACACAGCTGAAACCACACTTTCTGAAAGTCATCATCCTCCCTGGGACTGTTTGTTTTGAGCTACCATCTATAGTATTGATTGTTGATGTTGGCCACAGCCTCTTACCACAAACAAAACAACTCAAATCAATGGGAATACAGGACATGTACTGGCTTCACTTCCTGTACTATATGTTGGTACAACGTGACCTTATCATATACTGTTCATATTTAGCTGCTTGGGCCTCCGCCTTTAGTGTTGTATCTTAATCAAAGGTGTGAGAAGTACTCAGATCTTGTTCTTGAGTAAAAGTAGAAGTACTCAGATCTTGTTCTTGAGTGAAAGTAGAAGTACTCAGATCTTGTACTTGAGTGAAAGTAGAAGTACTCAGATATTGTACTTGAGTAAAGTAGAAGTACTCAGATCTTGTACTTGAGTAATGGTAGAAGTACTCAGATATTGTACTTGAGTAAAAGTAGAAGTACTCAGATCTTGTACTTGAGTGAAAGTAGAAGTACTCAGATCTTGTACTTGAGTAAAAGTAGAAGTACTCAGATCTTGTACTTGAGTAATGGTAGAAGTACTCAGATATTGTACTTGAGTAAAAGTAGAAGTACTCAGATCTTGTACTTGAGTGAAAGTAGAAGTACTCAGATCTTGTACTTTAGTAAAAGTAGAAGTACTCAGATCTTGTACTTGAGTGAAAGTAGAAGTACTGAGATATTGTACTTGAGTAAAAGTAGAAGTACCAGAGTGTAGGAATACTCTGTTACAGTACATGTCCTGCATTCAAAATGTTCCTCAAGTGAAAGTAGAAAAGTATTATCATCAAAATATAGTGAAAGTAGCAACAGTAAAAGTAGAAGTACTCAGATCTTGTACTAGAGTAAAAGTAGAAGTACTCAGATTTTGTAGTTGAGTAAAAGTAGAAGTACTCAGATCTTGTACTTGAGTGAAAGTAGAAGTACTGATATATTGTACTTGAGTAAAAGTAGAAGTACTCAGATCTTGTACTTGAGTGAAAGTAGAAGTACTCAGATCTTGTACTTGAGTGAAAGTAGAAGTACTCAGATCTTGTACTTGAGTGAAAGTAGAAGTACTCAGATCTTGTACTTGAGTAAAAGTAGAAGTACTGAGATCTTCTACTTGTGTAAAAGTAGAAGTACTCAGATATTGTACTTGAGTGAAAGTAGAAGTACTCAGATCTTGTACTTGAGTAAAAGTAGAAGTACTCAGATCTTGTACTTGAGTGAAAGTAGAAGTACTCAGATCTTGTACTTGAGTAAAAGTAGAAGTACTCAGATATTGTACTTGAGTAAAAGTAGAAGTACTCAGATCTTGTACTTGAGTAAAAGTAGAAGTACTCAGATATTGTACTTGAGTGAAAGTAAAAGTACTCAGATCTTGTACTTGAGTAAAAGTAGAAGTACTCAGATCTTGTACTTGAGTGAAAGTAGAAGTACTCAGATATTGTACATGAGTAAAAGTACTCAGATCTTGTACTTGAGTAAAAGTAGATGTACTCAGATCTTGTACTTGATTAAAAGTAGAAGTACCAGAGTGTAGGAATACTCTGTTACAGTAAAAGTCCTGCATTCAAAATGTTCCTCAAGTGAAAGTAGAAAAGTATTATCATCAAAATATAGTGAAAGTAGCGACAGTAAAAGTAGAAGTACTCAGATCTTGTACTAGAGTAAAAGTAGAAGTACTCAGATCTTGTACTTGAGTGAAAGTAGAAGTACTGAGATATTGTACTTGAGTAAAAGTAGAAGTACTCAGATCTTGTACTTGAGTAAAAGTAGAAGTACTCAGATCTTGTACTTGAGTGAAAGTAGAAGTACTCAGATATTGTACTTGAGTGAAAGTAGAAGTACTCAGATCTTGTACTTGAGTGAAAGTAGAAGTACTGAGAACTTGTACTTGAGTAAAAGTAGAAGTACTCAGATATTGTACTTGAGTAAAAGTAGAAGTACTCAGATCTTGTACTTGAGTGAAAGTAGTAGTACTCAGATATTGTACATGAGTAAAAGTAGAAGTACCAGAGTGTAGGAATACTCTGTTACAGTAAAAGTCCTGCATTCAAAATGTTCCTCAAGTGAAAGTAGAAAAGTATTATCATCAAAATATAGTGAAAGTTGCGACAGTAAAAGTAGAAGTACTCAGATCTTGTACTAGAGTAAAAGTAGAAGTACTCAGATCTTGTACTTGAGTGAAAGTAGAAGTACTGAGATCTTGTACTTGAGTAAAAGTAGAAGTACTCAGATCTTGTACTTGAGTGAAAGTAGAAGTACTCAGATCTTGTACTTGAGTGAAAGTAGAAGTACTGAGATCTTGTACTTGAGTAAAAGTAGAAGTACCAGAGTGTAGGAATACTCTGTTACAGTAAAAGTCCTGCATTCAAAATGTTCCTCAAGTGAAAGTAGAAAAGTATTATCATCAAAATATAGTGAAAGTAGCGACAGTAAAAGTAGAAGTACTCAGATCTTGTACTTGAGTGAAAGTAGAAGTACTGAGATCTTGTACTTGAGTAAAAGTAGAAGTACTCAGATCTTGTACTTGAGTGAAAGTAGAAGTACTCAGATCTTGTACTTGAGTGAAAGTAGAAGTACTGAGATATTGTACTTGAGTAAAAGTAGAAGTACTCAGATATTGTACTTGAGTGAAAGTAGAAGTACTGAGATATTGTACTTGAGTAAAAGTAGAAGTACTCAGATCGTGTACTTGAGTGAAAGTAGAAGTACTCAGATCTTGTACTTGAGTGAAAGTAGAAGTACTGAGATCTTGTACTTGAGTAAAAGTAGAAGTACTCAGATCTTGTACTTGAGTGAAAGTAGAAGTACTCAGATATTGTACTTGAGTAAAAGTAGAAGTACTCAGATCTTGTACTGAAAGTAGAAGTACTCAGATATTGTACTTGAGTAAAAGTAGAAGTACCAGAGTGTAGGAATACTCTGTTACAATAAAAGTCCTGCATTCAAATGTATTCTCATCAAAATATAGTGAAAGTAGCGACAGTGAAAGTAGTCGTTGTGCAGATTGGTCCATTTCAGAATAATATATATGATGTGTTTTATAATGATTGATCATGAAAGTGTTCTCAAAGCTGGTAAAGGTGCAGCTAGTTTGAATGGCTTTGTATACTGCAGGGTAGCTGGTGGATTTACTCCAGGTAGAACTAAAGTCTGATTTAACACTTGATTAGATTTCACATCATTCATCCACATCTGTAAAGTAACTAAAGGTATTAAATACATGTAGTGGAGGAAAAGTACACCAGTTACCTCTGAACTGTAGAGGAGAAGAAGAACAAAGTAGCAGATAATGAAATACTCAAGTAAAGTACAAGTATTCTCAAAAGTATACTAGTATAGTACTTGAAATGTATTGTGTGTGGTTTATGTGGGTTGCCATGGTTACAGTTTTGAAATGGTCATGTTTTGGTTGTGCAACACAACTTCTTGATAATGCTCTGAGATAAGATCATGGTTTGGGTTTAAATATGTATACATGTATGTTTGTTATGTTTTGATGACTTTTCAGCCGATGTCAGAGTAGCTCAACGTATGCTACATCTGAGGTTTTGTGGCGTGTTCAGATTACAGCTTGTTGTAAGATGTATGTATGTTAGCACAGTAACAGTATTTAGTAAATCCACAGATTTTGGTTGTTGTTCCAATTTGTTCAAGCTTTTTGTTGTACATGTTGTGTTTGCATCTTGTTTAGATTTGTTGTATAGGATTTAACAAGTAACCTGCATCTTAACTGTGTAACAGTAAAAGCCAGTTACCAAAAAAATACAGGCAACAAGCAAAAGAAGCTAACTTCCGTGTCGGCCTACAAAAATATGTCATCACTGCACCACTCTGAGCTTTGTGTTATTCCACTTTATACATGCTTGATTATTGGTTGTAAACTGTCTTTAATCGTAAAAAAACAAAAAATATCTGACAGTTACCAATAACAGGAATAAAGTGTTCAAAAATAATAAATAAACTAATTAACTAACAAACAAAACAAAAGATAATATGTTAGCCAGGCATCATTTTCATTCATTAGCATCATGCTATGAACATCCAGCCTCTGTAGCTCCTGTGCTGTGCTTTATTGATGGTCAACAGGTGCATAGAGTTGCTGTTATAAACATAATAACGTCTTCTGCTGTGTTTAAAAAAAGTACGAGTTAAGTTGGTTAAATAATAGCCTTCCGTATCCTGAGCCTCATTGGCCGCCTATGGCCAGCGTCAAGTGCAGACTGTTTTGCTCTTACTACTGGCTGATGCTCCGAGTGTCCAATGATGGGCATGATTGACATTAGGGTTAGTTTAAAGCCTATCGCACGTCATTCAGACTATAAAAGAGGTATTTTCACGTTGGTATGAAAATGCCGATCTGTATTTGACACCCTGGAAGTGAAACAAGTCTTGTTGGTTTTCCTTCATTAGCTTAGGGAGTTTGTACCCTAAAAGACTTTACATTTTGTGAGGAGAAAAAACAGTTTTTCACCAGTGTTTACTTTCAATATGAATCTGTTTGATGGCACGGTCTGTGCGTTCACATTATGGTCAGATCTGATCGCTGTATCATGAAGATGGGTCACATGACTGACAAAGGCAGCTGAGGTGGCCAAAGCCTTTTTTAAATCTACTTATAAGCTAACATGCTCTCAGGTCCCTAATGAGTCTCCTGATGCGACTGGTAATAATCAGATAACACCCACCATGTACCAACACCTTAGTTTAGCATGTTAGCATGCCATCACAAAAGAAAAGCTATCATAGGTTTGCAGGTACAAATATTAAAATGTTGACGCTAGACCAGTGGTTCCCAACCTTTTTCAGTGAGGCCCCCCTTGGATAATTGGAAATATTTTTCGAGCCCCCCCCAACCCGGTTCCCACCGAGATTGGTAGGATTAATTGTATATAGTTGTACAAACATTACATTTTCTCTGCTAATAATAACAAGAAAAAAAGATCCAACTAGAATTTTTTATTTTATTATGGATTGAACAACAAAACGAAAGTGCTTGTATTGGCAGATGATCCTGTGCCACTGTGAAATAATGAGGCCTAATTGAAACAATTACAAATATGTTTTATCGATCCAGTTCTTTAACACTATTTGTATAGGTTATTTTTAAAACTAAACAAATTGGAAACAGAATTAACATTGATTTATTTTATGTACAGTATAGTGTGGATTATGGGCTGCTAGCACACATACCTGCAGTGGTGGTAGTAACTAAGTAGATTTAGTCAAGTACTGTACTTATTTCCATTTGCTTCTTTGTAATTCTGCTCCACTACAGTCCAGAGGTAAATGGTGTACTTTTACCCCACTACATGTATTTAATACCTTTAGTTACTTTACAGTTTTGGATGAATGATGTGAAATATAATCAACTTTTAAATCAGACTTTAGTTACATCTGGAGTAAATTCACAAGCTACCCTGCAGTATACTACTTTTACTTAAAGGTGGGGTAGGTACGTTTGAGAAACCTGCTTGAGATACACTTTTTGTTATATTCCATGGAATGCTCTTAACACCCGATAGCAATGAATATCTTAAGTGCTTTGACAAAAAATCCATAAAAAAATTAATCTGTTGGAAGCCGTGGTACTGTAAAAATTACGACCAATCATCTGAGCCGGCTAAAATACCTGGATGGCCTACCTGCCTGTCAGCCTTCCATCTGTGCACAAACTTATCTCGTGCCCTCATTGGTCATGTGCGCGTTCGTGTGTGTTGGAGGAGGGGCTCTGTAACGCAGCGTCCACATGGCGGCATGCGTTGAAACTCGACCAACAACCAATCACATGAATCTCCCGTCCCGGACACACAAGCACGCGGTTTGATTGGCTAGAGCTTGTACTGGCATATGATTCGATTGGCTGACGCTTCCGCCGAAGCTTCAAAAGTTGAACATTGCTCAACTTTTGAAGCGAGCAACGCGAAGCAACACTCCCACAATGCAGTTTGGCAAAGCATGACGTCAACCCATTGAAAGTGAATGGGCAGAAGCGTGAACGCACGCCACCGTGTGGACGGGCCTTAAGGAAGTAGCAGATTTCTTCCGGCTGTGTATTTTCAAATTCTAGCGCACTCAAGCTGGTTTCTCCAAAATTACCTACCCCACCTTTAAGTACTTGATCTGAGTACTTCTTCCACCTTACATGTAATCGGGTCAACAGAACTCTGAGTTAAGGATGTTGAAAACGGTGCATTTCTCCGTATGAATATGATGCCTTTTGGCCAGCTGATGGACAGATTGCTTGTGTTTCCGCGTTAATGCGAAAATACTTATGGCAAACGAGCATTGACCACATCGAGCCTTGTACATTGTCACTTTTGAACGCTCTGTGCTCCGCCGGCAGATCTCTGTGTGCACGGTAATGCAGCGAGTCTGTGAGAGAGAAAGAGAGAGAGAGATCTCCCCACCGACCACGTTAGATGTCAAGGGAGATGTATGCCTCATCATACTTTGTTAATTTGGGAATTATCGCTGAAAGGCTTGTCGTGGGCGCGTCCACTTTTCTTTTATCTGCCGGTTGTGTTAAAAATGTGTCAATTTTATAGATTTTACGAGCAAAAAATGTTTGTTTACAACTTCTCCCCAAGCTTCACGCTCCCCCCAGGTTGGGAACCACTGCGCTAGACGATCACCAGTCATTAGGATACATCCAGAAGTTGCTGACATATTTAAATTAAAAATGACAACCAGCTCGTGGAGCCATATAAAAAGTCAGGTGATCACCAAGATTATTAGTTTCATCACAAATGTCTGGAAATAATGTTAATTGACCAAATGTCTTGGTGATGTCTTAGTCTGGACTATAGTGTCCAACTTCCCCACAGTGCCATTCATAGACGCCTGCAACTAAATTGCCATAACACATGACATTAATTGAACTACTGAAAAACCATTCTAAAGTTGGGATTGAAGGAAGTGAGAATGGAATGTGGAAATGTTCCTCTAAATAAACGGTGAATCTCTTTGTCCACAGGGTAACCAGGACACACCGGCACCCCCGGACCCATCCATGGCCCAGGCTTACCCATCAGCCCAATTTGCCCCTCCTCCCCAGAACAGCATCCCAGAGTTCACAGCTTCACACCCCCATCCACACTCCCACCCGCACCAGCACCCGGCGGCCCTGCAGGACTACCCTGCGGTGCAGGCCTCCGTCAGCGACCACCCCCTCAACATGTACCAGTCCTCGCAGAGCCACGAGGGGCCGAGCGGCCCGGAGCCTGGCAGCCACAGCGTGCCCGGCAACGCCACAGTAAGGCATCATGGGAGAGGTGGGGTTATTGCTCACTGAAAAGCTGAAACATTGACTTTAATTAAATGTATTATGTCAACAGATTTCACACAACTGTATTGGGTTAGTTGAAAGCAATAATATTACATTTAAATAAGTTCAACTTAATATTATTGCTTTCAACTAACCTAAGAAAGTAAGGTTAATGTTTCAGTTTTTTCATTGCTGGGTTTTAGAGTGTATTGACCATTCTGTACTGTATATAATTAGTTAAATTGTTACATGCAATGGAGTTATATAAAACAGTTCAGAACAGTTTGTACTATTTATTTTCTTTTTTTAATACACGATCAAAATCATAACCTAACTTTAACCAAGCTTTACACTATCTTATAACAGAGAAAAACAAATGTCAAACCTGTCAGTGCCCTCTAGCAAACATTCCATCCACATGTGCCCTGACCCCATCACAGGTCACCCAAATTGTTCAAGGTGAAATGAAGGAGGACGATACTTTAAACTGAAGTCATAACAGAACAGAACTGTGTGTTAAAAAACACGAGGCTTAACAAAATACAGGAACTAGTAAAAGCAGAACTAATGAGGGGATGAAGTGCAGGTCAGGTGGTTGCAGCAACCCTGTCTCCTAAAAATTACGTTCCCACAGAACTAAACTGCATTCTCAATTACGTTTAGCTAGAAACTTATTTTCTCCCACGTTACGTTTGTTATGAACGTATCTTAAATACGTTTATTTTCTACATATCTTTGCCATTTATTGTCTTGCTTATAATAATGATAATAGTCATTTAGAAATATCATTTTAGAGCACACATTTGAAATCGAGAATCGGGCTCGATATATGGTTCAATTAAAATCAGTAGGTGAGGCTGTCATTTCGCCAGCTGTTACTCTCATGAGCGAGGCAGAAAATAATAGTTTTAACATGCCAAAAAGCTGCTGTGTCGGTTATTGCACCTCAAACATTAAAACAAATCCAGAGTTACGTGTTCCTGTACTTCCTCTAAGAAGAAAGGACAGTAACAGAAGATCTCTGTGTCGCCAGATGTGGTGTTGTTAATGCGATATGAGATCCGAAAACTAAATTCAGAGATTATGATGGCCGAAGACACTACACTACCCATAATCCCCAGCTATCGTTTGGGACTACAGTCCCGTTGACAAACCCCGTGATTAATCTTCAAGCTCTGGGATTGGATGTTGGAGCGGCAGTGCGCCAAGGTTACGCCGAGCGTCAAGCTCTTTGAAATGGAACGAAACCACGGCAGACTATTCAAAACTGGACTCGAACGCTCCCCCAGAACTACACATGCTGGCTATTGTGTTTCGCAACATGTTCTCTATGGCACGTGTCTACTGGGAATTGTAGTTTTAAAAGACGTTTTCGTTTTTCCCAAAATTAGAAGTTGACAGTATTAAACTGTGTACAGCCCTGGAGGTTTAGGGGATAAGGAAACACATTGGTGTGTACACATTTAAAACATGTACTTACTACATGGGTGAAAATCGCTTGTATCCATAATGGGCAGCATTAATATATACCCACATGACAGCTTATTGTTACTTTGTAATTCTACTCCACTACAATTCAGAGGTTAACCTGGTATTTTTACTACATTTATTTTAGTTACTTTGCAGATTCTGATTAATGATGTGAAATATAAACAACCCTTAAATCAGACTTTAGTTACATCTGAGTAAAATTCAGGGAAAGTGATTGTCAAGTGCCAACAATCAGGAGAGATATTTGATAGTTGGTGCTTGAGAAGACTAAACATGTATCTACAGATCTCTATAAAGTATATTAATTAATCGTTATTCTCTACTAATAGTTAATTAAAAACTGTATATAATGGCTATTTTGCACATCCCTTTCAAGATTTCAAGATTTTCTAAGGTTTATTGACATATCATATACACAACTATGGTGTAGTTATGCAATGAATGAAAAACTTGGGTCACAGGTTCCTCAAGAGTGCATTACAAGACATCTATCAATATGTGTGTACAGTATACCTCCACCATTAAACTGTCAAATTCTGCACATTTATTATCCTATCTACATACATGAGAGTCAGTGGCGGCCGGCCCATAGGGGCGCTAGGGGCGCCGCCCCACCTCTTCCCACAAACAAAAAAATATTAAAAAATATATATATTTTATATTTTTATTTTTAATGAACAAGGTAAATATCATACAATTGGTATCAGTAAAATGTATAATCTACAATAAAATCTTGTTTAAAATTGTGTTACGATGTCTAAAGTTACTGATAAGTCACATGTTTCCTGCCTGGCCTTGACCGTGGCATTAGTTTATCATTACCGGGCGCCGTGCAAGGAGCCCCCGAGCCAAACAGCAGCAACCAGCACGTTGCAAAAGTCTCAATAGTAAACTGTGCCGCCGAAACATAATTTCAGCCAATCAGCGCCGTCAAATATTTTGGTCACGAGGGCGCTCACGTTGGCGCCCACGTTGCTTACGTGCGTTGACGTGAGTTGTTTTTTAGACTCGTGAGTGACCAAGGTGTTGGATGAGTTGGATGAGAATGGCTTCGTGTGCAGGTGGAGTCGCCGGACCTCGGTCCCAGCCCAATTCCGTTCAAGAGTTAATCTCCAATCCTTTCGAAAGGAGAAGTTTGGGAGATAAACTGTTGCTTAAAGACCTTGGACCGGACCAACCCGATTTGTATATATCGCAGCAAGCTCGTGAAAAAGACAAAACGTATCAACGAGGCTTCTCACGTAGCTGGTACACCAGAAAGGCATGGCTAGCTGGATGCAAACAGGTAAATGCTGTCTTTTGTTTCCCATGCTTGCTCTTCAAACAGCCGGGGACAGATACGATCTGTTCAGAAACTAGAAAAAAGTTAAACAAGTACAAACCACAGACTGTCTGTGTCATGGAGAATACAGTCGCTGGTTTATTTATGTCTGTATAGGCCGTTGTTGTGAGTGTGGACGGTCGGAGCATATATAACGTTAGCTTAGCCAAGCTCCATTCAGAAAACAAGCATTCTAAAAGGTTTTTCGCCTGCCGTCTGTCTTCAGACTTGTCAAAGCATTAATTCATGGTTTTTACTAACCGGTATCAGTATGTTGTTACGTCGGCATCATTTAGAAACGTGTATTACAATTTAATCACGGTAAAATATGTTCATTTTGTTGTAGTTGTAGCTCCCGAGCGCGTCTTGTTTGAATGATGCGAGTAAACACAGCTGGCAGCCGCGGTGAAACTCGAGCGACTAGAGCGATGCGATAGGAGCGTTTAGAGCGAAGCGAATATTCGCATCGTGTCCGGTCTGAACGCAGCATTAAAGCGAGCTCCGCGCTGCACTGGAAACGCGCCATTACATCACCAGAAGTCCTAATTTAAGGGGTCTTTTCTCCCCAAAACATTTTTTTACTCACTATATCAACAGCCCCACCAAAAATATTTTCGACCAGCCGCCACTGATGAGAGTATAATTAATGTGTATAATATTGGTTAAAATAAGTGCTTCAACATAGTAACTATGTTGCAGGAAAGCAATATATTAGATGTTAAGTACTTAATATTTATCTGTAGATAGATACCCCCAAAGCTTTTTTCTTATTTGAAAGAAGACCTTAACCTAAAGTATTCTTTAATGTGTTAATAAAGGTTAATTAGTACATCCTCATAGTAATATCTTTATACATCCTGCACTAAACTGTTTTATTGTAGAGATCACTTACAGTATCTTCTTGAATTTTTATATTCTATATTTCTATCATTGACCTTCTACTTTCCCCCTATGAAAGTATGTACTCTTAATATTGTTTTCATCAAATAACATTATTCAACAAAAATAATTCAATAACGTGCTTTAACCACTAGGCGGTGCACACAAGGTACACACAGCATAACTTTGTATTATTAGTGTAGGACACTTATGTATGTATAACATCTGAAGATGTGTAGTTTTATTCATGTTTTTACATAATTTTACAGGATATTGCTATACTATTTCTCACGTTTTACTTCTACATATTAATATCTGATTTGTAAAACATCACCGACAGAAAGGTATATTCGTCATTTAATGGTCAGCTATTGAAATTCTGATTCCATAGGTGTGTCTCCCATCACCCAAATCCCCTGACTATTCTCTTAACTCAGTATTTTCATTCTTATATTCAAAGAAAATCAGTAATATCTTTAAAAACTACAAGTCCTTTTCTATCAGCTGTGCACCGTTATGGTGTAAATATAACCTATCTACCAATTGGATCAAATATAAAAGTCAGCCGAATTAGTGTTGATACTGCAAGGAGACGTATTGTGTGAAGAGAAATTGAAGATGTTGTTTAATTGTTGATATATGTATGATCCACTTCACATATTCAGTTTCTGCGGCAGTTCTCCTGTTTGTCCAGAAGTCTTCTCATCAGGGCTCTATAAATAAAGAACTACGGCAGATATGTAATATTTAATGCAGCCAAACCGTGTATTACAATGCCGTTATGTGATGACTTCCAAAGAGAAAAGCAAGTAGGGCGACTGTGGCTGCGAGGGAGTGCGGTCGTCTTTCAACCAGAAGGTTGTGGGTTCGATCCCAGCCCATGCAGTCAACACGTCGATGTATCCTTGGGCAACCCTGAGTTGCTCCCGATGGAATGGCCAACGGTGTGTGAATGTGTATGAATGTTAGTTCCTAGAGTTAGGTACACTGCTCTGTATGACTGGGTGTGAATGGGTGAACGACATGTAGTATGTAAAGCGCTTTGAGGGGTCTTAAAATTATTTTATTTTATTTTATCTTCACTATATCTGTAAAGCGTCTTAGAACACCTGTAAAAGCGCTAACAAATTAAATCTATTATTATTATTATTATTAAAAGACTGAATAAAGCGCTATATAAGTACAGTCCATTTACAGTTCATTTAACACTAGGAATAAAGTATTATTTTATTTTTTTTAAATGTTTTCGGATATCATATCGCATTAACACCATATCCCAACGTGCATTGCGGCTAAAACATCCAATCAACGAGCTTCAAGCTGAGGATCTTGGGTAATCAGTTCAGTGGGTTTGTTGTGTGCATCGCTCGAAATGTCCCTTATAGGCCTACGTCTGTTTCCGGTGACTTTATTTACGGCTAAAAAGCATGCTAAAAAGCCCAGGATTATAGAATTAAACAAATACATAAAAACAAGGATAATTGTGTGTTATTGTTGAGTAAATAACAGTGTGTTATTTAGAAAAGAATAACAAATTAGAAGGAAAAAAAGATTTTCAAAAATGCAGATTTCAGTATTTTGAGGCTCTGAGCCTCATTTATTTTCCTCACAGACGGCAAACAAAGTCCGACATTATACGATTTAAAATAAAAACAAATAAATAAAAAGATAAAACACATTTGAACGGTGATCAAGCCTGAAGGCACAGAGATCTTCTGTTACTGTCCTTTCTTCTTAGAGGAAGTACAGAAACACGTAACTCTGGATTTGTTTTAATATTTGAGGTGCAATAAATGACACAGCAGCTTTTTGTCATGTTAAAACTATTATTTTCTGCCTCGCTCATGAGAGTAACAGCTGGCGAAATTACAGCCTCACCTACTGATTTTAATTTAACCATATATCGAGCCGATTCTCGATTTCAAATGTGTGCTCTAAAATGATATTTATAAATGACTATTATCATTATTATAAGCAAGACAATAAATGGCAAAGATATGTAGAAAATAAACGTATTTGAGAAACGTTCATAACAAACGTAACGTGGGAGAAAATAAGTTTCTAGCTAAACGTAATTGAGAATGCAGTTTAGTTCTGTGGGAACGTAATTTTTAGGAGACAGGGTTGGGTTGCAGGGATGATGGGGAACAGATGAAACTAATAAGACAGACATTCAAAAACGTAAACGGACAGGAAGTAAAGACGTGTCACAGGGGAAGGAACCAATTGGAATTGGAAAGAGACTGACCTTTTCAAGTCTCAGAGGTTTTGTCTTCACTACGATTCATCGTCAGCTTTCACACCAGCCAAATACAACCAGGAAACCCAGTCGGTCTGAACAGAGCAAACAGAGGAGATGTGAGCCAGACTGCTCTCCTTTATCAAGGTTCACATTTCTTAAATCTTTTTACAAGTCTTTTGTGTTGTTGAAAAGGTCTCTAATGGGTCTTGGTGTAACATTGGATATTGAGAAGAATTATCTGGGGATTGTTCGAGTGTCGCAGCCTTCCAATTGCAGCTGCTGATGTTGTGTGCTGTCTTTGATACATGGCAGTTGGACCGGTCATTGTATATTCAGGTGATGTGGAGCTGCTCCACTCCAAGGTTCCCCTCCAGTGTGTTTTTGTTTTGGCCATAAAGTCCCACTATAACAGACCCTACAGCAGGGGTGGCCAACCCGCGGCTCGAGAGCCAGTTTCATGCGGCTCTTCAATTCATATCGAATTTTATATGTGTGAGTGTGGGGGAGAGACACGGACTCCTGACAGTTAGACCTGATATTTAGTAGGTCTGTTAAGTATTGAATGCTGATAATTCTGACGTAATTTGGCCGGTCAAAGTTGTTTGGGCACGGATAAAATCGCTCCGTTACTTTCGTCCCGGCTCTCCCTACGTGTGTATGTGTGGTGTCAGGTGTCAGTATGAGAGGATGACAGCGCCGCCGTCTAATTTTGATCAGGAGCGAAGCGGAGGGGTCTAGATCTGCATGAAGGGTGTTATTTTCCCATTATCCCGCTTATTACATGGCCACATTCTCAACAAAGTAACAATATGACTCCCAATATTAATTGAAATGCTTTTATAGATTTAGAAAATGTTTTTATTGATTTAAAAAAATAGTACGCTATTATTTATTTAAAATTACATGCATCCGCTAAGAGAAATAGTCCGTTGTTACTGTTTGAACGTAGCAACGGCAGGAACTGCTTGACAGCGGTCTGTCTGTTCTGGATTAACAACGTGTCACGTGTTCTGAATTGACCAATCAGAATCGAGTATTAAACACTATCTGACCATGAATTGAGTTTGATCCTAAAATGGCAGGGAAGAAATGCACAGCTAAGCGAAAATATGAAGACGAACATAGGACGTTTTTAGTAGAGTGGGAGAGTTCATATTTTTTTATCGAACGCAATTGCAAGCCATTTTGCCTTATATGCCAGACAGCATTAACCCATTTCAAGGCTTCAAATCTTCAGCGCCATTTCACCTCACTCCATGCTAACATCGACCATGACTTCCCAAAAGGTACGGAACTTCGCAAGCAGAAGATAAACACCTTGAAAAGTCAGGCAGAAAAGCAGACACAGTTTTTCAAAAAAATAACGAATCACTCGGAGACCGTAACACTTGCATCTTATCAAGTTGCTTGGAACATAGCACAAGCTAAAAAGCCGTACAATGAAGGGGAGTTTGTTCAAAAATGCCTCAGTGACGTGGTTGAAATCTTGTCTCCAGAAAACAAAAAACTGAAACAAGCGGTATCAGATGTCCAATTGTCCTGCCACACTGTTGAACGCAGAATATCGGACATTAACACCGCCATTGAAGCGCAGTTACACTCTGATCTTCAAACATGTGAGTTTTTCAGTGTGGCATTGGATGAGTCTTGTGACATACAAGACAAGCCTCAGTTGGCAATATTTGCACGATCAGTCTCAAAGGATTGTGTTATAAAAGAAGAACTCCTTGATATTGTGCCATTAAAAGACAGAACCCGTGGCATCGATGTAAAATAAACAATGATAAATGTGTTTGTGAAAGCAAAGAAACTTCGGGTTACGTATGGTAACCCTTGTTATATTAGCACAGGCGGAGCCCTCTACTGGACTCTATGGGTACTACCTTACCCTGCGAGCATTCTCCCACTGAGACTTCTATAGACGTAGCCGGCCTTGGGCGGGCCTACCTGAATGCGCGCGCATCACACCGTATAAAAGGAGGCCTCACCTCCTGACTATCATCCTACACCTCTCTTCAGCGAGCGGAATAGGACAGACAGTGCCCTGGGTAGAGGGCTCCGCCTGTGCTAATATAACCATACATAACCCGACGTTATATCTCTCACAGGCTCCGCCCTCTACTGGACTATATGGGTACAGTGGGTGGAGCCGCGATGTATACGCGCACTGTCGTCCAACAACAATATTCCACCCTACTGCCCCTGACCGGTTTTTATGGTCAGCAGCTGCTGCCCCACATTCTCCTTTAACCCGGTTGTAACCGAGGAGAAATCTGGGCTGTGGCTGACAGAGCACACCCTGCTGCGCTTACCTCGCAGAAAGTGTGCTCAAAAAACAGTGCCGGGGGACCCCCCCCCCGCCCATAGACGGATGGGGAGAGCCCCCTCGGCCCCGAATGGGCTTACTACACGCCTGCCTCCCTGAATCCCTAAGGATAACAGGGAGAGCGTCAGAGCCCACGTCCCACACTCAAACACTGACCCCGTGCAGAGTGTGTGGACTAAAGTGTGGAGGGCTACCCCCCTCCTGCCTCTCGACAGGAGGAGAGTAGTCCTCCAGCCCTGTAAGGGCCCAGTGCGCCCCCCCCCCGCCCCTCCCGGGACCCTCAGAAGGCCCGAGAACAGCGAAGGCGCATTACGTCCGGGGAGGGGGTCAGATGCCAACTGACCCACAACCCCCCTTCCCCCTTACCAGTCCTGTGTTGCCCCCGCAAGCACAGACGAGGAGAAAGAGCCCGACATGTCCAAGAGATAAAACCTTATGAAGGGGCCTGGCGTCGACCAAGACGCCGCTGTGCATATATCCTCCACACTCACACCGTTGAATAAGGCTGTTGACGCAGCCACAGCCCGTGTGGAGTGTGCACGAACCCCCGTGGGGCAGGCTCTCCCTGCCTGTCCGTAGGCATGTGCAATGCACTCGCAGAGCCAGCCTGCCAGGCGTTTCTTGGACAGAGCTTTCCCGATCACCCCGCCCCCGAAGCACACGAATAGCTGTTCGGTGCATCTTAGGGCAGCCGTGCGCTCCACATAACATGCTAGCGCACGCACCGGGCAGAGGAGGTGCAGTTTAGCCTCCCTGGTCCCACCATGGGGGGGAAGACTAAAACCCCCTAACTGAATAGCCCTTGACCTGAACGCACTCCTTAGGCTCTTGGGCAAAAAGGAGGGGTTCGGTCTGAGTGTCGCGCCGCTCTGGTCACCCCGAATCTATAAACAGCTCGGGTGCACCGACAGAGCAGTTAACTCGGACACTCTTTTGGCTGACGTTTAAGGCAAGAAGCAAAGCTGTTTTCCACGACAATGCTTTCAGAGAGGAGAGCTCCAGAGGCTCAAACGGCCCCGAGGCCAGAGCCTCGAGCACTAGGGGCAGGTCCCACTGTGGGGTGGAGGCATGCACTACTGGGCGCAGCCTCCTGACCCCCTGTAAAAACCGCAACATCAGTGGTTGACTAAAGGCTGACCTGCCGAACACTGTGATGTAGGAGGTCACCCGTCCCAGTGGAGACCCCCTCCGGAGGTGATCCGGAGACCCCCAAAACCGGAGGTTGCCCTCCACTGATGGGGGGGATGGTCACCAGCCGCCGCCTGTGCCTCTTGGGATCCAAGCGCAGGCTGGAGAACCACCTCTGCAGGCGGCGCATATGTAGTAACCCTAACGGGACCACCATGTGAGCAGCCGCCATGAGACCCAATGTCTGCATGAAAGTAAAAGCTGTTACTGTTGCCCCCTGTCGCAGCCTGCGCACCCCCTGAAGAAGGGACGCACGTCTGCTCTCTGACAGGGTGGCGTGCGACGCGCCTGCATCGAGCACCACACCCAAATACAGCGCCCGTTGGTGAGGTATGGGGGTGCTCTTTTTCCAATTGATCGCAAAGCCCAATTTGGTCAGGTGTGTGATCAATACTGCTGTGCAAAACATTGCCTGTTCCCGTGACCCAGCCATGACTATGATGTCGTCTATCTAAAAAACTCTCATGCCGTGTGCGCGCAGCGGTTGAAGCGCTGTGGCCACACATTTGCTGAATGTGCGTGGGCGCCTGGCTGCACAAGCCCCAGTAACTATTTCATAGTTAACCTGCGGAATTTCCTGCAGGAAATGTGGCGATTCAGGCCGCGGAGATCTAGAATAGGTCCCCTGTCTTCCTGAGAACCAGGAAGTACATGGAATAAAGATCATTTTCTCTGTGCTGAGGGTGCACAATAGACACAGCCTGTTTCTGCACCAGAGCCTGAATCTCTGCTGAGAGGAAACACACCTCCTCCTGGGAGGACAGATTTACCTCTTGCATGCCCATAAAAAAGGTGGGTGTGGGACACCCACAAGACAGTGGTCCATGTGATACATTGGTACAGTGTATAGACATGTGGTACAGTGGGACGCTGCAAAACTCGAGTGAATGGCCCCGTTTCAGCGTCCTGTCCCTCCACCTTGTAAGCACACAGCTGAGTTTCCATTCCCCAGAACATTGTGTTAATGGACAAGCCCTCAGGTGTGGGGCAGCAGCTATGAAGCTGTGATACTCTCTGGTGACCTGTTCCGCCGCAAAAACTCCCCGCGAAGGGAAGATTTGCCCATGGAGGGTTGACACAGAAAGGGCCGATTATTTACTGAGGACCCTGAACGCACCGCCGCGCGCTCTTGTGTGAGCGCGCGCTCCACCCTAATGCTGTTCTCACCACTACGGTAAACAGCATTCATCGGAGTCTTTATAGGCGTAGTGTGTTTTACTAAGGTCCCTGAATGCACCGCCACGCGCTCTTGTGTGAGTGCGGGCTCCGCAGCCTTTACCACTACGGAAAACTGCATTGGAGTCTTTGCTCTAGGCGTAGTGTGTTCTCTGACAGGGGTCCCTGAACGCACCGCGGCCACTCTCACGAGGGCCGCGCACCCACGTATTAATGCTGTATTTCCCATTGCAACGGTGAAATGCATTAATCGGAGCTATTATACCAGGCAAGGTGTGTTTTCTGACAACAGCACGCCGGCAATAGCGGCTCTTGAACCCGCACAGTGCTTTGACAGCACTCGGTTTATTCCACTCACGTGCACACGGGGGAACCGTGTGCCTGGGGCAAGGCCCGTGGACCAAGCTACTTATTCGGCCTTGCGGACCAATAATCGCTCTGACCTGGTGAGGCGGGGGCATCTCTAGCAATGAGTGAGTAGCCCACACACCCGCCGCCATGATCATCATCCAGGGAGAGTACAGCCCTGGGCGGTGGACTTCCATGGACGCCAGACCCGGAAGGAATGGCGAACGTGAATGGCACCGCCTCGGCCATATCCTGGTCCCCCAAACACTCGAATCTAGCAGTGGCGACTCCCTGGAGGTATGATAACTCTTTTTAAACGTCTCTCAGTCTTTCGTGGAATCACTTCCGCTGCTGAAGAGAAAAGGATGCTAGTCAGGAGGTGAGGCCTCCTTTTATACGGTGTGATGCGCGCGCATTCAGGTAGGCCCGCCCAAGGCCGGCTACGTCTATAGAAGTCTCAGTGGGAGAATGCTCGCAGGGTAAGGTAGTACCCATAGAGTCCAGTAGAGGGCGGAGCCTGTGAGAGATATAACTAACTGCAATAGCCACGGATGGAGCGCCATCAATGGTCGGATCTGTGAACGGGCTTGTGGGGCTGTGCAAAGCTGACAACACATTTCCCGAATTTTGGAATTTCCACTGCATCATTCACCGGGAGCAACTTGTGTCCAAATCACTGAATTTAGACAACGTCATGAAGCCTGTGATGGAAATCGTAAACTACATCCGCACGCATGCTCTTAACCACAGGCAATTTAAGAATCTCATTGCTGAACTCGACCAAGGGCTTCCAGGAGACCGCTGCACTGCACTGTGAGGTGGCTTTTTAAAGGCAAAGTGCTGTCTCGCTTCTTTGAGCTGTTGGATGCTGTGAAACTGTTCATGGAACAGAAGGACAAGGATTATCCGGAGCTCTCAGACCCCAAGTGGATTATGGATCTGGCCTTTTTGGTCGACATGCTGTGTCATCTGGACAGACTGAACCTGGATCTGCAGGGAAAGTTAAAAATGCTGCCTGACTTAGTGCAAAGTGTATTTGCGTTTGTTAACAAACTGAAACTGTTTAAGACACATCTTCAAAAGGGAGAATTAGCGCATTTTCCCTCTCTGCTAAAAGCAAGCGCACAAGCCACCGGTGCCATCCGGAAAAAGCAAACAGCCCGTTATGCAATATTGATTGAAACCCTGCAGGAAAACTTTGCGACCCGGTTCCATGATCTACATGTGAAAAGGCCACAGATTACGTTCCTCGTCGATCCTTTTAATGCTGAGACGGACTGTTTGAAAGCCCCGCTAGTCAAGGACGAGGCGGTGGCCGAGTTGGAGATGATCGAACAGTGAAACCTGTTCTGAGGGAAGGGACCCTTGAGTTCTGGAAAACTGTGTCGATCGAAAAATACCCAAATGTCAAACGGGCTGCGCTCAAGCTACTTTCAATGTTTGGGTCAACATACGTCTGTGAGTCTGTGTTTTCTACCCTAAAACACGTGAAATCCAAGCATCGATCTGTTCTGACTGACACACATGTGAGAGAATTGCTTCGAGGGGCCACAACGGAATAAAAGCCAGATTTGAGGAGGATTGTTCAAAGCAAGGAATGTCAGAAGTCTCACTAATTTAAAGTAAGATAAAAAACCTTTTCAATTTTGTTTACTGAGAGTTTGTGTGTGAGTGCACACAATGTTCATTGTTATGTTGTTATGTTAACTGGCCTCTGAATACTGGTAGGAGAGGTTTAATTCAATTTCTGTCAATGTAATGTCCCCTGAAGTGATGTATACGTGTGTGTGTGTGAAGTTTTATATTTTCATTTTATCTGTGAGATAGAGAAGGGAGGAAGAAAGTGAAGGAGCACAGAGAAAGGCTGAGAACAAAAGAGAGAATGAGGGAGGGGGGGGTGCACGTGCATCTGTGTGTGTTTGATGTGGCTCTTTGCAGTAACATAGTCAAAATGTTGGCTCTTAACCTCTGACTGGTTGGCCACCCCTGCCCTACAGGATTATTTCCTCAGTGTTATCTGTTTACCACTCCAACACTCCAAAGACAATTATCAGTGATTTATGAGGGCCTTTTTTAGTTACTGTTCTAATACAATTCATATGAGTTTGAATGCCACATATACCAGTACCATTTTTTTTTCAATTCATAACTCAGTTCAATGTCATAAATATGTATTACACCATTAGTCCTAAGTGTCATACAAATTGATTATATTTTGTAAAGTAATAATGTGTTCCCTCAGTCCTGCTAGAACTGCTTAGTTTTCTTGTTGTTTTTCGACTGGACTTTCAAACTTAATTCACACAGTTAATCAAACATGAAGCTCTACCTACTGTGAAATTACAAAAATATTAACTTTACAGCAGTTTGTTTCAATCAGTAAGTCAGTATATATGGCAAGCAGCAATATGAGAATACATTTCCCTTAAATAAGTGATTTCATTTATTGGATATGTCTGGCGTAAGAAAGACATAGAGATTAGATGGCCATCAAAAAGCAAAAACACGGTCAGATCATCAGATCAAGGGGCGTTGGTGAACTCCAGTTCAAGACCCGCCTCGGCACTGCGTCAGGCCGTTGTGTCCTTGGGCAAGACACTCTACCCGCATTTGCTCCTGTGGGTAATGACATTTACATGTCTAATATGTGTAATATGTAATTGTAAAGCGCTTTGAGCATGTGTAAAAGCGCTCTAATAAAAAATGTAATGCATTATTATTATTATTAATAACAAAA
Organism: Gymnodraco acuticeps; assembly: GCF_902827175.1. Classification (NCBI taxonomy): domain Eukaryota; kingdom Metazoa; phylum Chordata; class Actinopteri; order Perciformes; family Bathydraconidae; genus Gymnodraco; species Gymnodraco acuticeps. Next base: position 437,835 of record NW_022991569.1, read on the forward strand.
CATTTTTTAACATGTTTTTTGCCTGAAATAAGTTTTGCTGTTAACACAAGCTGAAGAGATTAGCAAGTTTTTTTCTACAATATAAAATACATTAGTTAATACCCCACTGGTGAATGTCTTTAGTATCTATGTCTTAAAAATGGCGGTTGCTAACAAATGACTAAATGAGACTACTAAAAGTCATCACGCTAATATTAGCCGCCATTAGCTTAGCGGTGGTGACCTCATGTGACGGTGAAGTATTTTGTAGAGTCTACTGTTAGCTTTGCCATTAGACTCAAATGCCATATGTTTATATGGAAGTAACTAAGTACATTTAATCAAGTACTGTACTTAAGTACAATTTTGATACACTTGTACTTTACTTGTGTATATTCATTGCTACTTTTTACTTCTACTGAGGTACTGTAAATGGTGTACTTTTACTCCCCTGCATGTATTTGATACCTTTAGTTACTTCACAGATGTGGATGAATGATGTGAAATATAACCAAGTGTTGAATCAGACTTTAGTTCCACCTGGAGTAAATCCACAAGCTACCCTGCAGTATACAAAGCCATTCAAACTAGCTGCACCTTTACCAGCTTTGAGAACACTTTCATGATCAATCATTATAAAACATATCATATATATTATTCTGAAATGGACCAATCTGCACAATGACTACTTTTACTGTCGCTACTTTCACTATATTTTGATGAGAATACTTTTATACTTTTACTTGAGGAACATTTTGAATGCAGGACTTTTACTGAAACAGAGTATTCCTACACTCTGGTACTTCTACTTTTACTCAAGTACAAGATCTGAGTACTTCACCTCTGTATGCATCGATGAGTCATAGACTATTGTCTGGGCTGCTATGCAAGGTGCCTCCTGCTTATTGGAGAGAGAAACATTGACATGCACTCACACACCGTTTGACTTTACCATCAGGACAAATCTTCTGTATATTCGACATGTTGACTGCAACTGTCCTTCCCATTGGTGGAAAATATCTTCTCTAGTTTTCCATTTCATCTTTCTAAATGTGCTTTAGCAGGAATGCATGTTTTGTGTATGTGTACTGTATGTTTGGTTGCCACCAGTGTGCAAAAGTGGTGGGGCACAAAAAACTTAGATGTCTATAAGCTTCTGCAGTGAGGTTCATGGCTGGCGCTGACTCTTCAGGTTTACAAATATTATATTTTGACCTAAATCAAAATATAATATTATTTTCAAAAGCTTTTTTTGTCTGATGCTTCAATTAATTTGAACAGACAGTTCAACAGAAGGATACCCAAAAAATGTAATTTTATCATTTAAATATTGAATTGTTCTCTCTTAGTAAGATCCCATTTTCAATACAATTGTAGTCTTACCTTGACTTGAAGATTAAGTCCATTTGCCTATCCTTCTGGACAAAAATCTCTATTACTTTTTTGTAAAAGTCCATCTCTATCTTCTTGTAGTTTCAAAAGTCTATCATAATCTAATCGATAGATTTATGATTCGAAAATGATAAAAGTAGGGTATTATCCGGCTGAACAAAACGTGCATTTATCTAACAGGTACGTTTCCCACAGATCTTATTTTGAGCTATTTTCTAAAATCCTATGGAGAAATCTCATTGCTTTTTTTGGAGGGAAGCCATGCGCAGCTTACTTCTTGGTTTTAGGACGCGTCTCTCTCGTCTCCTCTTCACACACCACACTTTTCGCGGCACACGTACTTACAGCCAATCAGTTCTGAATTAGGTGAGATGATGTATGGTGGGGATGGCAGCTCTATGCCCCTATGGTCATTATTTTTTGCCACACACATTAAATAGGAAAATACTCTGAGCATGCGCAGTGTAGTTTTTACAGTCACCGTTCACTTAGACAGTGAGAGGGAGGGGCAGGATCGGGTTTTGTCCCACATGGCTTTAAACAGCTCAATAGGCACACACTGTAGACACTAATTAGAAGAACACATACTAAAACAGCAATGTACAGACGAATCAGGTGATTAAACATGATCTTACAATATATTTTATATATATTTTAATTTATTTTTTGCATTTTGTTGTAATCATTATTTTAATACTTTCTGCTGACACTAGGTGGGGCTGTGCCCCACCTGCCCCTAATGCCCAGTCGCCACTGGTTGCCACGTCCCCCGAGCTCCTCTACCAGCGGAGAGACTGAGAGAGAGCCTGTTGGCAGCACCAGGACGTCCGTCTGTACATATTGAAGTCTCATCACACTCCCTCTCTGTCTGTCTGTCCACTGCATTCCTTCCCCAACAGCACCTGCCTCTCACTGCGATATTTAGCTGCTTCTCCTCATCATTTCAGAAGAATTCACTTAGTGTGTCTCCCCTACATGGATCAGCTGTTTGCCCCAACAGTGAATTTCATTCCCAAATTAAAGCCAAGGAAACATAACAGAAGATACTGAGAACAGCTTATTATTTCATTTTACCAGGACAGTTTTTACCGTAATAAGAAACGGCCAAACAGCATGTCTAAATGTAAGGCTAAAATACATGACAAGAATATTTTTGTAATGTTTCCCATACAATAAACGTCAGACTTATTTAACTTTGTATACTTAAAATAACTTCATATTGCCTCAGATATCCAATCCTGGAGCTCCTGATTCAGAGCTTTGAGGTGAAGAAATTAAAATGATGAGCCTGAAGCTGCCTTAATGTACATGAAACTCAATGTGCTCTCTGCGGGGTTGGGAGCCGATCCTTTAGATAAAAACAGATAGTTAGTTTTGTTTCTATAGTTACCTCCCCTGCTTGCCAGTGCTGCTTCACACAGCTATACTCTTATTGGTTGCATGTCTAAAAGTCAGCGGCGATAAAGATCAAAGTTGAAACAAATTGAACTTTGGGTTGAACTTGTTGTGTACTTCCCTTGATTATACCATACAGTACTATTAGAGTGTTTTCAATGTATCTGACACCACTGGTGGAAAGCTGACTTCAATGATTTCATAGGACAGAAAATGTAGCTGGGTCCAGATTTGTTTGTTAATAAAGATTCCTGACTTGAGTGAAATGAAACCGAAGCAACAGCCATCATAAGAGCTGGTTGAGTGCTATTCCTGCAAAGGAAAGGGCCTTATCTTATATAAAGGACAGTCATTTACTAAAGAAAGGAGAGTAGGTCAATCTGTCCCACAATTCCTGGTGGCAGCACCATGTCAATAATATGAAGGTAGATATGGTGCAAAGTGCGAGAGCGTGTAAAACCTGATGTGAGCACTTGCAGAAAAAAAATCTGAGCTTGTGTGCATACATTTACACTTGTATAAAATATCCACGTAACTGTGAACCAAATTTACACTTGTATAAAATATCCACGTAACTGTGAACCAAATTTGAAGTCACAGAAGGAAAAAAAAGTTGTGTAACTTGTAGAAAAAAAATTAACTTAGTGATGAAATGTTCACTTGCAGAAAAATACATATTTTTTATATTTTCCATTACAACTGCAACTTGGTTATTACAACCTCTCAAATCAGTCATTACAACTTGACGAATCTGCTCTGTGGCAGTATAAATCAACGAATCTGCGGTCTTGACTTTTGCTACACTTCTTGCGATAAATGTGTCACAAAAGTAATTTTCACCTGTAGATGTGGGGGGAGGGAGGGGGGTTGGAGCGAAGGGGCGGAGCTATCAGAACGACGAGGCTCGGGTGACTGGAGACTGCGGGGCTAACGGTTTGTGTCACTACCAGTCCGCTGACATGGCGGTATCAATCAACGGTAAGTTTTGCCCATTACTTGCCCAGTATTACTTTGAATATTATTATTGTGATTGAGGATTAAATCCGCTTTGAAGACCACCGTTTTATATCGTGCAGTTTAGCGGCAACATAACGTCAGTTAGCCAGCTAACGCTAGCTTTGTTGAGTTTATGCTAGCTAAACAAGTAGTGGTTGTAGTCTACAGCAGTAATTAATATATTATAGCCTACTGCTTTGGCACTAACGGTTGATAACCGTTTATGAAAATAAAACCAATTGAACTGTACTGAAATAATGACAAGTTTTATAATTGTCTTGGGCTCCTGCTGTGTTTTTAAAGCCTTTGTAAATTATCCATGCTATTTTCTATTTAGCTAACGTTGAAGTAGTGTATGTGAAATCAACCTCACAATAAGATGTGTGTATATTACAAATATTAATGTCATATTTCAAGATGATTACTTGGATATTACAATATGGTTGGTTGAGCTGGAGTTCATTATTGAGCTTACACGTTAACGTCACAGTCATCTGAAGAACGAACCCAAACCTTGTTGTTTTTATTAATTCCATTACCAAATGGGTATCAAATAAACAGTAAGCATTGGTAATACAACTTCCAAAGTTACAGTAAAATAAAAAGGACCCTGACTCGGACAATACACAATCCAACATGTTCAACAGAAGAGAATCAGTTATATTGTTTGTACACATGGTACTTTACATATATATCTGTTTGTTTAAGGTGTCCAGGTGATGCAGACAGGCTGGACCAGAGAGTGAGAGACAGAACTGGACTCCTCACAGCAGTGAACTTCAGCTCAGGTACAAAGACTATTTTTTTCATACTGTATCAAGATAGATATTGGTTTAAATGAATGAAGTATTGACTTTAAAACACTGTTATAAATTATATTAAACAATACTAAATACTAGATCACCTACACATCAGTTAAGTTGAGGTTTTTTTCCATGCCAAAAGTTACATTTAGATGTTAACAAGCAATATGACTTTGTCAGCTTTCTAATTTAATGTATTGAAGGCAAAGATATTTAACACATAGTGAGAACTGCTACTATGTATCTCTCAATATTGTCTGTAAAAAACGTGGTAAAAGTGATTCTTTCAGTGAGACAACAGAGCAAGCTTCTACAGTTGCACTACGTTTTGATAACAGTTAAATATTATTTTGATAATAACATATATTTCAATGTTGATGAACTTCATACTGTTCATTCATAATCTGATTGTCTTTGTAGCTCACTGTTGAAAAAAAACAAAAACATTACAATTACAAAATATTTATATCTACAGCCCCTAAACACACAAACACACCGCTTTCATAAATAACACACTTGTTCTGTAATAATATGTTTTATGTTTCCTGTCATTTTTGTTAGGAAAGGACATGCCTGAAAGACACAACATGTTCTCCTTCTCTGAGGGTCAAGAAGAACATCCAAGAGGAACATTAAAAGCTGATGTTATGAGATTTTAAGACCAGTACAGAACATTCACTAAGAAACTACTTGTATTGTGAAAACACAGTCAGCTGATCGAATGCAGCTATTTCCACATCTACACTCCATCCGCTGATTATTTCTATTTGCCTCGCTTTATGAGCTTCACATCACTTGTGCCTTGTACCGCAGAGTTTGCAACGTCACAAATAAATGGGGCCAATCTTCAGTCAGATGTGAATGTGTAATCTAACATTTTCAGTAAGAATAATGGACAAAAGGAATACAAATACAATTTACTGAAATGTGAACCAAAAGTTAATCAAATGTTTTAAATAAAAAGCACATATGGACAGAAGGTGTAAACCTATTAAATGTATAAGTAAACACATTTAGTCAAATAAAGTGACAGACTAGGCCTGTGCAGTTGGTATCAGCTATGCCCAGCATGGGCTCCTCCATCAGGCCTGGTCCTCCTCGCTGAGGAAAGACCCTCAGTCCTCTCCACACCAACAGACAGGACGTCCATCACACGGAGGTTTCTCCCTGAAGTCTCTGCAGCTCTCTGGACACCACGCTATCTCAATCCGTCCATCACACGGAGGTTTCTCCCTGAAGCCTCAGCAGCTCTCTGGACACCACGCTGTCTCAATCCGTCCATCACACGGAGGTTTCTCCCTGAAGTCTCAGCAGCCCTCTGGACACCACGCTGTCTCAATCCGTCCACACTGAATATGAGAGGGGGAAAATGAAAATAATAAATGCTTTAGACAATAAGAAACATAAAGTTGACTGTTGAGTTGCTCAGTTTTTTTAGATTGTCAATACTATTACTGTATAACTAATATCTCAGGTTAAGAGGCACATTCAAATACAGATTGGTCTTTAAATACATGTTGTCTTTTGAATTGTTTGTCTAAAGTCAAGGATCTAGAAATGGTACTTAGTTTTAATGATACAGTCTGGTTATTATGCTGTTTGGAGGAGGCCTCACAGGTAAGAGCACTAACTAGCTACCATCACATGTACCTTAGCTTGACTTAAATGTATTAAACGTATAATTAAGTGATATCAAAATATAAATAACTAATGTCATGCAAACATATTAATATTTGCTTGATTCCAGAGTTGAATTTAGCACAATTGCATACAAACGTGAAGGGATTTTAAGATTCTGAAGTCTTCGTTCTAAATAGAAAATAGCATGGATAATTTACAAAGGCTTTAAAAACACAGCAGGAGCCCAAGACAATTATAAAACTTGTCATTATTTCAGTACAGTTCAATTGGTTTTATTTTCATAAACGGTTATCAACCGTTAGTGCCAAAGCAGTAGGCTATAATATATTAATTACTGCTGTAGACTACAACCACTACTTGTTTAGCTAGCATAAACTCAACAAAGCTAGCGTTAGCTGGCTAACTGACGTTATTTTGCCGCTAAACTGCACGATATAAAACGGTGGTCTTCAAAGCGGATTTAATCCTCAATCACAATAATAATATTCAAAGTAATACTGGGCAAGTAATGGGCAAAACTTACTGGTTAATTTCCTGTTAATGGAATCATGTTGTACGAGTAATATGATCATGTTATGGTATACTTTGAACACTTCTGTTCACAAAGGAGAAGTGGAAATGTTTCTATTTACAATACATTTATGTATTTACCTTATTCTATTATCTACTTGAATAATTTCAACTTTTCATCTGGCACAATATAATGGCATTGCAACCAGCCTGTAATTGTTGCATCTGGTCCCCATAACATTGACTGTAACGAAAAGCACACAGACAGATCCAAAGTGTCCTGTGTTATCTGTGGTTGTTGGTTTTGAAAGAAACAGCATATACAAATGCACACCAATACAATTTGGTGGGCAAACTACAGGAAAACATGTATGATAACAATGTGTTTTCTGCATTGCAAATGTCTTGAAAAAGTGAAAATAACATTAGAAAGGGCTTATAACAAATTATAAATAGTTGTGAATGGACTGATTTGCCACTGTTTACGTATTGTGGCTGTAGGTGGAAATGGAAGTCTGTCTCTCTCAGTAATGTGTGTGTGTGTGTGTGTGCTATGTATCCAAGAAGAATGACGTGTTTATGGAGCAACGTTAACCTCACTGTGAGCCCCACATGTGTGCAGTAAAATAAAAGGGGGGTGGTAGAGGGGGAAGAACAGGATTTGTATGAAGTTGCAATCAAACCTGCCTTGTTTATATGTCCAAGTTCATCCAGACACGATGTGTCGCCCACCATTGAAAACAAAGAGGAGATAAGGGGGAGAGGGGAGCTAAGTGTGAGGGGAAAGAAAGTAATGAGCAATCCTTTTTTTGGCATCTGATACTCTCCTTAGAACATTTTATTTTTGCCCTTTCTGGTGTTATTATAGATCTGCATAATTCCACAGTGAGGGAATGCAATGGAATAATTGCCATTGGATGCAATTTATACATTGCTGAAACATTCTCCCCAAAGAATGAGCCACTTTCCTTTTGGACCAAAAATCTCCACTTTTCACACATACAGTACCTTGATTTAATGGGCAGATTACCGTGACATTGCTGAAAACCTTCATGCTTCATAAGGGACTAAACCATCTGAAGTATTTTTCCAGCTAGTTTTGGATCTGAAGTGATGTCCCTCGGTCAGTCACCCTATGGGTCCAGGACTCCAGGCTGAATTATGGTAACTGGTTTGCCGTGGTTACTAAAGATATGCATGGTAACCAGAAGATAAATCCCTTTTTTTTTGGCAGTTTTTCTCACTTTTCATCTCGTCTGAAGCCTTCGCTTCCCCAATCAAACGTCTCAACAGCTACAGAAGGGATTGCAACATTGTCAAAATGTCACTTTGTCCAAATTAACATATTGAACTCAAAGGAGAATACTTCTGTACTTTTTATTATTCTCAAATGGGCCATTGTGTAGAATAAGTAATTCACTTTTTGTAATTTATTACAAATAATAATAATACATTGTATTTACCTAACGCTTTATCGGGTGCTCAAATACACTTTACAGAGGTAAACAAATATTACATTACATTACATTGCATTTAGCTGACGCTTTTATCCAAAGCGACTTACAATAAGTGCGTTCGACCAACAAAATACAAACTTGAAGAAAACAGAATCATATAAGTACATCAGGTTTCATAGAGCAAAAACATTTCAAGTGCTACTCAACTGGCTTTAGATAAGCCAGCCCTTTATTAGTATAAAAGTGCTTTGTTAATAGTTCTATCGCTCGAAGTGGAGTCGAAAGAGATGAGTTTTCAGTCTGCGCCGGAAGGTGTGTAAGCTATCTGCTGTCCTGATGTCAATGGGGAGCTCATTCCACCATTTTGGAGCCAGGATAGCAAACCCACGTGTTTTTGCTGATGGGAACCAGTGAAGGCAGCGGAGGAGCGGCGTGGTGTAGGAGAATTTAGGAAGGTTGAAGACCAGACGAGCCGCTGCATTCTGGATGAGCTGCAAAGGTTGGATGGCACATGCAGGTAGACCAGCCAGGAGGGAGTTGCAGTAGTCTAGGCGTAGTAAGTAAATAAGATGTAATTTGTTAGTATTTAATACCATGGTATTCATACTTTTACTTAAGTATAGGATCTGAGTACTTCTCCCAACACTGCTTATGTAGCAGGTGAATAACATAGCAGTGTTTAAGTGCTTTTTAGCAAGGCTGATTTCCATGTGCTATTTGGTTTCCTTTCTGATTTCCTCCCTTACTTCTGTTTCGTAAAACTGGTTCTGGAGATAAAACACATCCGTTGTTCTCCATCTTTACTCCAGATTACATTTAATTGTCTCTTGTGAGAACCTGATGTTAGAAATCATCTTTGTTTGATAACTCCAGTATGTCTGCAAACCCGCTATATTCAGCCTGGCTTCACCTCATGTTTCGGATTTCTGGTGCCAAAAAGACGAGATGCTGTTGGTTTTATTTCTGCGTTGCAAGTGTAGGCGGACAGATGGTGATCACTGCAGTGTGTGTGTACTCCAGTGGCGAGCCGTGACTTTTCTACCTAGGCCCTCTGACCCCACCCCCCTCTTCCCTCGAAAAAAAAAAAAAGTGATTACGTCACAGCCTATAGTATACTTCAGTGGAATATCAAAACAGCGGCCCGGGGTGCAAAACGCATCAATGACAGCGACCCTCTACCACACAAAACAACCCCATTTATATAAACACCTATCATGACAGGGCACCCACAGCCAAGTAACAATTACAAATGAATTAAGTCGGCACGGCGGCCCAAATTGAAAATCACTTTGGCTTACCTTTGATGATCAAATCATCTAAACACAAAGTCCATCCTCCTGTCTTTTTGGATGAAGAACTTGATGGCGTCGTCATGCAGCTGATCCTTTGCTTTTAAAGCAATCAGCATTTCCTTCTCGATCGAAATTAAGGCCAAGTCTGACAGTCGGACTTGCCCAGTCGTGGACCTCGAGTAGCTTTTTATGCGCTTCAGAGCAGAGAAGGACCTCTCCACAGAGGCAGTGGACACAGGTATTGTCAGGATGATGCATGAGAGGGTGTACACCTGTTTCATGCTTTCACTCAGTCCTTTTTTGAGGAGAATCTGATGAATGTCGGCTGGGCTTTTCCCCAAAATGTCAGACATGCCGTACATCACGGCGAGTTCCGTGTGCAGTCGAGGCTGGTCGAAATATCTGCCATAGCTCTCCATCAAACTGTTCAAGGCAGCAGTTGGGAAATAGTTACAGTAATGCCCGAACTGTTGCGGGTCCAGAAGGGCCAGGAATTCCAGCTTTTTTTGGTCACTGAAGCGGTTGGAAATCTGGGTTAGTAGGCTGTCAATTACGCTGCAGTGGAGCTCCCTGTACCGTGCACGAACGTCTCCTTGAGCTCCACGGCCGCGCGGAGGACCAACCAAAGCCTGGGTTTCATCGTAGACGCTGTCAAAGTTCCCCTTCTCCTGTTCAATTTGTCGCTGTAGCTGATCCACTCTGGCCAGGCAGAACTGCATATCAAAACCTTTGTTCTGAAGTATTTCAAAAACAACATCCGACTAGGAGAAGATAGCGTGGAAGGTTTTTAACCAAAAGCTGAAATCGAAGCTGGTAAGGAGGGTGATGTATCCATCAGAGCAATGAACAGTTTCGTCATCAAACTCTGTGTGATGGTCTACGATGTGCTCGAACACCTACGAGAGTAATGCTTAGTTTAGAAAAAAGAACTTATAGACCTCCAGTAAACACTAAGATTAGCTTTTCATTTAATGTAATACTAGCATAGTTATTTACCTTCATGTTTTTATGAGTGGGTAGTTTCCAACACTAAATAATTTCTTTATTATTGTTAATATTTCCATTACGTTCATTGTTATTATTATCTTACCTCTCTCAATTCCCTGGTCTTCTCTGCCACTGTGCACACCAAGCGAGAATGAAAGCACCAGCGAGTCGGAGCTGCCCGTGGAAGCCTATGCTGGCAAATATCATCCAGTAGCTTGGTGCGCTTTGCTGAGCGGCTGAAAAAGGTGGCCAAGCCAGAGAGGTGGGAGAAGAGGACCTTACACTCTCTTATCTGATGATACCCAATTGTATCTCAGCACCACTCCATCCTCCCAGCTCCCCCCTCAGTCTCTCATCAACTGCCTGCATGACATCAAAGCATGGATGTCATGCAACTATCTGAAACTAAACAGCATGAAAACAGAGCTCATGGTTGTGGCACCCAAGGCCCTGCTCCAGAAGGTTGGTGACTTCGTCCTTGAGGTTGACGGCTGCTCCATCTCCCCATCTCCTGAAGCCCGCAACCTGGGTGTCATCCTCGACTCCACCCTTTCCTTCCATTCCCACGTCAAATCTGTGACCAAATCTGCCTTTTATCACCTGAGGAACATTGCCAGACTCCGACCGTCACTCTCGGAGTCGGTTGCCGAAACCCTAGTCCATGCATTTGTCACCACCCGCTTGGACTACTGCAATGGTGTCCTGTTCGGGGTTCCCAACAAAACACTGGACAGGCTCCAGTATGTCCAAAACTGTGCTGCTAGGGTACTCACGCACACAAAACCGTGGCAGCACATCACTCCCACCCTCATCCACCTACACTGGTTGCCGGTCAAGTCCCGCATATCCTACAAAATCCTCCTCCTTACCTACAAATCCCTCCATGCCCTTGCCCCCCAGTACCTATCGGACATCCTTCACCCACATGCCCCACCCCGGAACCTGCGGTCCTCAGACTCTGGCCTGCTTACCACCCCCCGCACCAAACTGCGAACCTACGGGGACAAAGCCTTCAGTGTGGCAGCCCCCACCCTCTGGAACGCTCTCCCTGCGGAGATAACGCAACATCCCCACACTTGAAGCCTTCAAAAGGGCCCTCAAGTCCCATCTGTTTGCCAAGGCTTTCGGCCCCTAAATCGATCTGTTGTTCTGTTTGTCTGTCTTTTGTTTTGTTATGTTTGTCTTTGCACTATTACTTGTGAAGCGACCTTGGGTCCCCTGAAAGGCGCTATAGAAATCGAAGCTATTATTATTATTATTATTATCTTGGAAGCTCCCTTTGACAAGACGAGATTTAAGATGTGAGCATAGCAGCGAATGAAAAGGGCCTGTGGAATTGTTTCCTTAACTTTCGCTTGCACCCCATTCAATCCAGAGGCCATAACAGCTGCTCCATCGTAGCACTGCGCGACCACTTTGTCAATACAGCCACTCTCCCTCAGGAACTCCAGCAGCCGTGTAGCTATGGCCTCTGCTCGTTTGTCCTCTGTCACATCTTCGTACTTGAAGAAACGCTCTTTTATCCCATCGTCAGTGACATATCGAAGCACATATGACATCTGCGCCACGTTGCTAATGTCTGTCGTTTCATCCAACATGACCGCGACAAAAGGTGCCTTCCTCAGCTCCTCTTTCATGCTATCCGTCATTACACTAGCGACAGCGCTGATCAGGTCATTCTGAATCCTTGAAGATGTGCCGGTAAATACTGTTGATGTGGCGAGGTGTGTGTGCAGGTCGCTGTCATATTCTGCCACTAAATCCAGCAACTCTATGTAATTCCCCTTGTTTGATGAAGTTACACTCTCATCGTGACCTCGGAATGGCAACTCCTGCTTGCCCAAGTACACCACACAATTTATCAGGCGTTTCAAAATTCCTCTGTTCCTCTTCACCTTTTCATTATGAAGGATGACACCCCGGCGTTGTTGCTCATCCAGCTGGAGCTCTATCCTGGTGTCCCCAAATATTTTAAGCCGAATAGTAGCTCTGAGGTGACCTGAAGCATTCTGATGGCGATGTGCTGATTTGGATAAACTTCCTAAATCAGAATATCCATCTCTGGCCCATGACCCACTGTCCGCTCCAAAAAGCAAGCAATCCCAGCAGTACAGCTTTTGTTCCCTGGTTGATCCGGTCATCCAGTTGTATCTGGCGTAATTGCCGATATTAAAATGCCTCTCGAACCGTTTGGTTTTTTGAACCAAATTAAGCTGTGGTATTGGTCGCCCTTTGGTAATTAACTCCAATTTATCAGTGTAACTCATTCTTGAAAAAGACTCGGTTAGTAGTTTCGCAACGATGTCATCACTATCACTAACGTGAGCCATCGTGAATATGCTAATTACGCCTAGCTTGACCCGTTGATATATCACATGCATAAACTTGGCAGCGCAGCGGGCGGAACTTGTCATAAAGTCCGCGATAATAAAGCCCTCCCATTTAGAGGGAAGATATGATTGATCAATTGTACTGTCACTTGACATTACTCTCTCGTTGTTTTACTATAGCGGGCCCTCTGTGAATCGCATAGAGGGCCAGACAAGCTTTTTTCATGTAACCCTTCACATTCAAACAGAAACTGAACAGGCAGATTCGAAGGATTTATTTCTTTGGAAATTTTATTTTAAATACAATTAAATCAAGTTTTTTCGGTAAAACTAATGAAAAATATAACAAAATTATATTTAAAAAATATATATTTAAAAAAATATATATATATTTTTAAATGTTTTTAAATATTATTTTTTAGAATATCTTAGGCCCTCACAGCCCTGACGGCTCGCCACTGGTGTACTGCCATATGTGCCGGTGTATACCTGGGCATTGCATGGAAGACTTGCAGTCTGCTGGCCTTATGCTGCTTATTTTCAAGCGAACACACACACACACACAACACAACACACACACACACACACACACACACACACACACACACATACACACACACACACACACACACACACACACACACACACACACACACACACACACACACACACACACACACACACACACAGTATTTTTAGCTGGCCTGAAGCCTGGGATTGTTTGTGAGCAAAATGAAAAAAAAGACAGGAGATTTAGAAACCATTGTCTTTAGGTATTTTACACGTTGCTAAAGGAGCAGACTCCATCTTCACCAGAATCATTATTCAGACAATATTCGGCAAATTGGTGCTGTGGGAACCAACACACGGGCATCGGTCACCAGGACGTCCCGCACAAGCATACGTGGACGTACTCAAGAATGACGTAGGAGCACAAAGTACCAATGAACTGGCCAGATGTATGGAGAACCGGGATAACTGGAAACAACGATGGAGGGCTCGTCTGAGGACGACCTAGAGAGAGCCGTTCTCCCTCCAAAAAGTCCCATTAAACATGCAAATCTTCCTTCAAGCAATCCTCTGCATTTTTTACCCTTTCAGTCAACGGGCTCTTCCTGGGCCTCATCAACATCACACTCTGAGTCTTCCTCTTCAGTGTCACTGTCCAGCCTTGTTGAGGATGGCTCTGTGTCCGGCTCAAAGAGCCTTACGGTACGTCCACACTGCAGCTTTTCAAAAATCTCAAAAATCTTGGAGCTGGGCGTGTCTGAAAGCTTGGGGATTTTTTGCGGGCAACGAGACCAACAACCAATCACATGAATCTCCCGCCCCCGACATACAAAGCAAAAAACCCCGGGGATTTTATGCGAGCAATATATATATATATATAAACTCCCCAAACAGGCGAAAACCTACCAGTTTCACCCACTGTCTCTGCCACCTCCCTCCATGCCTGGTTCCTCCGGTTTGTATCCCGTTAATAGTTCTGGTCGTAAAGAACCGGGTGATTTGCTACCGTAATTTCTCGTTTGGAATATGAGGAAATGAACTGCGGTCTGGCTCTCCCTGCTTACACGCGGTTTGATTGGCTAGCGCTTCTACTGTCAGATTTGCATAAACGGGATTTGATTGGCTGACGCTTCCAGCTCAGCTTCAAAAGTAGAACATTGCTCAACTTTTGAATCCTGAAAATCCTGGAAATCCTGGAAATCTTCGCTTCGCTCCCCCACAATGCAGTTCGGCGACAAGCGAGGCAAAGTGACGTCATCCCCATTCAAAGTCAATGGACAGAGAAGCGTTGGAAACGGTTGAAGATTTGTTTAAAGCTGCAGTGTGGACGTACCGTTAGGTTTGCCCGAATGCCAACCAGTTGTTCCACTCTCACATCTGTGAGCCTGTTGCAGTGTGCTATGGCATGGATATTCAAGTGTACTTGAATGGCATCTGTTTGTTTTAGTCAAGATTATGCTAACATATACTTTCCCCAACTATATTGAAGTTCCCTATGAAGAGCCAACTTTCAATTTGGAAAATTCCCACAAATTCCCGTTAATTCCCATGAAAAGTTTCCATCTTTGAAAATTCCCGGAATTTTGCAACCCTACTGACCTGATAGATCATCCAGTCAGAGTCCAATGTAGATCTCTGAGTGGTGTAATCTCCTTTGGTGTAAGACATCATCATGACAACACAGTTTTAGGGAACGCTTTAGGGCATCCGGTCGCTTGCTCAAGGGCACCATGGCCCGGGAGGTGAACCAAGTAGCAGTCCACACTCCATATTTAGGTCTGTTCGGGGACTTGAACCGGTGACCCTACGGCTCACAGTCGAAGGCCCTACTGACATTAACACTTATTGTCAGTGAAAATAATAATATGAAATACATTTTAAAAAATGTGAATAAGGGAAGCAGCTTTCAATCTGCTCAATGGGACACTTTCCCACTGACACAAGGTAAAAAAGAAAAATTGTATTAGGACTGAAACATTTGCTGAAACACAAAGTCTGCTCCTACCTGTGAACAAATAACTGAAGTTCAATGTTAGATTATTATGAAATATACATGCTATTTTCTTGTCGGATAAACTACAAAGATACTGGAAGTGCCATCGTACATGTTTCCTTTCCTTCAGCGTCCTTTGTTCTGTGTTCCCAGCAGACAGATGAAGCCGCTCAGACAGACAGTCAGCCTTCATCACAGACGGTCCCTGAAAGCACCGACAGCAAGGCCCAGCCCAAGAGACTGCACGTATCCAACATCCCCTTCAGGTTCAGAGACCCAGACCTCAGGCAAATGTTCGGCGTGAGTACTGAATCAAATTTATTAAATGTTCATGTTGATGTTTTACATTTGGATTTAAACAAAAAACAGGAATTAAAAAGGGTTGGGTTTAAATGTTCTGTTAGACCAATCACAACAATATAAATCAATCACTGAGAGTTTCTCTTTTGTTTGTCTTCACAGCAATTTGGCAAAATCTTAGATGTGGAAATCATCTTCAACGAGCGAGGTTCTAAGGTACATGGTGTTTTTTGTGTTAGCATGTCTAAAAAATATTTTGTTGTGGTCCAGAAAAATTGGCACAGCGAAGTAATACTGTTGGCTCTGATTATTTGTGTTAGCTCAAATGTTCTTTATAATTCTCTATAAAAAACCTCACTGTATTGTTCACTTTTTAAACCCAAAAGCTAATATTAGTGTTTAATAGTGTTTTATTGAAATCTCCTCATTAGAAGAATATCCTTCTTTCATAGACTTATGTATATAAAATATTAAAATCACTTCCTTTCAGAATATTATATATGTTTTTCTGCTCTTATCTTGTGTGCTATACGTTTGATTATTAGTGTCATCTTTTGTATTATCTTTGCTGATGCCATGCCATTATTTTGGTGCATTTGATTTACTCTCTTGTACTTCTTTAGACAAATATTTTTTCCCAACTACATTGCCAACATGAGAATATTGCAGTGTATGATTTATATCTATCTACATTATGCAATAATCATAGACCTCTGCTATGAAAGCAGACATTTATTATTAATGCATGTTATTAACCCCTTGAGACGGGACAGTGCAGGTAATGAAAGGGGAAACGTGTGAGGCTTCAGTTCCAATCACTAACCATTGTGAATAAAATGTCTTACAGACAGTATTCGATTTTTCATTGTTCGCTTATACATTTTTACTGACTTATGTTCTATATGAATTAAAATGGCCGTTCACAAGGTATTAGCTCCCAACAGCCATGGTCAACCATTGCAACAAAAACGACAGGCTCTCAAGCTTTTCACTTCTGAATATGACAAAGCAGTGTATGGGGCTCTAGTGAGAGCGATAATAAATATCAAAGTTGGGAGGGTTGTATCTTCTAATCACCTGTAAGGAATGGTTTGCCTGGGGTGTTATACTAGCTGCAGTATGCAATGCAATGTTAGCATTAGTAAAACCCCATTCCAGACTTGAACATCCACTGCATACACAGTATACACTTACGGAGTTTGAGCTTACCATAGGAGCGGCTGCGTCTGCAAACATAGACCACAAAAACAACAACCAAACTTGATATGTTGCCTAGAACACGCAGGTTTAGCCTCAGTCTTTTAGCATGCTATCATGTTCGTAGCACTTGGGTGCAAATTGAAGACCCATTCGAAAGGTTACCACTTTAAAATGATCCAGCCAACTACTCAAAGTTAAATTACGACCAGAAAAATCAATGTTCTCTGACTAAGAATGGCAATACTGATGTCGCACCCGTACAACCCAACCCAGTCTCATGGCATTTCGTGTTCACCAACACGATTTTTAATCTATTGATTCGTGTTCACCAACACGATTTCCCCCTTTTTTTCGTGTTGCACAGCACGATTTTAAAAGCAATGTATTTCTACTGGTAATGTGTTTCGTGCCTGCAGCACGTATTTTTCTCCGGTCGGGTCGTGGAAGACCGGAGCTGTGTGGTTCATAAAAACATGTTCTTACTCAATATCAAGCCACAATTATTGCTTTCATTTTAAATCGTATAATTTCGACTTTTGTTTCCGTCTGTGAGGAAAATAAATGGGGCTCAGAGCCTCAGAATACTGAAATCTGTATTTTTTAAATATTTTTTACCTTCTAATTTGTTATTCTTTTCAAAATAACACACTGTTATTTACTCACAAATAACACACAATTATCCTTGCTTTTATGTATTGGTTTAATTCCATAATCTCTGGCTTTTTTGGCGTCCGTCAGGAACTGAATTTCAAAATAAAAATAACCGGAAACAGACGTTTGCGATTACCCAAGATCCTCAGCTATGGTTTAAGCTCGCTGATTGGATGTTTTAGCCGCAATGCATGCTGGGATTTGGTGTTTATATGATATGATATCCGGAAAACATTTTAAAAGAATAAAATAATACTTAATTCCGAGTGCTCTTGCTTTTCTCTTTGAAAGTCATCACATAACGGCATTGTAATACACGGTTCGGCTGCATTACATATTACAGATCTGCCGTAGTTCTTTATTTATAGAGCCCTGATGAGAAGACCTTTGGAAAAACTGAAGAAATGCCGCCGAAACTGAATACTTGATGTGGATCATAAATATATCAACAATTAAACAACATCTTCAATTTCTCTTCACACAATACGTCTCCTTGCTGTATCAACACTAATTTGGCTGACTTTTACATTTGATCTAATTCATAGATAGGTTATATTTACACCATAACGGTGCACAGCTGATATAAAATGACTTAGTTTTTAAAGATATTACTGATTTTCTTTGAATGTAAGAATGTAAATACTGAGTCTGAAATAGTATAGCAATATGCTGTAAAATTATGTGAAAGCATGAATAAAACTACACATCTTCAGATGTTGTACATAAGTGTCCTACACTAATAATACACAGTTATTATGGCTGTGTGTACCTTGTGTGCACCTCCTAGTGGTTAAAGCACGTTATTGAATTATTGTTTTTATGTGTTATATTTGATATACATACTTTCATAGGGGGAAAGTAGAAGGTCTGTGATAGAAATATAGAATATAAAAAATCAAGAAGATACTATAAGTGATCTCTACAATAAAACAGTTTAGTGCAGGATGTACAAAGATATTAATATGAGGATGTGCAAAACAGACAAACTAATTAAACTTTATTAACACATTAAATAATACTTTAGGTTAAGGTCTTCTTTTAAATAAGAAAAAAACTTAATAAATATTAAGCCTGACAAAGTACTGAACGTCTAATATATTGCTTTCCTGCAATGTTAACTATGTTGAAGCACTTATTTTAACTGATATTATACACATTAATTATACTCTTATGTATGTAGATAGTATAAGAAATGTGCAGAATATGACAGTTTAATGGTGGAGGTACACACATATCGATAGATGTCTTGTAATGCACTGTTGAGGAACCTGTGACCCAAGTTTTTCATTCATTGCATAACTACACCGTAGTTGTGTATATGATATGTCAATAAACCTTTGAAAATCTTGAAATCCTGAAAGGGATGTGCAAAATAGCAATTATATACAGTTTTTAATTAACTATTAGTAGAACAATAACGAGTAATGAATATACTTTATAGAGATCTGCAGGTAAATGTTTAGTCTTCTCAAGCACCAACTATCAAATATCCTGATTGTTGGCACTTGACAATCACCTTCCCTGAATTTTACTCAGGTGTAACCAGGGGTGGACTGGCCATCTGTTATACCGGGCAATCCCGGTGGGCCGTTGACCCAATGTGGGCCGGTCCGCTATGTTTTTTTTTATTTTCTATTTTTTCTCTAAATTCCCTCCAATTGGGCCGGCCAATTGGCTACAGAGGGCTAGCAAGGTGTTGCAAGCATCAACACATATTATTGGTCTATTGTTTGTCATTGTCAATCAATCATGGGCTGACAGGCTCAGAGAGCCCTGATAGTGCTGTCAATCACAACACAAACCAGGGTGGGGCGGGACCTCATGGCATGGGCGGGAGTCGCGGGACGGGCTGCTGCTGAGCTGAAAATGGATAAGCGGAAGAAACGCCCGGGTGGCGCTGAAAAACTGCGACTTAAAAAGCTGAAGTCTCTGGAGGTGGAGGCTGCTAAATATTCTAAATTGACGGACCTATTTGGTGCCGGGGTCACCACCCCAGCAGGTGCTGCTGCGCCGGGAGACGAGCGAGTGGAGGCATACATGGTAAGTAACGTTAGCCTGGGGCTGGCGAGGCTACATTTTTGAGACATGTCCAAAAAAAAAGTAGAAAACATTTTTACATTGAATGTGATGTGACCTAATTAACTGCATAGTCCGCCTTGTGACAACATATTAGCCCAGAGTTGAAGGGCTGTGAATGTTGGTAGTTGTGGTTGATTTTGTTTAAATATGCCGAATTGTGATATTATGGGTTATTATTGTTCAAATGATTTAGCTAGGCTAGCTAAGAGCTGCTAACGTCAGCGGTCTCTTGTTGCCAGTAAACGTTCACATGGACCAACAAGCTGTAAGTAGAGATGCAGAATCAAGCTGTATTGTTAATACAGATGAGATACTTTGAATTTTAGCACAAAATACAAGTAAACCTATAGGAAATAATTAGTTTAATTTTCAATATTTGCCATTGAATTTATTGTAATCTTTCAATTCATTTATTGTTTACTGAGGTGATAACTATTTCATAATTTGTGTGTAACTTTAATTTCTGTGTAAATGTGTTACTTTTACTGTAGTTTTCAAATGGCTGTGTATAGTGCTGTCTTGAGCATTTTCAGGTATTGTCACAAAGATCTGACTTTTTTGCATTGGAAAACACTAGTAAGTGTCATAATGAAAACATGGCAAAGCCACTAGTGTTGTTACGCTCGCGAACGTTTCGTTCAATATTAACTAATCTTTTATCTTGTACATTATTCTGTGGTTTTGAGTTATTTCCCCATCCAATGATAAATGCTTTCCCTATGTCCAGCCCAGACAGGTTCAGGGCAAGTCCAGCTGGTCAATTCAGGGAGAGAGCCAGACCAATTCAGGCAGCCCAAAGACTGCACCACCTGAGAGGGAAAAGGCTGTAGAGAGTGAGGAGTGTGTCAGCCCAAAGACTGCACCACCTGAGAGGGAAAAGGCTGTAGAGAGTGAGGAGTGTGTCAGCCCAAAGACAGGATCACCTGAGAGGGAAAAGGCTGTAGAGAGTGAGGAGTGTGTCAGCCCAAAGACTGCACCACCTGAGAGGGAAAAGGCTGTAGAGAGTGAGGAGTGTGTCAGCCCAAAGACAGGATCACCTGAGAGGGAAAAGGCTGTAGAGAGTGAGGAGTATGTCAGCCCAAAGACAGGATCACCTGAGAGGGAAAAGGCTGTAGAGAGTGAGGAGTATGTCAGCCCAAAGACAGGATAACCTGAGAGGGAAAAGGCTGTAGAGAGTGAGGAGTGTGTCAGCCCAAAGACAGGATCACCTGAGAGGGAAAAGGCTGTAGAGAGTGAGGAGTGTGTCAGCCCAAAGACTGGATCACCTGAGAGGGAAAAGGCTGTAGAGAGTGAGGAGTGTGTCAGCCCAAAGACAGGATCACCTGAGAGGGAAAAGGCTGTAGAGAGTGAGGAGTGTGTCAGCCCAATGACAGGATCACCTGAGAGTGAAACAGCTGTAGAGAGTGAGGAGTGTGTCAGCCCAAAGACAGGATCACCTGAGAGGGAAAAGGCTGTAGAGAGTGAGGAGTGTGTTAGCCCAAAGACAGGATCACCTGAGAGGGAAAAGGCTGTAGAGAGTGAGGAGTGTGTCAGCCCAATGACAGGATCACCTGAGAGTGAAACAGCTGTAGAGAGTGAGGAGTGTGTCAGCCCAATGACAGGATCACCTGAGAGGGAAAAGGCTGTAGAGAGTGAGGAGTGTGTCAGCCCAATGACAGGATCACCTGAGAGTGAAACAGCTGTAGAGAGTGAGGAGTGTGTCAGCCCAAAGACAGGATCACCTGAGAGTGAAACAGCTGTAGAGAGTGAGGAGTATGTCAGCCCAAAGACAGGATCACCTGAGAGGGAAAAGGCTGTAGAGAGTGAGGAGTGTGTCAGCCCAAAGACAGGATCACCTGAGAGGGAAACAGCTGTTGAGAGCTATGAGTGTGCCAGTCAAATAACAGATTTTTTTTCACAACCTGATCAGAAAAATCTCCAGTCATTTTTAAATTACCATCCTCAGCAAAAAAGTAGCAATCCAGTGGTGCAGAAAGTGTTCTGTAGCAGAGACGGCACCAGTAGAAGGTGACTGACGTACTGTCCAGAGCGTCACATGCTGTATGGTTTCATCTGCATGGCATTCGGTTAGAGAACTGATAGCAGTCTGTTCATCAGTGGAATGTCAGATTGGAGGCATATACACCAGCGCACAGAGGAGCATGAGAGAAGCAGTGCACACAGAAACTGTGCTGAAGCTTACCTCTTGAAATCCGCCAGTGCTGATATCAGCAGTGTGTTTGGTGGCAGTCAGATGTCGGCGCACAGAGAGCAGGTCAGAAAGAGACGGCAGGTTTTGGAGCGCATCATAGATGTCATCAAGGTTCTTGGGAAGAGGGGGCTTGCATACAGGAGGTCAGAAAATGAGGCAGCATATACTCTGGAAGACCACACAGTTGATCATGGTAATTTCTTGGAACTCATACTTCTACTGGGGAAGTATGATTTCTGTTTAAGAGAGCACCTGGACAGCTGCATTGAGAACAGCAAAAAGTTGCATTTGTCTGGTGGCACGAGAGGCAGAGGCTACTTTGTAACTTTGCTCTCCAAAACCACAGTGAACTCAGTGATAGATGCAATTCACCATCTGATTCAAGAAAACATCTCCAGTGATATCAAGAAAGCAGGAATGTTTTCAGTGCAGCTGGACACAACGCAGGACATCACCTCTCAGGATCAATGCTCTATAATTATGAGGTATGTTACTGATGTTGTTCATGCTTGTTGCAGTGCTGAAGTGCAGTTCATCCACTGGACAGACCTTTGTCAACATGCTGTCAGAAGTTCTGGACAAAATGGGCCTCAGCAAGACCATGTGCATTGGAAATGCGACTCATGGGGCATCAAACATGCAAGGCCAATACAAAGGATTCTCCTCACTGTTGTCTGCACAATCTCCAAACCAGGTGCATGTATGGTGCTACGCACATGTACTAAATCTGGTGCTTGCAAACACAACCCAGATTGTTATTGAGAGTGGGTCCCTGTTTGCGCTCCTCAATGGCATTGCGGTATTCATCAAAGAGTCATATAAAAGGATGAATGTGTGGGAAGAGTCAGGCCGAAACAAGAGACGTAGACGCCTTGCTCCTATTGGCGAGACACGCTGGTGGGCCAAGCATGAGGCCCTGAAGAAGAGACACGCTGGTGGGCCAAGCATGAGGCCCTGAAGAAGAGACATGCTGATGGGCCAAGCATGAGGCCCTGAAGAAGAGACACGCTGGTGGGCCAAGCATGAGGCCCTGAAGAAGAGACACGCTGGTGGGCCAAGCATGAGGCCCTGAAGAAGAGACACGCTGGTGGGCCAAGCATGAGGCCCTGAAGAAGAGACACGCTGGTGGGCCAAGCATGAGGCCCTGAAGAAGAGACACGCTGGTGGGCCAAGCATGAGGCCCTGAAGAAGAGACACGCTGGTGGGCCAAGCATGAGGCCCTGAAGAAGGTGTTTGGCTCCTTTGGAAAACCCGAAGATGGTCTGTACGTTGATGTGCTGCTGACATTATCAGCTATACAGAAACAGGCAACAGTGAAACCATGTATCCGTGTCATGGCCAGAGGATATGCAGAGTCATTGCTCAAGTATGAGACGATCTTGACGGCTCAAATCTTCCTCCGCATATTTGAACATACCTCTCCATTGTCTAAATACCTTCAGACGGCAGGATTGGACATCCTCTCTGCTCACAGAATGGTGGCATCGACACAGGATACGCTGAAAAGCTTGGGAAGAGATTTTGAATCTGTAAAAAAAGCAGCAGACACATTTGTCAACTGGACAAACACAGAAATCCAAGAGAGAGATGACACGGACATTGAAGTGGAGGCCACACTGCCACAAAAGAGGAGGAGGATGAAGAAAGTCTTGCCTGGAGAGATGGCTCAGGATGAGACCCTGGATGATGCAGAACAATCCTATGAGGTGAATGTGCATAACCGGATCATGGACACAGCAATTGAAGCCATTCATAGGCGCTTTTTAACACACTGCAATCTATATGCTGACTTGGCATGTCTGGATCCCAGTGCTCTTCCCTCAGCTCTGCACCAGTGCTCTTCCCCAGTCTGCCCTTCAAGACTTAAGCAAGTGCTTGCAAGGATTTGACAGCAGGGCAACCAAGGAAAATATGCAGGCCGAGTTGAAAAGCTTTGCACTCCAGTGGAACAGGCTGAAGGCATCCCCATTGGCAGAGTACAAAGCAAGAACAGTAGAAGATGGATCAGGTGGTGAGGAGGAGGACAACACAGAAGAGGTTGAGATAACTCCCATAAGCTGTTGCTCCTGCAAAGAATGCCCTCTGTGCTGCTACCAGATACTTCGCCGTTTCAACATGCTAACAGATGCATACCCTGTCCTAGGCCTGGCTTATACATACCTGCTTACATTATCCCTCACACAGGTGGCTTGTGAGCGCACATTTTCAATTTTGAAGTTTATTCAAAACAGACTCAGAAGCACCCTCTCATCTGAGAAATTGGAGGCATTTATGTTGATGGCCACAGAGAAAGACATCCTCATGGCCTTGGACTCTGACTCTGTGATAGACAGACTTGCAGAGAAGAGTGAGCTGCTTAAAAAGCTGCCCCACTGATAAGGCCAGAAATATTTCATATTATTGTTATTATCACACATCACACATTATGGATGTAGTAATTCATTATTTGTCATTTGAATGATGCTTTTCAGAAGTGTTATTGTGCTTATGTGTTGATCCTTAATGGTGTGATCATGAACACTAAATGATCAATTATTCTCCATTACAGGTTGTTCTGATATATTTGAGGAGTCGTTCTCCCTCTGTTCTATATGTGGACTTGTTCTCTCATTTGGGACCACTGTTAGAATTTGGTAAGTTTATCATGTATTTTTTAATGTTGTATAAATTCATACTTCATAATTTTAAAAAAGTTTTGAAAGAAACGCACATCCCAAACGTTTTCAACTCTAGGTGCAGGACAGAGGAAAACATTTTATTTATTTTTCAGACTTAATAATGTATCCAATTCCCTCTCAGGTTGACCACTTGACATGTGAGAGCTTGAGTAGTTGTTCCCCCTCCGTCCATGTTCGAGGATTTGCTCCACTGTTGAGTATGTCATGTGTCTTATAATGTTATATGAATTCATACTTGATTTGTGATGATGAGAGACTTAACAATGTTTCCATGTCTCTTTTAGGTTGACCACCCTATATATGAGAGCCTAAGGAGTTGTTTTCCCTCTGTCCCCTTTTGAGGACCTGCTTTGTCTCCTCCATCATTCACTGGGCCACTTTTTGGTTCCTGGGCTTATTTCATGTGGTGAGAGGAATGCAATATGTGTATGTTTAAAGGTTTATGTGAAGAAACATACTATGTGTGTGATAAAATGACAGTTGGTAAATCATAAATGTCTCTTTATATTCTCTGCTACCATTATCACCTGGCAAACAGGTTTTCCTGACCTGCTAGAAGTTCTTCTATGATGCTTGAGGCATCCATCATATCTGAGAGCTTCGTCTTGACTGTGAGTTTATTATGCAACTTGTTTTGTCTCAGATTGAAACAAAAGGTTTGATTATGATTATTTCCTGGCTGAAGATTTTCATATTGATGGTTTTAATTTCAAACATCTGCATATCTTTTAAGTTCAATGAACAGTTATGCAGGTAGGCCTTAGGGCTCTTTTGAGACTTAAGTCATCCTTCATGACAGATACATGTGTTCACTAAGTGTCACTACGTCACAAAAAGGCTACATGGCTACATATACTTGTCAGTACACAGATACTGAGTACAAGTTCTGTTTGCTGTTTCTTGCAGGTCACGAATTTGGTGAGGAGTAGAGCTGGCTGTCTGCGGACCAGGAAGTAGAGCAATACATACTTGTGCACATACACGTATATGAGAATGCATATCTATTCAGACCTGTCTTAGACTTTTCACACAGCTATATATATATTTTTTTTTCCAATTCTCTATTTATGGTTTCATAATGACTGAGTCACCGTTGAGTGAGTGAGTTTCAGCTCTAATGCTGCTACTGTCTGTAATATGTTTCTATTTAGATTATTTGTCAGGATATTTTTTTGTTATTATTGTCCGAGTCTGGTTTTAACTAATACTGGGCTTACACCAAAAGATTTTCACAGTCACAGACTAAAAACTGAAAGGGTAGCATAAGGGTTCTTCCCATTTGTCTTGTCCCACCCCTAGTCATGACATAACTTCTGTTGTGATTTGACACTATAATGAATAAAGATTGATTGATTGATTGCTATAGCTGTCAATTGTAGTCCTTGAGTTCATAGTTAAGTGCTTTATTTGTTGACTGCTATCAAGGAATATGACTCTCCTTTGTAGTATGCATGAGAGAAGATGCCGCGAGATTAGTGGACTTCTATGTAGTGTCCGCTGATAATGTAGTGGGCTGGTCTGGACAGAAAATGCCAGGGCTGAATTTTTGTCCCAGTTCACCCCTGGGTGTAACTAAAGTCTGATTTAAGGGTTGTTTATATTTCACATCATTAATCAGAACCTGCAAAGTAACTCAAATAAATGTAGTGGAGTAAAAATACCAGGTTAACCTCTGAATTGTAGTGGAGTATAATTACAAAGTAACAATGAGCTGTCATGTGGGTATATATTAATGCTGCGCATTATGGACACAAGCGATTTTCACCCATTTATTAATTATATGTTTTACATTTGATAACACCAATGTGTTTAATACTCGCAAATTCTAATTGTGGGAAAAACGGAAACGTTCAGTAGAGACGTCCCATAGAACATTTTGCGAAACACAATAGCCAGCATGTGTAGTTCTGGGGGGGTGTTCGATTCCAGTTTTGGATAGTCTGGCGTGGTTTCGTTCCATTTCAAACAGCTGTTTGACGCTCGGCGTAACCTTGGCGCACTGCCACTCCAACATCCAATCCCAGAGCTTGAAGATTAATCACGGGGACTGTAGTCCTAAACGATAGCTGGGGATTATGGGTAGTGTAGTGTCTTCGGCCATCCTTAACTCCTAGAGGCCTACGTCTGTTTCCGGTTATTTTTATTTTGAAATGCAGTTCCTGACGGAAGCCAACAAAGCCAGAGATTATGGAATGAAACCAATAAATAAAAGCAAGGATAATTGTGTGTTATTGGTGAGTAAATAACAGTGTGTTATTTTGAAAATAATAACAAATTAGAAGGAAAAAAAGATTTAAAAATACAGATTTCAGTATTCTGAGGCTCTGAGCCCCTTTTATTTTCCTCACAGACGGCAACAAAAGTCAGAAATTATACGATTTAAAATAAAAGCAATAATTGTGGCTTGATATTGAGTAAGAACATGTTTTAATGAACCACACAGCTTCCGGTCTTCCACGACCCGACCGGAGAAAAAGACGTGCTGCAGGCACGAAACACATTACCAGTAGAAATACATTGCTTTTAAAATCGTGCTGTGCAACACGGAAAAAGGGGGAAATCGTGTTGGTGAACACGAATCAATAGATTAAAAATCGTGTTGGTGAACACGAAATGCCATGAGACTGCGTTGTACAACCAGAAATCGCATGAAACCATGTTGTCTACAGGTATAGATTGGTGCAGGACTTAGTCCTGAAACCCATAAGTGAGTCAGTATTTTAACACTTTCATTTTCATTTGGTCAGATGTCTGAAATAATATCTGAGGTTAAAACACGCTTTAGAGATATTCATTATTTGTCCATAAATGATGTCATTAAATACACCAATTGTGAATGAACCAAGCTTCTATGTTTCATAAAAGCAGTGGTTGCTAACAAGTGACAAAATGATCATACTAAATGTTGTCACACCAAACATTTGTCCCCTTTAGCTTAGCGATGGTGATAAGGTCGTAGACTGTCTATAGCCTTAATTATGACTTTAATGCTGGCGATTCCATTAATGCTTCAAAAAAAGTATGATTAACGTGTGTTTCTCAGAGATGTTATTTTCTGCAATGTTCCAAAATCCAATGAAAAAATTCCATTGCTTTTTATCTAGGGTCTTGCCTTTCGATGCTACCTTCCTGGTCAGCCTAAAAATGTATCTCATCACTGTACCACTATGTATTAAAGAATCGAAGGGGCAGGGCTTTTTAAAGCGTCTGTCTCCTCTTATCAATGATTTGCATTTTTGTCCAGACTTGTAATAATATTGTATATTGATTAATATAGCATTCTGAAGAGATACTTGTGTGATCTACTGTGCCTATTTATTGAATCAGGAGGTTGTTCACTGTAATGACGAGTATCACATGTGAAATATAATGTGCATGTTGTTCTTGCCTTTCTCCGTCCTGCATGCAGGGTTTTGGGTTCGTAACGTTCGAGCATAACGTGGACGCCGACAGGGCCAGAGAGAAATTACATGGAACCGTGGTAGAAGGCCGTAAAATAGAGGTGCATGTTCTCAAATACTTCTTCCTTCTCCCTATCCCCCTTTTCCCTGTGTGTGTGTGTGTGTGTGTGTGTGTGTGTGTGTGTGTGTGTGTGTGTGTGTGTGTTGTGTGTGTGTGTGTGTGTGTGTGTGTGTGTGTGTGTGTGTGTGTGTGTGTGTTTGTGTATTTGTGTGTGAGCGTTTGACTGACTACTGCCACATCCCACTTCAAGCCATCCAAGCCGTACCACCTCCCTTTCCTTGTGCATTTTCATTAACCAAACACAAATAATATCCACATATTATATAGAACAACATGATGGTATGATTAATACCTTGCTTGTTTTATTATTAGTTTCTTTACATTTGTTTTCCCTTCTCCTGTTTTCCTTGTTTTTGTACAGCTGAGGCAATTGGCTTTACCAAAGGTTTAAGTGTGAACATCGACACGACCAGGAATTAAAAACGTATTTTGGCCAATATTTTCTATGTTTATTAATGAAAGAAGCTTTCCCGCTGAAATCCAATTTTGCTTATCCACGGACAGAGGAAGTACTTAAGAATTTGAGAGACATGCAAGGTTTACAGCTAAATACTGAATGGCTATTTCAATGTCTTTTGTACCTTAAGAAGAATAAGAGCAGACACCACAAGCCTTCAAGCATAACTCTGTCCATTTATCACAGTGCAGTTGCAATCTTCCATATCTAATCCTTTATACAAGGCAATATCTGCAACTGTACCTAGAGAAGATGCATCATTCCACTATTTTTGGGTTCCTATCCCATACCTGAATTTGCAGATCTATATATAGAAACAATTCCAATACCTTCTTTGCAGATGTAGCAACACAGCCAAAGAACATTCTCCACCATTATTACATACTGTATTTATATTGGTCGTCCAAAACGTTACCCATTATGCAATGATTATATTTTGTGAGATTAGGAACCCAGATACCAATAATAGATTGGATCAGTCTCACCCCTAGTACCTATTGATACAATATCTTCATCTGTATGGCTGTATATGACTATGAGGTTTGGAATGTAGATTGAGATGTAAATAAAGAGCTCTCGGCTTCCTTTTCACCATGCAGACCTGTTACAGTGTATCGATCATTTGATCTTCACTTGAAAACCTGACATATTCCTCACTTGAGGTAGTGACTACAGCCAAACATATTAAGCTAACAAATAGCATTCAAAGTTTCTACAGCACCTTCCTTACTGGGAAGTAGGTATCTCAAGCTGAATTAATCATCAAACCATCAGTCTCTGCAAGGTATACCGTACACCCTAATGCTATAGGCCTAAACCCCTTCTACTATTAGAGTCATTTAAACTGTTGGAACATGTAATGGCACAAGATAATCTCCTAACACAGGAAATCCCATTGCCATCCAACCTCAGCACTTCTTACTCAGTACGTGTCTTTAGCTGACGCTTTTATCCAAAGCAATTTACATTGATTTCAATACAGTAGACATGCCTAAGGACACTTCTCCATGTTGACTGCAGGAGCCACTGTCCCTCGATTGGAACAGGACCATTTACTCCCTAAACCACAGACGTTATCTATCAGCAATGTGCACTTGCTTGTATTTGATGGCGACCGCAGCATCTTGCCAGAAAATGTTCCAACAAAGTCATGAAAAATGTGAACCAGGTTCAACAGTTTTTCTAGGCCTGCATATTTTTGTTGAAGCCCTGAACAACATTCTAACTGCTCAGATCTCTGAAATGCTCTAAACCAATGTTATCCTTCATCTTAAATGACATTTCCTACTGAATTGACATGATCTGACAGCTACAGGATTTAACTCTCATTTGTTTGCAAATAAAGTCTGTGACAATGATGTGCTGAAGCAATGCGTGAGGTATCATCAAAACGTATTAAAAATATTAACAGATCAAAGAAGTTCACCTAACCCTAACCCTACAATCTGATTGCCTTCAGAAATGTTGCTGGTTCTATAGGACTCAATTTGAGAAGTGAGCCAGTATGTAATCTTTTTCTGGAGTATCTCTGAATTGAATCAATCAGTGTTTGGCTAATCAATCAATATAAGGATTGTTGCCTTGGTGGACCTGTATTAATCTCTGACTATTAATCAGACCTACTAATTGATCTATCAGAAACTATTGAGTATAACTGGATCGGCAGGGTCTTACTTGTACTAACTTCTGGAGAACCAGGTTCAATCAACTGCTGTTTAAAGGCAGACAATGTTGTAAATCTGTTAAAGCAATCCCGTAGGATCTGGTATCTGTAATGAGGTGTGGCCCTACCTAGGCGTGAGTGTTCAATCATAACTTAAAGCAGAACTTGATTTAACCTGGTTCCCCAGAAGTTAGTAGAGGTAAGACCTTGCTGATCCAGGTGGAAACTTGCATATCCAATCTTTATTCCAGACTCAAGGTCCATATCACACAAAAAGACAAAACACACATCAATAAATAAGATAAAAAGCTAAACACAAAACAGATAAAAACAAACAGATAAAAACATAAAATCAGTCCAATCACAGCGAGCCACACATGCTCACTGTCTGTAGAGGCTGCTGCGCCAATGTCTCCAAAGCATGGAAGAGAACTGGGTAGAACTCTTCACAGGGTTAATTAAAATCGAAATAACATAATTGTCCGAGTCTACTAGGCGACACATTAATTTGTACATTAATTTTCTTAAAAGGGCTTGACAGGTAGGTACCCCCAAGTTAACAAACAGCTGGCTGGCACTGTGCCATCTTGGTACCCTCAGCAGCAACCGTAAAGCATCATTGTATGCAACTTTTAGTTTGTGTATGCTTCTAGCCTTGTAGTTACTCCACAGGTGAGCCGTGTGCAATGGTGTACAGAAAGCTTTAAAAAGTGATACCTTGACATCTACAGAGCACTTGTGAAACTTACGCATTAATATGTTTGCCTGGGCATACAGTTTGCAGCGCTGTCTATGGATGTCTTTGTCATCTGTGAGATCATCAGAAATATAATGACCAAGGTACTTGATCTCACTGCACACAAGAAGAATGTTGCTACTGAGAATAAAATGAGGAAATACAGCCTTTTTATCCTCTTTACTTCGCACAATCATGATGCATAGACTCAATAGCTTCTGATAGGTCAATTAGTAGGTCTGAATAATAAGATTAATACAGACCCGCTTACACAACAGGATCACACAAAGCTAAATGGTCAGAGTTATACTTTCAGAGACCGGCTGACAGCTTGTACAGAGAGAGATGAAAGAGATGTTTGTGCAGTGGAATGATTGCAAAGTTTTCTTGGCCACATGAGTAAGATGCTGCTTATTCCTTTCTCATCCCCCCTCCCCCACCATCCTTCTAACGGTAGCTTGTTTAGGGCCCCATCCAACACAGTTACATCGGTAACAGTACACAAACAAGAGCCAAGAGGTTTGGGAATGGTAAGTGTGGGCCAACGAGCCGTTCTGCCAGCATTTCCTCTCTCTTCCTCTCTCTTTGGAACGTTTGCAACGCTGAAACTCACGTGACATTTCTTTTTGAATTGTGGTTGAGTTGATGCTGTATATTGACATACATATTTTCTTGCGTGTCGGCGTGCGTGCCCATTCACTAAGTGTTCTCCTGAAGCTGCGTGTGCGAGCAATACTCACTGAGATTTGACTTTGTTTGCACATCTATCTGAGATTGTTGGAAACCCATTTATTCATTTATTTTCTTTTACTTTGGAAGGCAATGCACCCTCATTTTATTTTACCCCGTTAGCTATTGTTTGAATGTGGAATGATTTGATTGGTTGATTGACTTATTTATTTGAGTACATCTATTTCTTTGGTTGTTTTGATCTTAATATTGATTCTTGCAATCACTTAGAGAGACTGTTGTCTGAGTGTGAATGCTCCGTGTTGCTTTGGTCACAACAGTTCTTCTCACCTCTTGAGGTTAACTGGATGTTGCATAATGCTCCCAACATATTGCCTTCTCCCCTCCCCCAATTACATTTTCTTTGTCCGTTTTTTTCTGCTTCTCCCCCACCCCCAACGCATGAATCTTTCCGTTTAAAAAACGCCATTTTGCCGAGTGCATCTGTTGTTTCTTTACTTTTGTTTGTAAGTTATTGAAATCTCACTACATTTGGGGAGAGCATGCCGGTAATATGTCAGAAAAATAAAACTTATGCAAATGAGATAGACAACTGATTTGCTTTGAATGTGTTATCAAGTGTTTCTGAATGCAATTCTGAAAACATACAAATGACATTCTTTGTTTACAACATTGGGCCTATCTATGCATGCAGATTTATTGTAGCACTTACTGGTAACTCATAATTATCATAACTCATGGACCTGTTTTTTTATCTACCGTAGGTCAACAATGCAACAGCCCGAGTAATGACAAATAAGAAGACTGTCAACCCATATGCAAATGGTAAGGTCAAATCAGATTCTACAGCTAAATAAAGTCCAGAAATGAACCCAAAGCTCATGGTAAAAAAGGGTGAAGAATGGGTGGGGTCAGGATGTGATCAAGGCTTTTGACCGATGCAACCTTACAGAGCTTTAACTGGGACTATGAACTAAAAACCTACTGAAGCAGCATTTTTTTTTTAGCATTTATGACTTCACTATCCAAGTTCGAACATAATTCTTTAAAGGGTAATTTTTCTCTAAACATCAAGAAAGTCACTTCAACTAGTTTGAGGACGATGTAGATTTTACGAGTCACATAATAAGGTTCTTTACATCCCCACCAGAAGAAAAACATAACATTTTTCAAGGGTGTAAATATTGTATATACATACACTGCATGAATGCATGCAATGCTTTGTCTCGAAAGACCACAGTAAAAAGTGTTCAGTCAATCACATAAGATTATCGGAAAGTACATTTAACCAGTTAACCCAAGCCTGTTTTTCAGGCCTCAGGCTCGAAAATGACATTCCCAGAACAAATGACTATAACTTTACTTCTAAAAGGGATATAAATGGTTAATATTGTCTGATAGCTGAGTTTCTTCCCGTTAAGTGGGTATGACACATTCATAGTTTGTTAAATGTTAAGAAGCCCTCAGACGCTGTTTCTTGCAAGATGTTGCGTTTTGCCCCCGGGAAGAAACTCAGCTATCAGACAATATTAACAATTGTTAGTTAAACGAATTAGCCCTGAGCGAAAAAATTCTAATGCACTTAGCACAGAATTCTTTGTAACTTTATCACTTATCTGATCTGCACAAACAATATATCAGATTAAAGCTGAGATTCCACAGATTCTAGAGGTATAGGTATCATCACTCTGCAACCAAAACTTAGGGCAGCAAAGGCAAACCCAGACAACACACCACGTAGCTTTACGGAGCCAAAACGGCAAATATGTCTTACCTTTGCTGTTTTTCTGATCAAAAGTTGTGTTTAATGGCATTAAAACGATAAAAACGCTGCTGAAGGTTAACCTGTTAAACCCCATCCCCCCGCCCCCGGGCGGAAAAACGCATCATCTGCAGGAAACAGCATCTGAGGGCTTCTTAATATTTAATAAACTATGAATGTTTTATATCCATGTAACGGGAAGAAACTCAGCTAACTGATCTTTTTTTTTTTTCTTTTTTTTTTTAAAACATAAAGCTAGCGCTGAGCCTCTAAATTAGCCACAAGTGAAAAAATGCTAAAGCATTACTGCACAGAAACTCACTCATAACAACCTTATAACTTATCGTAGCTGCAAGTCCAACCCATCTATTAGCATCGTGAGGAGACACAGAATTGATTGGTACCTACATCATCACTCCATGATAAGAACTCGCGACTATATAAACAAAAACAGACATCAAAACATGTGGCGCTAGGTAGCTAAAACGGCAAAATGGCTTACCTTTGTTGTTGTCTGGTCAAAAGTGGTCTTCAATGGCATTAAAACGATAAAAACGCTGCTGAAGTTAATCCATAGGTTAATCTAATGTGTCTGTGTCCATTTGAAATGATTTCTGATAATCCATAAGCAATAAACCTGCTTTTCCGTTTCCAGATGTCAGAGCAAGAGATAGGTTCACTCTGGCCAAAACTGCAAGTGCGAAGCCCCCACTTTTTTTTGTTAACGTTGGTGTGTATGTGAAAATTCCCCTTCGATTATATTGGCTCTAACGGTTAAAAAGAGATGTCAATCACCAAAATCGACCAATGGGTTCCAGAGAAACTGCAAAAACGCCCATTTCCACCCAAATCACCTCAGCGGTGGAGTTTTTTTGCTAAACCTCTCTAAAAAGGTCAAATGTCACTTGTTTTGCATCAGTCTTGATACAGGGTACTTATTATATGTTGAACTTTGGATTCCTAAAGCTTTTAGTCTACCTTACCATCATCCAAGGGTAGTTTTCACTATAAGAAAAATATCATTTTTGGATGGACACTAAAATGTACAGTTTTTTTACTTTTTCAATCTGAATTTTCTTTAAAATAAAAAACATCTATATTGATTCTGACTTTTCTACATCCAACTCACAGGTTTATCATTGCTTTGAGAAAAAAGATTATTAATTGAACCCTTTTAGAAGTGTAGTTATGGTCATTTGTGACCTGCTCTATCGAAATCAGTCGCATTGACCCGAAGACACATTTTGAGTTGTATACACTGCTGGAAAGAGGATATTCCTAGCTTTCTAATGATATCAGGATTGTTGTTGTACTCCAGATATTAAGCGAAATATGTCACATTATATAATGACTGTCACCGAGTCATCATTTTGAGAAAAAGGCCTTCAAAGTTTCCTCTTCTCTGGAATCCATCGATCTGATTGATTATTAGCGGAGCAAATGATCAAAATACTACTGAGGGAAGATATTTTCGTTTGGAGGGGAAGCTTGCGAGTGTGTGTGTGTGTGTGTGTGTGTGTGTGTGTGTGTGTGTGTGTGTACATGTGTGTGTGTGTGTGTAATTTTGCGTTTGTGTGTATTGTGTTTGTTTCCTGGGGAAAACCCTCACGAGAAACACCGGCTGTTGTTATGCTTGCTGTGAC
The DNA here is from genome assembly GCF_902827175.1 of Gymnodraco acuticeps. NCBI lineage: Eukaryota > Metazoa > Chordata > Actinopteri > Perciformes > Bathydraconidae > Gymnodraco > Gymnodraco acuticeps. The sequence continues at coordinate 472,692 of NW_022991569.1, forward strand.
GTTAAGTTACTCCGTTCTCCGTTTGTAATTATGCCGAAGCTTCAAAGTTGTATTTATCATCAGAATTTGCCGAAACAAGTTTAATATTCTGAAAGCCAAGACTTTGTTTAATTGAAATCAGATGAAAACAAACTGTAACGGACCCTGCCGTGTTATCTATGATTACTATACTCTTACATTCATAATTTTAGCCGGAGGGAGGGGGGCGGCGCTACGGAAGAGCAGATTGCGAGGGAGAGGTGCCTGTCTTCGTCCCTTTACAAGCTTCAAAAATGTATTTATCGTGTGATTTTGGAAATAAAAGTTTCATATTCTGAAGGCCAAGACTTTGTTTATTTAAAATCAAACAAAACACCCGAACCCCGAAAAAATAGTTTTTTACGCAAATCCACGTTTATTTTTAAATGAGCCGTTGCGACTTCTGACTGATTTCGATAGAGCGGGTCACATATGAGGTCCTTGGCGCTCAGACTTTAGAGGGGTCATTTTGTGATCATGGGGCATCACCCTTACAGCATCAGGACAATACCATATGGAGTCAGACACTGGAAGTGTGCTGGAGGCTGAGGAAGGATGAGGCTGATGAGACTGAAGAATCTGCGAGGTACGAACTAGCGGCAGAGGAGTAGTTATATATTAAAAGACAGCAGCATCATAAGAGGGCAACCATGTGACAGAGTGTGTTACTTTGCTGAAGGATATTTGTGACCAGCTATCCAGGCCAGACTCTAAAGACTTTCCAAGCTGTACAAATGCCGCTGCTGGAGTACTGACTGGAAGTATTGCTGATATCATGCCTACCATCCTCTTAAAATACTCCGTCCAACAATGTCAGTCTCAGGAAGAAATGTTTTTTAACGCATATTAAAAGAAAAACATCCATTCTTGTAGGGAGGGGACATTGATAGAGGATTACTGGAAAAGTACACAATAAGTACTTCATAGTACTTGTGGGGGTAGTTTCAGTAGTACTGAGTCCAACAGGATCAATCTCACGAAGAATTAATGGCAATACAAATAATTCCCTCATCAAACTTAGCAGAAGTGGCTTGATTTTGTTCTCAGCAGGGGATTTTGACAGAGTATTCCACAAAAAATACACAGTAAAAGTACTTCGATGTATTGTAAGTAGTAGGCTCACTAATACAAAGTCAAACAGTATCAATTTCATTAAGAACTAATGGTAACATTTTATTTGTATCATTCATCAAAGATAGCAGAAAACATGCATTACTATGGAGGGGACTCTGACAGAGGATTACTTACAAAGTACACAGTAAAGTACTTCATTTTATTTCTGGTAGCAGTCAACTAGTACCGAGTCCAACAGTGTCAGTTTTATTAAGAACTTGTGGTAAAAAATATTTGTATCACTCATTGAATATAACAGGAAAGAAAATGAAGAGTGCAGAATCGCTGTGTGGTTTAAATCTCCTTAGTTACAATGTTGTCCATTTTAGACAAAGGCTTATTATATTTAAAGCCCTAATAACATACATTTTCTGGGCTCAATATGGGTCTCGGCTGTTTTCGTTGTGATCGCTAAATTCACCTTGTTCAAACACTGACCCAGATCGCTGGATCGCTAGAAACACCGCTGTCATCAGGCTGGCAAGGGCTGTTCCACGCTCTGCTCAACCTCCCGCCTTCCCAATGGACTCAGTAGCGCCCCCTGCTGCCGTGGAGCATGTGCCCATAGATATATATATATCTATGCATGTGCCGGCCCCTGCGGAATATTACTGCCAAAAGTCACGTGACTTTTGGCAGTAATATTTCGCCGTGAGAAGAAAACGTTTTGTACTTGTAAAAACAAGTTTTGTACTTGTAAAAAAAAGTGTTGTAGTTGTAAAAAAAAATGTGTGTACTTGTAAAACCTATGCTGAATTTGTCTCTGAAACATGATTTATTAGAAAAATGGTATGTGTTTATTTGATAGATACGTTTTTTCTTTGCAAAACTAAATGCATTAGTTTGTAGATGGTGTTTTGTATTTGCAAACCACATTGTGTTAGTGAATCATGAGGCATTTGTAAAACCTGTTTAGTTTGTTTGTGGAGTTATGGCAGGAAATTAGCTCCATCGGCGGCGCTGCGGAAGAGCAGATTGCGAGTGAGAGCTGTCATCTTTCCTTTACAAGCTTTAAAAATGTATTTATTGTGTGATTTTGGAAATAAAAGTTTCATATTCTGAAAGCCAAGACTTTGTTTGTTTAAAATCAAACAAAACACCCGAACCCCGAAAAAATAGTTTTTTACGCAAATCCACGTTTATTTTGAAATGAGCGGTTTTGCGACTTCAGACTGATTTCGATAGAGCGGGTCACAATTGTTCTGGAAATGTCATTTTTGAGCCTAAGACCTGAAAAACAGGGATGGGGTTCAACAGGTTAATCCAATGTCTCTGTGTCCCTTTGAAGTGATTACTGATAATCCATCATCATATTTATGGGTATAACCTAGTTTTCAATTTTCCGTTTTCAGAGTGTAACATAGCTTTCGGTTTGGGCAAGCTGCGTGCGCATCACTCTCATTCCTCAATGGTAACGTGTAGGTGGATTTAGGAGCTTCCCTCTCGATTATATTGGCTCTAACGGTTCAAAAGAGGTGTCAATCATCAAAATGGACCGAGGGGGCCCAGAGATATGGCAAATCCACCCAAATGACCCCAGAAGTGTGTTTATTTGTTGCTAAATCTCTCTAAAAAGGTCATATTTCACTTGATTTGCATCAAAAGGGTGGGTGGAGGGGGTCTGGAGGACGGGTTTGGGCTGACAGCCCAGGGGCACGGCAGAGTCTCGGGTGGACGGCCTGGGGGCAAGGCAGAGTTCATTGTGGGGGTCTCGGGCGGACGGCCCGGGGGCAAGGCAGAGTTCATAAAGGGGCGAAGGCCACAGCGGGCGAACTCAGAGGGCCGAGCATGAGGGTGAAGGCAGCGGCTGGAAGAGTCAGGGGGCCGGGCTCGAGGGCGAAGACCGCGGCCGGGAAAGTCAGGGGGCCGGGCTCTAGGGCGAAGACCGCGGCCGGGAAAGTCAGGGGGCCGGGCTCGAGGGCGAAGACCGCGGCACTCAGGGGGCCGGGCACAAGGACGGGCAAGAAGGCGGCGACGGGACAACTCCAGAGGCCGGGCAGGACCCGGTGTCGGCCGGACAGGAACCGGAGCCGGTGGGACAAGCGTAGACGGGATCCTGGACATGACATGGGCTGGTGTCAATGGGACCTCGGATGGAGCAAGGGCTGGTGTCGATTGGACCACCAACGCACAGGGCAAGGAGTACGCAGGACCCCCGGCGGAACAGGTGTCGGCAGGATCCCCCACGGAAGAGGACAATGAGTTGGCAGGACCCCCGGCGAGACAGGTGACGGCGGGACCTACAACGGAACAGGACATGGGGTTGGCAGGACTCTCAGCGGAACCCCCAACGACACAGGACATGGAGTTGGCAGGACCCTTGACGAAACAGGTGTCGGCTGGACCTCCAACGGCACATGACATAGGGTTGGCAGGACCCCCGGCAGAACAGTAGTCGGCGGGGCCTCCAATGGCACAGGACATAGGGTTGGCAGGACCCCTGGCAGAAGAGTAGTCGGCGGGACCCCCAACGGGACAGGATATAGGGATGGCAGGATCCCCGGCAGAAGAGTAGTTGCGGGACCCCCAACGGGACAGGACATGGAGTTGGCAGGACCCCAGCGGAACCTCCAGCGGCACAGGACATAGGGTTGGCAGGACCCTCGGCAGAAGAGTAGTCGGTGGGGCCCCCAACGGGACAGGACATTGAGTAGGGACTAGAGAGGGAACTTTAGAGGGAACTTGAGAGGGGACTCGAGAGGGGACTGGAGAGGTGACTCGAAAGTAGACTCGAGAGGGGACTCGAGAAGAGACTCGAGAGGGGACTCGAAAGGGAACTCGAGAGGAGACTCGAGAGGGGACTTGAGGGGGAACTCGAGAGGTGACTCGAGAGAGGACTTGAGACGGTTGGTTCGCCGACAGAACACGGGGGGCTGGAGACAGCCGGAACGCCGACAGAACAAGGGGAGCTGGCGTCGACTACTGCGGTTACACTGAACTTATTCTTAACATAAATGGCAACACCACCACCTTTATTAGGCCGGTACCGATACATATTATAACCATTTAAGGCAATGTCAGAGGCCAAAATAGATTTGTTTAGCCATGTTTCTGATAAAACAATGACGTCAGCGTCAGTCGAGCTCGCCCAAATGCGGACAAAATCTAGTTTACCTAACAGACTGCGCACATTCAAGTGGATGAAACCCAACCCAGACCTAGCTTTAAAATCAGCAGGAGTAGCGATCTGACTACTACTACTGGGCGGACCAGGGTTAGGTTGTACATTTCCTGACAGTAATAACAACAACAAAAAACAGGCATCTTTTCCTCTTAAGCGACACACATACATTGTCATCTACTTTAGAATCACCGGAAAAGTCTGCGAGAGTGTGATTAGAGCTTAAGAAGCAGTCCTGAAGAACCATCATCGCAGGAAAACAAAAAAGACAAACATATTTTGTCGAGCAGATTGACTGTGACAAGGCAACCGGTAATTGTTTGTGCAACACATCCGAACCTTTGCAGGGGATGCCCACTGCGGGTGGCAGAACAGACCTGAATCCAGTAGACTTATCAGAATGACTAGAGATCTTCTCATAGTCCAAAACAGTTAACAGGCACAACAGAATCCCGATATGGGCCATTTTCCCAGACCAGCACACAGTATCCACGATGTTCCTGGAGCAAAATCAGCACAGCAGCAAAGGACAGACGAAAGCAGCAGCGTGGTATCCCCGGGGTGAAAGCAGGCCTCTCCGACAGCAGAACCAGGACAGGTGGAAAGCAGGCCCCAGCCGTGGTAAAATCCTCCTCCGCACAGCAGCACACGCCCGGTGGAAGCAGGCCAAGCCCGAAGCGTGGATCCACTCCGTCTCTCCGCGACGACTCCTGGGAAAAAACCTCTCCAGTGCAGCCGTACTCTACAGGTGGGAGCAGGCCTCCGTAGATCGCAGATCGCAGGCAGCAACAGGTAGAGCCGCTCCGTCTCTTCGCGACGTCTCCGGAGGAAAAACCCACACTTAAGCATCCCCCTCGGACTAAACCCCTCCATCCACACCCGCCAGACCCTCATGCCCCTGGTAATACTGAAAGGGGGTGGATTTTGTGGTGCTTTGATGCCCGCCCCTCAGCATCCAAATTCGGCCTTCCTATTGGTACTACCACCCCTTCTGGGCCGGAGGTTCACACACTTTTGTCCAACCTCCTCTGCCTTACACCTCCTCCACCAACACTTGAGCACTCCTCACAGGGTTCAGCACCAAGGAGAGCGCCTCCCCGGTGGTGATGGAAAGTGGCACTTTAGCTGACCCTGGGAACCTTAAGGGGGGGGGGGGGAAACAGAGTTTTTTTTCCAGAGTCTCCACTCTCATCATCCGGTACCAACTGAAATGTAATGTGTGTGCAGGAGTTGGTGTTTTTTTTACAAGAATGGCCAAGTATTTAATTATAACAATATATTTATTTAAATTTGAACAAAATACATACAGTATACATAGTCCCAAGTTCAGCGGGGGCCCAGGGGCTTATTTAGGGAACTCATTTTGACCGTGCACTTGGCCAAACAGGTTGAGTCCATGGCTTCTGCCCCATCCTCAGAACTGTGACTGTCTGGCTCACTGTCTTCAGTCCCCTCTGAGTCAGAGTCGTCAAGCGGTACCGATGCCATCTCTGCCTTCCGTTTCCACTCCCGCTCCCACTCCAACGACCCATCAGGAAACTCATCCTCGTCTCCCGTAGACGAGGGATCGCTGGAGTCGTAGTGGATGGGTGCAAGGCTGCTGTTGATGCTGCTCTCAGCCCCTGAGCCCTCTTCGAAGGTATCCCCATCTGATGATGGTAAACCTGTGGCTTCTGCTGCTGCTGCTTCTTTTGTTTGCACCTCATGCGCCGCAACCACTGAGTGGTGCGGATGCGCAATGCCTCCTGTATTCCTGGCCTATTTGTGTAGAATCTATCAGCCGTGGATGTGTCGTGACACATACACCTGGCGAAAAGTGCACGGCTTGCTGGATCGTGTTACTGCTTGAACTGTAAAGAACAAGCCCAATTAGTTACAGGTAAATGTTCACATGCAACCCCCCCACAACAGACAATAGTGTGTATTCAACTCATATTGTCAGCGAGGGCAGTGCGCAGGACGGTGTATGTGATGTCCCCTGTAAGCCCAGCATCAGCCCATGCCATCTTCAAGTAGCTGCTCAGGTTCTTGGCCGTCTTGTGCTCCTGCACGTGGATGAGGTAGCCTGCAACAGTTCCCCTTTTATCCGCCTCTCTGACCTCGGTGTTGGTCATATTGGCATACACGCCCGGACGGTGGCCATACAGGAGGCTCCAATGGAGGGTGATATAGCCATATAACAGGTACCGGGTGGCGGGGGTCGGCTCGCTGGCCATCAGGTCGAGGAGCTCGGGGATGCGCTTCTCAGCGGAAGCCATGGCGGAGATTAGTTCCGCCTGGCTTGGAAGACGTTCAAGTTTGTCCCTCTTCACCTGAAACTGGTGGACAGACACTGCCCGCTTCACGCCTTTCAGGCCCGGCCCAACTTTGATATGTACTTGGTCCAGCCACGGATCCTCTTCATATCTTTCAGGAACAGCCAGTCTGACAGCCGGTTAATACCATGGGCCATGTACATGAGGAAGTGCTTGACCCGGCTGACCTTCGACATAGCATTGTTGACCTGTCTGTCGGATCAACACCCTCATTATGCTCCCTGTATGCCTTACGGTACGCCTCCATGCTGTTCGGGAATGTTATTTTCCGCATGGTATTCGCCCGTCCACTCCCAGAGGACCAGAGATTTGGGGGAGAGGGCGATTCCTTAGCTGGGTTAGCTTTCAGCTTAATGGAGCGAGACGCACGGGTCCTGCGGCATACAGGGGTCTTGATGGAGGAGGCCACGCCTTACTAGACCCTCCAGAAAAACGCGGGCAAAAATCCTTGATTATGCGGGCTAAAATCCTTGATTATGCGATCAAACTTGCAGGGTTTTATGTGATTTTATGCGGTGAAATTGCGGGAAGTTGCGAAATATGCGGCAAAAATAAATATTGGGCTGTCTTATTTATTTATTCTCTCACTCACAACCTGCCACTAACGTTAAACCCCTTTACTATTCAATTAAACACATTCAATGTTTATTTATTGTAAAAGCAATTGGGCTATTTTAATCACACTATCTCTCTCACACACACACACACACACACACACACACTTCTCCGCCTCATTCTGTTTTCATTTACTTGTTCGTTTTCTGACCAGCTTCAATCTTGTAGGCTTCTCACTTCGTTTCTTGTAGCCCTTGAAAGGGTTTTGGAGGTTGATGCCTCGGTGAACGTGAGTTGTTTGGCTTTCTTGTCCGCAGCAGCAGAAAGCATTTTCGAATGTTTGAATGAATCAAAGTGGGTCGTCACCGTCGATGTTCTCTTATGCTCCAACACACAGTTGCACGGGGTGCAGAATAGTTTCCCCCCACTTTCGTGCAAGATATCGGGGTACTGCTTTGCCCGGTCTTTAGCAGAAATGTTCGTCGGTAAATGAGATGGATTACATTTTTTCATCTTGGTGTTTTCTCTCTCGTGTGAGCTCCACACGTTCACTCTACGGTGTTGTTTACCTTCTGTGATGCGCGAGCTGATGACGTCGCGTCATCATCATCACTTCACGTCAAGACGAGTTAACTTTTTTTTCTTCTCAACTTTGTGTGGAAAAATGCGGGGATTATGCGGCCTTTTGATAAATATGCGGCCTTTTAAAAATTGATGGATTTTATTTTGCATTGAAACGGTCCCTGTATTGTACAACATTTTACAATTCAGGGACCTTTTCAATACAAAATAAAGTCCTCCAATTGGACATGCTAAAACAATCGTCCGGACGTTTAAAACACTTGGCGGGCCCCTGCCAGACGAAGGGATGCTTGACCCGGAGGTGGTGAAGCAGATCTGGGCCCAGTTCGGGAAAACGGAGGTGGACCTGTTTGCCAACCAGCGCAACAGCCACTGTACCCTATGGTTTTCCCTGGCTCGGCAGGACAATCCACCCTTGGGGGTGGACTCGTTTGCACACGAGTCATGGCCAAGAAAGCTGCTCTACGCCTTTCCACCGCTGTGTCTCATTCTCCCCCTCCTGGAGAGGGTGAGACGAGAACGATTGTCAGTCATCCTGGTAGCCCCAGGTCGCCGCTCTGCGCCGTGGTATCAGGAGGTGACACAGTTGATGGTGGGCCAGCCCTGGACGGTTCCTCAGGTCTGGGGGGCTTTGTCTTAGGAAGCAGGTGCAATAGGGGCGTTACCCACTCTGGGCCAACTTCTCCAGGCTTGGCTCTTGAGAGGGACAGGCTGAGACGGGTTGGACTGTCTGACAAGGTTATTCAGACTATCCAGGCAGCAAGAGCAGGATCCACCACAGCTTGTTACAGGACGAAGTGGTTGGGATTCCAGCGGTGGTGTGAAGAAAGGAGTCTAGAGCTTCTATCCTGTAGGTTGGGCTCTATTCTGTCCTATTTACAGATACTGGTGGACAGGGGGCTTGCTCATTCCACAGTTAAAATGTATGCAGCAGCCATCTCGTCCTGCCATGAGAGATTTGGCGGCAGGTCAGCCTTTACGGCCCGTTCACACAGCGGTGTGCGTTGAAGCTTCCAACGCTTCTGCCCATTCACTTTGAATGGGGTGACGTCACTTTTAGCCGAACTGCATTTTGGGAAGCGACGTGGAGCGTTGCTGGCGTTGCTCGCCTCAAAAGTTGAGCAATGTTCAACTTTTGACGCCTCGACGGAGGCGTCAGCCAATCGAATCCTATGCCAGTACAAGCTCTAGCCAATCAAACCGCGTGCTTGTGTGTCTGGGGCCGGAGATTCATGTGATTGGTTGTTGGTCGAGTGTCAGACACGCCCGCCGGCAAGCGTCAACGCACGCCGCTGTGTGGACGGGCTGTGAGTCAACCGCTTATGGCACGTTTTTTGAAGGGGGTCAGGAGACAATGCCCAGTGGTGCATGTCTCCACCCCGCAATGGGATCTGCCGTTGGTGCTCGAGGCTTTGGTCACAGAACCATTTGAGCCTCTGGAGCTCTCCTCCCTGAAGGCGCTATCATTGAAAATAGCTCTGCTGCTTACCTTGACTTCGGCCAAGAGAGTGTGCGTGCTGACCGCTCTGTCGGTGCACCCGAGTTGCCTTTTGATTCGGGGTGACCGTAGCGGGGCGACACTCAGACCGAACCCCTCCTTTGTTCCCAAGAAATTAAGGAGTTCGTTCAGGTCGAGGGCTATACAGTTAGACGGCTTTTGTCTTCCGCCCCATACTGGGGACAGGGAGGCTAATTTGCACCTCCTCTGCCCAGTTTGTGCGCTGGCATGTTATGTAGGACGAACGGCTTCCATTAGGTGCACTGAACAGCTGTTTGTGTGCTTTGGGGATGGTGTGGCCGGTAAAGCTCTGTCCAAGAAACGCCCGACAGGATGGCTCTGCGAGTGCATATCACATGCCTATGGGCAGGCGGGGAGAGCCTTCCACCTGGGGGTCCGTGGACACTCTACACGTGGTATGGCTGTATCAACAGCCTTGTTCAATGAGTGTGGAGGACATATGCACGGCGGCGTCTTGGTCTACGCCAGGCCCCTTCATAAGGTGTTATCTCTTGGACATGTCTGGCTCCTTTTCATCGTCTGTGCTTGCTGGGGCAACACAGGACTGGTGAAGGGGGAGGGGCTGTGGGTCATTAGGCTGTATCTGACCCCCCCCCCCCCCCCCCCTGGACATTGTGCGCAGTAAGCCCCATACAGGGCTGGAAGTTGGGGTGCGGTGGCTGTTAACCAAAGGCCGGTCAGGGGCAGTGTGGTGGGTCGATGTTGTAGGGCGACAGGGCGTTTATCCATCGGGGCTACACCCGCTGTACCCATAGAGTCCAGTAGAGGGCGGAGCCTGTGTGAGATAGAATGGGGGGTTATGTATTGTAACCCTAGTTCTATAAGCACAGGCAGAGCCCTCTACCTAGGGGCCCTGTCTTTCCTATGCCGCTCGCTGAAGAGGGTGTAGGATGACAGTCAGGAGGTGTAGCTGCCTTATAGAGTGGTAAAGTCCCTCCCCTTCCGTTGGACCTCCATGGGACCTTATTTCGAAAAAAATATGTATTGAAGTCAATGGAGAGAGAAAGATTATCTTTCGATCCCGTTTTAATTGTGCCACGAATTACACATATGATGTTTGTCAATTTAAAAGATACATTTGCCAGTAAAAAAAAAAATTATTTGCCGTAAAACTGTGAAGTAACATATTTGTTTGTGTGAAATGCTCAATTAACTACTTCTCTGATCTCGCAGAACAACACACGTCACCAAGATGGCCGTCACTACTGTCTTGTCAACAAAACGATTGACTACCCTCACTATCACCACAATGAAACACGTCCAGAAGAATGTCATGCAAAGCTGCCTGCCTGCCTTCATTTGATTCTCTCTGAACTGCCTGGTCTTTTTAATGTTTAATGTCAACCATTTGTGCAGATAGCATAAAGTAGAAAAGATCGCCGATGCTAATGTAGCGTTAGCATTTCTCCCCCGGGCTTAAATTGTGTATTATAGAATGATCACACCGGTGACAGTACTCTTCAAAGGGTTCACGAAATATGACTACTACTCTTACTGTTTAACATTTTGGGTTACTTAATGTTATTTCATATTAAGGCTAATAAAAATGACAAGGCTGTAATGCTAACTAACGTGCTAGCTACTAGCTAGGTAGCTAACTTGATCCAGCCACTCCTGGTCCTTTCATCAGACGGGAAGCGAAAGAACGAGCAAGACCCATTGCTGGTATGATAACAACCTGGTACTAAGCACACAGGCATCTTGTTAAAGTTATCTTATCTTAGTCAGCGCCATATAGATAGATTATATCTATATGGCGCTGATCTTAGCTATCTCTTAGTGGAGGAAAACAATTGTGACATCACTTACGCGACTCTGGGATTTGTAGTCTTTCTAGTTGCGTATTTTTCATAGTCTTAAATTTCAACAGTTTTACGACAAACTGTGACTTTTTTGACATGGAAATTATTTTTTAAGATTGACAAACATCATATGTGTAATTCATGGCACAATTCTAACGGGATCGAAAGATACGTTTTCTCTCTCCATTGACTTCAATACATTATTTTTCCGAAATAAGGACCCGTGGACCGGAAGTAGATGGGCGTGACTTCGCCACTCTATATGCGCGCGCATTCAGGTAGGCTCGCCCTGATTGGCCGGCTACGTTTATACAAATTCAGTATGTGAACGCTCGCGTATCATTGATGAGTAGTACCCATAGAATCCAGTAGAGGGCTCCGCCGGTGCTTATAGAACTAGGGTTACAATACGTAACCCCCCATTATTTTCACTTCTGGAAAGCATTTAGTTAAGGAAAATGTTATAGAGTTTATTATTATATATTATATACTGCTTCCCCGGCCCAATACAGTGATTTCAAACTGCTCCTTATACTTTAATGGGTTACATGCATGTGTTCAGTTCTGTTTACATATGTTTCAAACTGTTTAAAGTTGATTTCATCCTATTCCTGCAGTTTAGAATGTATTCTATTCATTGTATTCAAGACTGTGTCCTAAATCTTTTCATACATAACCACGTAGTTTAAAGGTCAGTCAGGTCACACAGGTTTATATAAAGTACGCACACTAACTGTTTCCTGTTGTCTCCCTCTCTGTCTGTGTCTTTGTCTCGCTGTCTGTCTCTCCAGGCTGGAAGTTAAATCCAGTGGTCAGCGCTGTCTACAGCCCAGAATTCTATGCAGGTAGGAGGACATGCCCTTCTCCATCTGTCACCATCTCCTTTGTCGTTATCTTCCTCCTCCTCATTCATTTTGTTCTGCAGTTACTTCGACAACTTAATTTTCTCCCTCACCTGCTTCATTTCAAACTGCGTCACCTCTCCTTCCTCTGCCTTCCATGCAAACAACATGCAACCGTCAAAGACTTTCCTGTGCTACAAAACAAACGCACATTCTGCAACCCACCCACAAGCCTTTTCCAATCTTGGCCGTACACCTCCCCCAACCCTTCAACACCACCCCCCCCACCCCCATCCTGTCATTAACCATTAATCATTAAGGTGAAAAATACCTGGGCTCTGTGATAAGAGAAGAGAGAGCGATAAAAGAGTGTGTGTGCAGAGGAGTGGAAGAGTGAAGCAAAGGACACGAGTGAAGGAAATCTAATTGTCTGTTTCTGCAAGGACATTAAAAGGTAGGGATGGGTACCGAGCCCCGGTATTAAACGGGCCCCGGGGCTGAATTATTAAAGACCGTGGTACCGTTAAGCTCCAACGTTAGCGGTCTTTTTATCGGTACTGGAGACATGTAAAAATATCTCATGTGTATTATTGCTACATAAAGATTATATTGCAGTTTTAGTGTCGCCAACTCCGTTTCTAACATTCAAAAAGACTGCAAAAATGCATCTATGTATATAAAAAGCAATGTTAGTTTTTGTTTAGTTAGTTTACCTTTTTTTTCTCCAAAAGAACCGATAAGAGTACTGTTAAAAGACCGGACCGATAAGCGGTATCGATAAAAGTAGTAGTACCGTTAAAACCTTAACACTAGAACCGCCAACGGGTACATTTTACCCGCAGCTGTTTTTTGATTGTATGTAACTTGTTTTCAATAACATATTAAAGTCTCCCAGTTCGTGACTTTTCCTGAAAGTGTGTTATGTAGCACCCTCTGTTGTTAACAATTGTCAATATGAAGTAAGATTGAAAAAAATCGCCAAAAAAAATGCCATTTATACCCATATCCGCCAGCGGGTAATATTTACCTCATAGAAAATGCAGCGTAAACATGACGTGTTGCTAAAGCAACACCTTTTGTCTACTGCGGTTCCTTATAGATAGATAGATAGATAGATAGATGGAGAGATAGATAGAGAGAGATAGAGAGAGAGAGAGAGATAGAGAGAGAGAGAGAGAGAGAGAGAGAGAGAGAGAGAGAGAGAGAATATATCTAGCTCTGAGACGATAGATATTACTCGTATAGTATATAGAGAATCTGATTATGCGATTCCAGCCTTCTTCCTCTCAATTCCTCTCTCTCTCGTCCTCTCTCATTCTTCGCTCCTATATATCCTCTCCCTATTATCAGAGACTGCTCTATTGCATTGTGCAGGTTACGTGCCAGTTGAATAAAGATGGACACTCGGAATGAGAGAAGTAGTCCGCGTCATCTGTTTATGTAGACAATTATATGTCCATAGAACAGAACATTACAGATGGATTGATAGATAGTTAAATAGCGTTTAAATCAGCACTCTTAGCGATATTTTATACTTCATGTTATCTGCACAAACTATGTCATATGAAAAGCTGAGAGTCCACAGATTATATTGGTATAAGTTTCATCCCTGTGCGATCAAAACTCACTGTTCTGTATGATAAATAAAAGAACATTGTACCTTGAAAATCAAGAGCGGGTACATTTTACCCGTTGGCGGTTTTAGGTATACAGCGACCTCTGGCGGTTCTAGTGTTAACGATACCCATCCCTATTAAAAGGTGTGAAATATATTTTGTAAATCAATATTTTCTATTTCTCCAGACAGTCGTTTGCCTAATTCACCCCCATGTTCTTTTAATTACAAAATGGCTTTGTATTGATCTACCTTTGTTTCACCTTTCCAGTTCCCAAAATGCCATTGGGACGTGTGTGTGTGTGTGTGTGTGTGTGTGTGTGTTGTGTGTGTGTGTGTGGAATGTGGTGTGTTGTTGTGTGTTGTTGTGTGTGTTTGTAGTAGTGTGTGTGTAGTGGGTTGTGTGTGTTTGTGTGTGTTCATGTGTGCTGTGTGTGTGGTGTGTGTGTGTGTAGTGTTGGTGTGTCGTGGTGTGTGGGTGTGTGTGTGTGTGTGGTGTGTGGTGTGTGTGTGTGTGGTGTTATGTGTGTGTGTGTGTGTGTGTGTGTGTGTGGTGTGGTGTGTGTGTGGTGTGTGTGTGTGGTGTGGTGTGTGTTTCAGCAGGCTCCTTCAGTATTTTTAGTGTAGCTGCTGTTATTAACAGGATATGATGTCAGCGGTTCAGGACCCGTTCTTCTGGTTAATTGGTTCAGATGTTTGATAGCAGAGCAGATTATCATAGCATATAACATACAGCAGTGTTTAACACTCAGTAAACTACAACAGGAAATGTCTCGTCAATTGTGAAATTAATGAAGAGCCTAATCCTTAAATGGACAGAGAAATATCAAATATCACAGAAAATTGTTTTGGTGAATCAGTTGATTGCTACTTTCTATATTGCTTCCATATTCCGTATGTTGTAAGGGAATATTTGTATGTAGCATTATGTAATACAATGTTGTAAACTAATTTTAGTATTGTTCCTAATATTAAAGTAAAATATTGCGTGTAAAAAGTTTATTTAAAAAAAAAAATGGGTAAGCGCGGGCCCTCCTTCCAGGTGACATACAGAGAAGCTCCCCACGGCATCCAGGAACTAAGAGAGGGGGGGTCATCAGAGTGACTTTAAGGGGAGCCAGGCCACTCGGCCCTGAAGTCAAGGTGACAAAAGATGAATTGGAACAATTACCAGCCTCTCTCCTCTCCTGGTCTCTCTTTGAGAAACTCTTATCCTTTGGCTCAAACCTTCCATGTTCCATCAGGTCAATGAATGATTCACTGTTTCTATTAGCATTTTCTTAGATCTCTTTTTTGAAGATATGTATAATTAGGCTTGGCTATGGCACCTCCATCTCCTTCTCCACCTTCACTCACCCCAGTTGTCAAATGAAGCTTTGTGTCAGTCATCCCCAATTAAGATGAATGATAAGCTAATAACCAAACCACAGCAAATCTCCACTCTCTCTTTATGAGAGTCTTTCTGCTCACATTCTGTTTCTACAACTGCAAACAGCAGAACACCTTCTTTACATAATCCAAATGTTAATGTCAAATACAGGTGAACAGCCTTTTTACATTAGATTATATCAGATTCAACTTTAATGTCATTGCAGTACAAGTACTAAGAAAACAAAATGCAGTTAGCATCTAACCAGAAGTGCAAAAGGAGCAGTAAAGTGCAATGTAATGTCCAGTATAATATAAATATACATCTGAGAGATATAATTGAACAGTTTATAGTGGTATATAAATAATAAATAGCAGGATAGAAATGGAATACACTATAGCAGGTAGACAGTATACTATATAGACAGACACTGTAGGCAGAATAAATAAAGTTGAATTCCTCGTACGTGTCATTTAGGATAAGATGTACATTTATTGAGCACTGTGGGAAATCCAAATGTTATAGCAGCAACAGAATAAGAGAGAAACACATGAGAATATACACAGGGATGATAAGAATAAGAAAAAGGAACAACATGAATACAATGAAATAAGAATAAACATGTTGTTACAGTATGAATAGAAAGACTGACCAACAGGATTAGCCTCAGTGTTGTGCATCGCTCCAAAGTGTTGCTCACAGTTCAAAGTATTATAACTTTGACCTGGATTGCCACTGACCTTTGACACGCAGATATCTGCTGGATGAACATTACAAGCAGAGTTTGTAACCATATAAATAAACTGTCTGTTTTCATTGCGTATCATGTGAATGTCACTACTGTTTGCATCTCACATATTCATCTATTATTACAATAACACGTCTTTTATTTCACTGTTCAGCATTACATTTTACGGCCTTTTTTAGCTCATCTTATTCTATTTCATTTGCATATAGTTCAATTCTACTGCAGTTTCTTTTTGCGCTATTTAAAAAAAATTTGTAATAGTTGAATGTCTTATACATACAATATATTTACGTTGCATTGTTGGAGGAGCCTGTGAATTAAGTTTGTATTTGCATATCTACACTGTAGCTGCACATGACAATAAAAGCCCCTTGGAACTTTGAGCTTTTAGCAGGAACGTTGTCGTGTGTTGGGGTCTTGGTGACCTCAGGGTCCGTGTTCATTCTGTCCTCTGCCTCCAGTACCAGGTTTCCCCTACCCAGCAGCCAGTGCAGCAGCAGCAGCGTACAGAGGAGCCCACCTAAGAGGTAGAGGACGGACGGTGTACAACACATTCAGGGCGGCTGCTCCCCCCCCCCCAAATCCCTGCGTACGGAGGGTGAGCATTGCTTCCTGCTCCTGTTGTCATGTTCTCCTTTTGGCTTTCTCCCTCTGTCCGTTCTTTATCCAATGGCAGAGTCAGCGGTGCGATGCATGTCTGCCGTGCCACACAGCGATAACCCCCCCCCCCCATTCCAACAGCATGCTGAAGCAACCAACAGGCACGGACTCATGGGAAATGATTCGGCCTCGTATTCTGGTGTCATTGGAAGAGGCTGTGTTCATGTAGGGTGGTCCTCTACTTTGGGACCACTTTTCCAGTTTAGTCTATTGCCAGCATAGTGAACCCTGAAATGTTGAGTACACCAAAGCTTTATGTTAGAAATGTATAGAACGGGTCCCCAGCACATAGAAACTGCCGGATGCTAACTTACATATGTTGGGCAATTTGCACAATTAGCATAAGCTGCGTTATTAAAATGAATGGCATTATAGATATGTAAAAAAAAGTAAAACGATGACATGTCCGATTTGGACAATTTTGGAATGGTCTTGGATGTTATTGAGGAGGCTGAATCCATTTCTGACCTTTTCAGGAAGTAAAATTGCAGTTTAAACTGGAAAGTGGCCATATTTTGATTTCCATGAGCAATGTCATTGGATATAGAGAGCACAAGATGAAGATTATTATCTCTACTGTGGACAAGTATTTTTGTAATTTAGGGGAGCAAATGATCCGGTCCCCTAAATCTTACAAATCCACCCAAAATATATCAAGTACAAATATTTCTAGTTAAAACAGAAATGTATGATACTGAAAATGTCAGAAATGGACTCCCCATAGGCTTTAATGGTAATTCATGCTAATTAGTGCAATTGTTGCTAATTGTGCAAACAAATGTGAGTTAGCAGTTTCTATGTGCTGGGGACACGTACTATATATTTCTAACATAACACTTTGGGGTCCTCAACATTTCCGGGTTCTCGGTAGGACTCTGGAAACTATCTAAACTATTACCCAGTGCCACAAAATAAATAAAAGCATCTTCCTATCCCCGCAGCAGCTCTGGCCGACCCTCCATGGCTGAACGCCCTGGAGACGAGCCAAGCAGAGCAGTGCATTGTGGGCAGTCAGATCTGATTTGCCATTATTCTGTTTTTTTATTTATTTTGCTCTTTATGACTGCAAGCAAATGGACACTAAGGAGGCTGGCTGGGAATCTATTCAGGAATGGAAGCAGATTTTTGTTCTGCTCACAATAGGAAGCTTTATTTTTGAATGCAGTGATTTCCAGAATGTGGCAAAAGAAAGTGTGATTTATTGTGTTTTTATTTTCTACTGTGATGTGAATATTAGGAGTTGGTTCATGGTGATAAACAGCAGGAGAAAACATATCAAGATAACATAAACTGACTTTGTGAATATAACAAACTTAAAACAGCTCCAGTCATCAGCTTGTTTCCTCTGCACTATCACACAACATTTGAATGATACTCACAGGGAAAACATGTGCTTTTATTGCCTCGGCCTAACAACACAATTCATAATGCTTTGTGTTTCTGCTGGTGCCAAACACCACTGATATGAATTGTATTCATATGAAGTTGACTTTTAACATACATAGTCTTTCCACCTTCTCTTTCATCGTCAAGCGTAAAGATGGTTTTGACAATATAATATTTTCTGCATGCAAATTTAAAATGTACCTTCACAAAGAGGAATGGAAACATACATTGCTTGTGACTGAGGATAACACAGGAATTGGCAACACATGTAAATTACAAGCATCCTTGTCAATAGCTGACTTTAATTAAACAAAAATATATATGTTATTCATTTTAAAATGAATACTTTTTTCCTTTTACACCCTTTATTTTGTCATTCTAAGAAAATATATATTTTCTTTGTCACATTACATTTAAAAAAAAATGTTGTCCTAATAAATTAAATGTTAGTATATAGTTAACGCGTTAATAACGCCACTAATTAGTCTCCTGCTTTGACTGTTATGAAGACAGAGGAGCGGCATTTTGCCGACAACTGTAAACAGGCTTGTCTGCTTGAGCAACTGGCTCAGTGCAGAGAGAGAGAGAGAGAGAGAGAGAGAGAGAGAGAGTTCCAATGATAATAAACAAACATTAGCATAAAGCATATTTGTCCACTCATATGTTGATAAGAGTGTTAAAAACTTGAAAAATATTCCTCTAAGGTACATTTAGAACAGATCAAAAATGTGCGATTAATCGCGATTAAATATGTTAATCGACTGACAGCCCTAGTATATATAGTATAATAGTGGCCAACACAAACAGAGATAAACAAATACATAAAATTAAGAATGTATATTATGGGTTTTTTCCCATTCCTTTCAGTGAAGGGAGGGATTATATCATGTATATCATATTTTAAAATCCCTGATTGTGAAAAACAATACAAGTGAGTGGGACACACTGAGATTACTAGTAATTAATCCTAATATTTAAAACAAATAGTGAGTGCTCAGTATGAAATGTGGATATATACACTGTACTGAGTGAATCATTAACAACTAAAGCCTTTTAGTGAAATATGAATTTATAGAAATTAGAATTATGTCTTCTATGTGAGCCTGCAGCAAATGAACACCTGCTTTTCAATTCAAGGCTATTTGAAAAAAGTTGATATATTATTTAGTAGTCTAGAAATGGAAATCACCCCAGACCTAACACCCTCCATCCAACACAGATACATTCAAACAGATGGGCTGGTGCTTCTGAAACAAAGCTTTGTGTTGAAGGAAGAAGAGCATGTTCTCCGTCACACAGGATGAGGTGTTGGGTGAACGCATGGTCTCCATAAAGAGATATGTGCTACAGATTGCACTTTCATTAGCATCGCTGCACACCTTAATTACCACGGTGGCAGCCGGCGGTGAATTATTAATGTGGACCATGATATTTTTTTATTAAACTGTCTCGAGTGGCACAGCTAAGAAACCGTGTGTGTGTGTGTGTGTGTGTGTGTGTGTGTGTGTGTGTGTGTGTGTGTAAAGTGTTCCTTGGTGTCTATAGGGGGCCTCACATGACAACCTATAGCAGCAACAAGCCAATATGTGCTGTAGCTGCTGCAGTCCCACATAAAACATTTTAATGAGGAAGCGGCTCGGTGGGACACCTTGACATTTGAGAAGTTATTGATTATGAATGAAAGCAGTCTATTGGCTGCTGGAATTGGAAGTTTGTTCCTCTGAGGAGCTCTTCTTGTTAAACACAGATCCATCACGGTGCAGGGCTGACAGCAGCTTGTGTTAATGGAGGCTACACACACACACACACACACACACACACACACACACACACACACACACACACACACACACACACACACACACACACACATCCATATCATGAAACAAGTGATCCCACTGCATATTAGGACACACGGATGAAGAAACACACACAGTAATGAAATGATGTTTAGATTTCTTCAACCTCAAGGGGAGGTCCCATTGATATGTGTTCTTGTTGTTATAATGACTATACAAATGAAGGTCAGTTAAGTATCCATCGTTATGAGACTTGGTCTGCATGGTGAGTGTGATGCTGTGTCTCTTACACTTGCTATTTTAAGCTCTGGCGACCAGGTGCCAACAGCATGTGGGACAAAGAGTACTTTATTGCGGGACAATGCGGGACATAGAAGAGGTAGATTTAAATATAATGTCTATCCCTCTCTTAAAAATAAACATTTTCTATTTAAACTATTAGCTTGAAATGTTACTAACAATGCTTTACTATGGGTTAATTATTTGCACAAACTATGCAAGTGAAGTCATTCAAAATGGAGTTTGAATGGAGTTTTTTTCAAACAAACTATTGTCCGTAAAAATGTCCACACAGCTAATGGTGATAGCCCTCTCTTGTTTTCTAAACAGCCTTGAATAAAAGTCAAGTTATAGACGGGCGACTGTCAATTCAATGCGGGACATCGGCTAAATGTGTGGCACAAATGATTAAAATCCTGTGCAGTCCCACACAAAGCGGGAAAACTGGTCACCCTATTTTAAGCACATAATTGCATCCAAATGTAGAGTATTGCACTATGAGAACTTGGATGACCCTGACATTAAACTTCTCACACTTAACAATCTCCATCTTGGCTATGTAGCCGCTCTGCTGAGGGCACAGCAGCTGTGTGTGATTTAAGACGACTCTACATAGTCCAAATTTAACCTGTGAAGCCCCATAGCCCCCGCCGGCAAGGCCTACAGGCTTTTTTTTCACGAAACTGTGTCTCAGGGCTTCTTAACATTTAATAGACTATGAATGTTTCATACTCATTTAACGGGAAGAAACCCAGCTAACCGATAATATGAACAATTTTTACCGAAACAAAACACAAGTCTCACAAGAAGCGTCTAAATTAGACATGAGCGAAAAAAATATACCGCACTTAGCACAGAACTCAAGGTATAAATACTTTATTACTGCACAAACAAGATATATATAGAAAGCTGAGATTCCACAGATTCTAGAGGTGTTAGTATCATCACTGTGCGACATGGGAAGCAAACACAGACATCACACCACGTAGCATTAGGTAGCAGAAACGGAGATATTCTTACCTTTTGCTTTTGTTCTGATCAAAAGTCGTGTTCAATGGCAATAAAACGATAAAAACGCGGCTGAAGGTTAATCCATAGGTTAATCCAATGTGTCTGTGTCACTTTGAAAAAATTAGTGATAATCCATCATTCAATTTTTATGTCAAAAACTGAGTTTTCATATTAGCTGCTATGATAGCTACCAGAGTGTATGGCAGCTTCCTGTTTTGGGTATTCTGGCTACGCATCACTCTCACTCCTTATTTGGTAACGTGTAGTTGGATTTAGGAACTTCCCCTCGATTATATTGGCTCTAACGGTTCAAAAGAGATGTCAATCATCAAAATCGACCAAGGGGGGCCAGAGATATGGAAAATCCACTCAAATGACCCCAGAAGTGTTTTTTTGTTGCTAAATCTGTCTAAAAATATCACTTGTTTTGCATCAATCTTGATACAGGGTATTTATTATATGTTATAGTTTGGATTCCTAAAGCTTTTAGTCTACCTTACCATCATCCAAGGGTGTTTTTTTTTTTTTGGACGGACACTATAATTAAATTTTTTACTATTTTTTTTTCTATTTTCAATCTGAATTTACTTTAAAATAAAAACATCTATATTGATTCTGACTCTTCTACATCCAACTCACAGGTTTATCATTGCTTTGAGAAAAAATAATATTAATGTAACCCTTTTAGAAGGGAAGATATGGTCATTTGTTCTGGGAATGTCATTTTCGAGCCTGAGACCTGAAAAACAGGCTCAGGGCTTAAAGCACTGCGAGTTTTCACAGTGTGAGACACTGTGCTGGAGAAGTGTCCACGTGTACACACAGCATAGGAACGTGTAGGGTCTGAAGGAAGATCGTAATGCCTCAATTTGCTGTTTTTATCTGGAGTTTGAACTTTTTTAGAAACTGAGAGTGAGGGCACTATGGCCTTTAATGGTTCATAAAAAAAAGAGTGTAAAATCTTGCATTTGGAATAAATATATAACCCTAAATACTTTTTTAACAACACATGTTTTCCCTTTTTGTGGCTTCTTTAAGGTCAATATGTATAATAAATCTTCAGATACACAACTCTAAATCTGATGCATGCTGATTGGACTCCATGTATGATATATCCGTGAATAAGACCTTCAGGATGATGTTGTCCCCCCCAGCCTCCTTACCCAGCCATCAGAGGCTGCCTGATGTATTCCCTTTAACCTCTGTACTGTTTTTGGTTTGATTACTTTGGATTGTGGAGATTTGGGTTGTCTGAAAGCTAGCCCAGTCCCTGCATGTCAACATGCACTAATATGGATGTTTTTGTTTTATTGTGTGTTTGTTTGTGTTTGCATCCTCTGCAGTGTTGTTTACCAGGATGGATTTTATGGTGCAGATATTTATGTAAGTATTATTTATTGGTATGACATTGCATGCTACACCGCCATCTCTGTGGTTTCTGCCCTGTTGCTACGCACATGCAAAATAATACAAACAAATACAAAAAAACACTGCAGAATATTCAGAGAGATTAATATTTATTTATTTATTTTACTACTGCAAAAACACACAATGCAACAGAGTGGTGCAGTGATAACATATTCAGAATGATCCAGAAGTGAAAATCACAAGGGCTCACTCAGCTGAACGCAATAGGGTTCCTCAATCAGACTTTGGAATTGTGCAGACTGAGGTTCTGTCCAGCAGGATTATCTCCACATGTTAACAGCACTTATTGATTTTCAAAATCGAAACGAATCAGGTAAAAAGCTAATGTTAGACAAATAAGCTAAAGGCAGCTAATGTTGGGAGCGATGATGTTATATCTCTCACAGGCTCCGCCCTCTACTGGACTCTATGGGTACTACCTTACCCTGCGAGCATTCTCCCACTGAGACTTCTATAGACGTAGCCGGCCTTGGGCGGGCCTACCTGAATGCCCGCGCATCACACCGTATAAAAGGAGGCCTCACCTCCTGACTATTATCCTTTTCTCTTCAGCAGCGGAGGTGATTCCACGAAAGACTGAGAGACGTTTAAAAAGAGTTATCATACCTCCAGGGAGCAGTGTTGGGAGTAACGCCGTTATTTTTGGCAGTAACTAGTACTCTAACGCATTACTTTTTAAATTCAGTAACTCAGTTACCATTACTACATGGTGCGTTACTCCGTTACTGCGTTTTTTTATATAGTCAACAGCCAGGCGAACAGAGATGAGAACTATACTTAAGTACTTGAGTAAATGTACTTAGATACTTCCTGTGTCACATGCGGAGACGGGCTGTGGGCGTGTTTGTGTTGTTTACTAACAAGACTATCATGGCGGCGGCGGAGCTCAAGTCTAGTTTCTCCACCTGGAGATATTCTCACTATTTCACTTTTGTCGAGCACAAAGAAAAGAACGTTTTAGTTCAATGTAAGTTGTGTCTTGGCGGGTCAAAGATCCTATCTACTGCCCAAACCAGTAATTCAAATCTCTTAAAACATCTGCAAAAACAACATGCTGGGACGAAGCTAGTAGCTAAGACCACAGAGACTCAGCCGACGCCACTCCACCTCCACCTAAGCAACAGCGGCTGAATTTTAACCAAGGGACTGCTGGCCAGGGAAAAGTCGATAAAGCCATTGCACGGTATGTTGTAGAACACATGCAGGCTATTGCTACAGTGGAGTCACCCGCTTTCAGGGAGCTAGTTAGCATGATAGCATGTCCGGGCGGCACACGGCATATGGGACGGAAAACTTTTTCCAACTACCTGGAGAAAGAATATACAAAAATGGAAAGCCAGCTAATATCGATGCAATCCAGATTGCATATAATGCATGTCAAGTTGATCAACAGATTGTATTATTCTCCAATGCAATAACAGTATTGAAATGAAGGCTATGAGGGCATTAATGGGAGCCATTTTTTCAAGTAACGAAAACGTTACTTTTCATAGTAACGCATTACTTTTGGGTGTAAGTAACTTGTAAAGTAACTGAGTTACTTTTGAAATGAAGTAACTAGTAATGGTAACTAGTTACTGGTTTTCAGTAACTAGCACAACACTGCCAGGGAGTCGCCACTGCTAGATTCGAGTGTTTGGGGGACCAGGATATGGCCGAGGCGGTGCCATTCACATTCGCCATTCCTTCCGGGTCTGGCGTCCATGGAAGGTATAATAGCTCCGATTAATGCATTTCACCGTTGCAATGGGAAATACAGCATTAATATGTGGGCGCGCGGCCCTCGTGAGAGTGGCCGCGGTGCGTTCAGGGACCCCCGCAGGAGAACGGTGGTTTACGTTTGTAAACTCTAGTTCTGGAGTGAGTTATGTGTGTGGGAAAAATGCATTCAGTAAAGACTATTGCATTTATCCCAGAGTAAGAGTCATTTCTCTCCACAATTCCACTTTTCCCCATAATGTCCGTTTCAAAGAGACGGCATTGTGACGGCGCGCGCGGCCCCCCTCCCCCGAGGGCGGGCCACGGTGCGTTCAAAGACCTCAGTAGAGAGGTGAGATGAAGGGAGAGGTGCCGACACGGAGATCCCGTGCCCGCGGCGCCCTCCACCTCTTCGGCCCACCCCGTGGAACCGGCGTGCCGGCACTCACGGGTACCGGCTTTCCGTCTTTACGGATCGGACTGGCGGGGGGAGAAAATCTCTCCGCCCGGGACGAGGGGGCGAATCCCACCTCCTCCCTGTATAATGCACAGATCACTACGTTTTCTAATAAAAATGAGGTTGATCTGTATCCAAATATAAGTGTCTTTTGTTTCCACAAAGGCTACACTTACACACAATGTTAACCGTACAAATTCCCCATTCACTGCTCCATGCTGCAGCTCCTGTAAAGGAGGTGGCTAGTGGGCATGCGCAGATGAGAGGGATGAACCGCAGGGAGTGCTATCTAAGGGAGAGCACTATGCGGGTACAGGGACATTATGGCCGGCGTATTGCTGTCAGAGAACACACTACGCCTAGAGCAAAGACTCCAATGCAGTTTACCGTAGTGGTAAAGGCTGCATTATGGCAGAGCCCGCACTCACACAAGAGCGCGTGGCGGTGCGTTCAGGGACCTTAGTAAAACACACTACGCCTATAAAGACTCCGATGAATGCTGTTTACCGTAGTGGTGAGCACAGCATTAGGGTGGAGTGCGCGCTCACACAAGAGCGCGCGGCGGTGCGTTCAGGGTCCTCAGTAAATAATCGGCCCTTTCTGTGTCAACCCTCCATGGGCAAATCTTCCCTTCGCGGGGAGTTTTTGCGGCGGAACGGGTCACCAGAGAGTATCACAGCTTCATAGCTGCTGCCCCACACCTGAGTGCTTGTCCATTAACACAATGTTCTGGGAAATGGAAACTCAGCTGTGTGCTTACAAGGTGGAGGGACAGGACGCTGAAACGGGGCCATTCACTCCAGTTTTGCAGCGTCCCACTGTACCACATGTCTATACACTGTACCAATGTATCACATGGACCACTGTCTTGTGGGTGTCCCACACTTACCTCTTTTTATGGGCATGCGAGAGGTAAATCTGTCCTCCCAGGAGGAGATGTGTTTCCTCTCAGCAGGGATTCAGGCTCTGGTGCAGAAACAGGCTGTGTCTGTTGTGCATCCTCAGCACAGAGAAAATGATCTTTATTCCATGTACTTCCTGGTTCTCAGGAGGACAGGGGAATTTAGACCTATTCTAGATCTCAGCGGCCTGAATCGCCACATTTCCTGCAGGAAATTCCGCAGGTTAACTATGAAATAGTTACTGGGGCTTGTGCAGCCAGGCGATTGGTTCACCACCATCGACCTGAAAGACGCGTACTTTCATGTAGAAATTGCTCCAGAGCACAGAAAGTATCTGCGTTTTGCCTTCCAGGGAATAGCCTACGAGTACAACAGGCTGCCGTTCAGCTATTCCCTATCCCAACGCACATTCAGCAAATGTGTGGCCACAGCGCTTCAACCGCTGCGCGCGCCGCACACGGCATGAGAGTTTTATTTTACATAGACGACCTCATAGTCATGGCTGGGTCACGGGAACAGGCAATGTTTTGCACAGCACAATTGATCACACACCTGACCAAATTGGGCTTTGCGATCAATTGGAAAAAGAGCACCCCCATACCTCACCAACGGGCGCTGTATTTGGGTGTGGTGCTCGATGCAGGCGCGTCGCTCGCCACCCTGTCAGAGAGCAGACGTGCGTCCCTTCTTCAGGGGGTGCGCAGGCTGCGACAGGGGGCAACAGTGACAGCTTTTACTTTCATGCAGACATTGGGTCTCATGGCGGCTGCTCACATGGTGGTCCCGTTAGGGTTACTACATATGCGCCGCCTGCAGAGGTGGTTCTCCAGCCTGCGCTTGGATCCCAAGAGGCACAGGCGGCGGCTGGTGACCATCCCCCCATCAGTGGAGGGCAACCTCCGGTTTTGGGGTTCTCCGGATCACCTCCGGAGGGGGTCTCCACTGGGACGGGTGACCTCCTACATCACAGTGTTCACGGATGCATCCAGAACAGGATGGGGAGGGACCTGCCTGAAGAGCGCTATAGGTGGGCGCTGGGCACTAACAGAGTCTCGACACAGCAACCTCCTAGAGCTACGGGCGGTAGTATTAGTCCTCCAGCATTTCAGGCCCCTAATTCAAGGGAGGCATGTAATGGTCAGGAGCGACAACAGCACCACAGTGGCTTACATCAACAGGCAGGGCGGAGTTCGATCTGCCGCCTTGTTGACCACAGCAGAGGAACTGTGGGTATGGGCTTCAGAGGTGGTGTTATCTCTGAGAGCCCTCCATATCCCGGGACTGGAGAACAGAGGGGCCGACCTCATGTCGAGGAGCGGCCCCCTGCCATGCGAGTGGGTGCTTCACCCGAGGGTGGTGAAGCAAATCTGGGCCCAGTTCGGGAGAGGGAAGTGGATCTGTTCACCAGCCGGCGAAACAGCCACTGTGCCCTGTGGTTCTCCGTGGCTCGGAGCGATGACCCACCCTTGGGGGTGGACGCGTTTGCACACGAGCCATGGCCAAGGAAGCTGCTATACGCCTTTCCACCGCTGCGTCTCATTCTCCCCCTCCTGGGGAGAGTGACGCGAGAACGTCTGTCAGTCATCCTAGTGGCTCCGGATCGCGTTGGGGCGCCGTGGTACTCAGAGATGACACAGATGAAGGTGGGCCAGCCCTGGACGGTTCCCCAGTTCTGGGGGGCGATGTCTCAAGAGGCAGGTGCAATCGGGGCGTTACCCACTCTCGGCCGTCCTCTCCAGGTTTGGCTCCTGAGAGGGACAGGCTGAGACAGGGTGGATTGTCTGATAGTGTTATTCAGTCTATCCAGGCAGCTAGAGCTGGATCCACCACAGCCTGTTACAGGCCAAAGTGGCTAGGATTCCAGCGATGGTGTGAGGAGCAGAGAATAGAGCCCCTATCTTGTGAGTTAGGCTCTATTTTATCCTTCTTACAGTTACTGGTGGACAGAGGGCTTGCGCATTCAACAGTGAAAGTGTATGCAGCAGCCATCTCGTCCTGACATGAGGGATTTGGCGGCAGGTCAGCCTTTAGTCAACCACTGATGTTGCGGTTTTTACAGGGGGTCAGGAGGCTGCGCCCAGTAGTGCACGCCTCCACCCCACAGTGGGACCTGCCCCTAGTGCTCGAGGCTCTGGCCTCGGGGCCGTTTGAGCCTCTGGAGCTCTCCTCTCTGAAAGCATTGTCGTGGAAAACAGCTTTGCTTCTTGCCTTAAACGTCAGCCAAAAGAGTGTCCGAGTTAACTGCTCTGTCGGTGCACCCGAGCTGTTTACAGATTCGAGGTGACCAGAGCGGCGCGACACTCAGACCGAACCCCTCCTTTGTGCCCAAGAGCCTAAGGAGTGCGTTCAGGTCAAGGGCTATTCAGTTAGGGGGTTTTAGTCTTCCCCCCCAGGGTGGGACCAGGGAAGCTAAACTGCACCTCCTCTGCCCGGTGCGTGCGCTAGCATGTTATGTGGAGCGCACGGCTGCCCTTAGACGTACCGAACAGCTGTTCGTGTGCTTCGGGGGCGGGGTGATAGGGAAAGCTCTGTCCAATAAATGCCTGGCAGGCTGGCTCTGCGAGTGCATTGCACATGCCTACGGACAGGCAGGGAGAGCCTGCCCCACGGGGGTTCGTGCACACTCCACACGGGCTGTGGCTGCGTCAACAGCCTTATTCAACGGTGTGAGTGTGGAGGATATATGCACAGCGGCGTCTTGGTCGACGCCAGGCCCCTTCATAAGGTTTTATCTCTTGGACATGTCGGGCTCTTTCTCCTCGTCTGTGCTGGCGGGGGCAACACAGGACTGGTAGGGGGGAGGGGGGTTGTGGGTCAGTTGGCATCTGACCCCCTCCCCGGACGTAATGCGCCTTCGCTGTTCTCGGGCCTTCTGAGGGTCCCGGGAGGGGCGGGGGGGCGCACTGGGCCCTTACATGGCTGGAGGACTACTCTCCTCCTGTCGAGAGGCAGGAGGGGGGTAGCCCTCCACACTTTAGTCCACACACTCTGCACAGGGTCAGTGTTTGAGTGTGGGACGTGGGCTCTGACGCTCTCCCTGTTATCCTTAGGGATTCAGGGAGGCAGGCGTGTAGTAAGCCCATTCGGGGCCGAGGGGGCTCTCCCCATCTGTCTATGGGCGGGGGGGGGGGTCCCCCGGCACTGTTTTTTGAGCACACTTTCTGCGAGGTAAGCGCAGCAGGGTGTGCTCTGTCAGCCACAGCCCAGATTTCTCCTCGGTTACAACCGGGTTAAAGGAGAATGTGGGGCAGCAGCTGCTGACCATAAAGGCCGGTCAGGGGCAGTAGGGTGGAATATTGTTGTTGGACGACAGTGCGCGTATACATCGCGGCTCCACCCACTGTACCCATAGAGTCCAGTAGAGTGCGGAGCCTGTGAGAGATATAACGTTGGGTTACGTATGGTAACCCTTGTTATATTAGCACAGGCGGAGCCCTCTACCCAGGGCACTGTCTGTCCTATTCCGCTCGCTGAAGAGAGGTGTAGGATGATAGTCAGGAGGTGAGGCCTCCTTTTATACGGTGTGATGCGCGCGCATTCAGGTAGGCCCGCCCAAGGCCGGCTACGTCTATAGAAGTCTCAGTGGGAGAATGCTCGCAGGGTAAGGTAGTACCCATAGAGTCCAGTAGAGGGCTCTGCCTGTGCTAATATAACAAGGGTTACCATACGTAACCCAACGTTATTTCAGAGTTCCAAAAACAAAAGTTGACTTCGAGACAAGTGAACTGAAAGTTGTAAAACGCTCATTTCCTGTTTTTAGGAGTCATTCCTGCACCACTATATTCCCATCACATGTGGAGAAAGGAATTTGACGAAAGGATTATTTAGGAAACTCATACATTGATGACATTTTAATTCATGATGGTACAACTTGATCCAAAATCTACTGTATTCTTTATTCAACAATTACAAATAAGCACAAAGTGCAGGCTCTATTATCAGTATTCCAAACCATTCACTCATGATGTTAGTCTAGACTCGAGTGAGTAAATGTATTTTTTATTTGAAAAAGTTTGAAAAATATTCTGAAGAGTGCCTGCAGTACATCCCTGGAAACATTTCCACGCACAAGGCACACAAAAGTAAACTAAGAGCAGCTTATGCACAGCTATGCAACAAAATAAACATGATAATTTATTATTGCTATATATATTATAGAACTGCGTCTCTTTTTAGAATAATTAAACAGGATTTGCATAGATAAATTATTAAAAACTGGGCTGTTGTCACAATGCTGTATAGCATGGGTCGGCAACAGGCGGCCCGCGGGCCATTGTTGGCCCGCCAGCAATAATATTTGGCCCGTAATTTTGAGAATCAAAAATAAAATATTATTTTGATTTTTTTTGTTTTTGTTTTTTACAACATAGGACCGACACATCAGGGTTTCCGTTAGCCGCCGATCGATCGGCCGCCGGTCATTATCGGCCGCCGGTTATTATCGGCCGATATTCACTCTTAATAGTTTGATCGGTGCTCTCTATAAAGGCCGATCAGGAGAGCTGGATCTGATCGATATGGACATAAACGCGAGTGAAGTGTAACCAGACCGAGAGAGAGATCAGATCAGCTGCTGAGTCTGATGGAGACACGCAGCTCTGCATGATCACCTGAAGCCCCGCCCACTGTTTAGCGAGCTGCATGAGAAACTGACGGGCTGTCAGGAGAGAGAGGGAGGGAGAGGGGAAAAGAGAGCATCCGTTTCTCCCGTGTTATTATTCAAAGTTAATGTACTTTTGAATAATGTACTTCATCTACTAAAAGGAGTTTGTTTGAATGTAATAATTATGTTGTTTGTTGTTTGTGGAATCATTTATTGAAAAATAAATCTGAATTTGTTGATCTGTAACGATTATAAACTGAAGCAATATAAAAATGAGCCCCATTAACTGAGTTTTAAACATCAGCATATCCGGTCCTAGTCCGGTGATTACCTGCTAACGGAAACTCTGCTACACCATTCTTATTATTATTATTGAAACATGACCGGTAAGTTTCAAATTTGTCCTGTAAAATAAATTCTGTCCCGACATATCCGCTTACATTCATAATGTCAGCG
This sequence comes from Gymnodraco acuticeps, assembly GCF_902827175.1. Taxonomy (NCBI): domain Eukaryota; kingdom Metazoa; phylum Chordata; class Actinopteri; order Perciformes; family Bathydraconidae; genus Gymnodraco; species Gymnodraco acuticeps. The sequence goes on from NW_022991569.1 coordinate 502,970, forward strand.
GAGGGAGGGGAAGCGGCGCTGTGGAAGAGCAGAGTGGAGGGAGAGCTGTCATCTTCCCTTTTCAAGCTTCAAACATGTATTTATAGTGTGATTTTGGAAATAAAAATGTCATATTCTGAAAACCAAGACTTTGTTTATTTAAAATTAAACAAAACACCCGAACCCCGAAAAACTATTTTTTTACGCAAATCCACGTTTATTTTGAAATGAGCCGTTGCAACTTTCGACTGATTTCGATAGAGCGGGTCACATATGGCAAATGTGTGGTTGGGGGGAACCAGGTCAATTAAAGTACTTATTTAACTATTAAATACATTGAGTTTGAGTAAAATACTTGGTTACTGATTAATTTAGGTTATAATATATTAAATTGCAAAGCAAAACTGCTGTAATTGATTTATTTTGTCCTTTGGTATTTTTTAAAGGTTTTCAACCTGAAAGAATCCTAATGTGTCCTTGAAAAGTTGAAATAAAGAAAAGGAAAAAGGATTCCAGTTGTCCCTTAAGCCTCTCAAATGTGGGCAAACACTCAAATAAATGCCAAAAACCCAGAGAACTTGACAATACTTATCAGAATAAAAGTATGTTAAATAACACTGCTACCTAGTTAATAACTCTACTTTACTCAGTGGAGGCTCGTCCATTGAGGAAAGGGAGGACCATCCTCCCTACAATTTCAGAGAAAAATAAACTTTGAAGAGAACAATAAATACACCTCAATTTAAAAGATAAGTCTGTTAAAATACAGATAATAGCCCTGGCTTTGGGGCTGAAATGGGGCTGGAGAGGACGAGCCTGGGCGGGTCTAGCCAGAGGCTCTGGATTGGGCGCCTATATCATCAGTGAACCAATCAGCGGATCTGACTGCGCATCAGAGTGTTGATGGGGAGGCTTATCAGCGATATCAGAGTTTTTTCTGAACCGGGTAACAGGGGCGCTGCGCCCTCTTACCAAAATCAATTCCTTGAATTAGGCTTTGATTATGTTCTGGCCCGCCATCTTGCGGCTCAGCAAAAAATTGGCCCACGGCCAAACTTACTTGCCTACCCCTGCTGTATAGGTTACTAGCCTGTACAGATTATTAATCAGTGTGAGGTTTAATATTATGGGAACGTGGTTTATTAATCTGTGCATGGATTTAGGCTCAGGGGGTAGAGCGGTCTCCAACCAATCAGAGGCTCAGTAGCCCGGCCTGCAGTTATGTCAAAGTGTCCTTGGGCAAGATACTGAACCCCTAATTGCTCCAGATGCACAGCCAACGGTGTGTGAGTGTTCATCTCTCCTGATGAGCAGTTGGTCTTCAGTATAAATGTGGTTGAATGGGTGAATGCTGTGTGTGACTGACATTTTTCTTTGCCATAATCAAGCAATTTTGTAATCAAACAGGAATACAGGAATCAAAATCAATGAAATCCTCAGTTGGCTAGTGAGTTTATAAATGTCTGGGAGGGACAGTCCAACAAGTGAACTGTCAGTTTAGAGCTCCAAATAGACACACATACAGACTGCTGTGGCTCAAGGAGAAAAAGGAGTATCTACCAATCAGAGGGTCAGTGGCTCGATCCCCCGCCCCTGCAGTCAGCATGTCAATGTGTCATTGGGCAAGATACTTAACCCCAAATTGGCATGTCTACGATATTGAAGTGTATGTAAGTTGCTTTGGATAAAAATGTCAGCTAAATGACATCTGATGTGGTACAACACGTAACCCAGCTAAACAACCATTTTGTCCTGAGGAAAACTATTAATGCTCAGCTTATCATAGGAACCCCCTTTATTTCCATTTAGTGAATATGTTTTATGGGACAGGTAATGTCACACATAGGACCCAATGTTGTTTACCTAGGATTTTATAAAGGAACAGGCTGCTTCAAATCATGTCTTTGCTGGTTAAAACCAGACACCAAATTAAACCAAGACTGCTTCAAAAGGTCTTAGTCCGCTTTCAAGTCGTCTCTGGTGCAGTTCCTTTGTCTTGTAGAAGTATACAGGCTAACGTCAGATATACGTTTTTTTATTCAATCGATCACCTAATAAATCCATCTGCTGATTGTGAAACCTTCTCTGGAGGCAATCTTATATTTGATAAGTACAAGGCCATGTACTTATTGTCAGTTCCTGCAGGGAGAGAGGGCACTGAGTTCATTCAGTGGATTACAAGTGTGTGGCAGTGATCCGTATTAATAGAGTGGTGCAGTGATGACGTACTTTTGTAGGCCAACCCAGAAGTAAGCATTGCCTGAGTTCAACAAAAAGCAATGGGATTTTTCCATTGGATTTTTCCATTTCGCAGAAAAACACAGATTTTGAGATACTGAGAACGTTTTTTCAGCGTGGTAATTTCCACATATTACCACCATTGTTAGGTATTTCAATGCATAAATGCAATTGCAAGAAGTAAAAAGCTAATGTTATGCTTTAAACAAACTATATACACTAACAGTCGCATGGCTGCTCATCACCACCGCTAGGCTAAAGACGGCTAATGTTTGTTGTGATGACGTTTAGTCGTCTCATTTAGTCATTTGTTATCAACTGCTGTTTTTATGACACGTAAAGCTTCAGAAATTAACCGGAAAGGGTATTTACTGACTTTTTGATGTCAAAGAATAAAACATGAAAATCTCTTCAGGGGGTGTTAACCACAGACAGGAGGCAACCAAAAGTGCAATACCCTACAACCAGTCTTTACTAGACTAGAAATAACAATGCTTACAATAAATTATTACCTTGTTTTTGTGAAACCAACACACAGAAAAATAGACACATCAGAAGAATTATAGTGCTCCATGAACTTCACCCAGCAGAATATAATTCCCCGTGTTGGTCCTGTGCTGAATACTTAAAGGGGACCTATCATGCAAAATGCACGTTTGTACGTCTTTTATACATGAATATGTGTCCCCGGTGTTCCAGGGAACTCACCAAGTGTCAGAAAACACAACCCTCTCTCTTTTCCTCCTTAGCCAAATCTCTAAAAAAAAGGGGCTGCAATGGATCTGATAGAGACTGATCCAGATTTGAACACTTTACTGACGTCAGGACGGTGGTGCTACGGCTATTGGTCAATTATCCACCTATCAGGGGAATGAGAGGTTGGGCCACGGCCGGCCATTGCCGCTCGAAAGCGCTGGAGACGCTGTAGTACATATGCCAGGCCTGTAAGTGGCGCTGTAGTCTGCCACAAAAGCAGCGAAGAAGACTTCCCTTGCATTGGTTGCCATGGTTGCCCTTCTGTTTATTCTCTGCTGTGGCTCTTTTTCTCCCTCCCCGAGGCAAGCGTTTGCGCCTCCTGCTTTAAAACAAATGAATAATGACTCTATATAATCATATGTGATAGTTAACTAATTAGAGGGGCGTGCCCCTACAGCTGTGAGAACTGAGCAATCAGGCGTCCATTTTTAGGTATCACTTTCCTGGAGCGTCAGCTTCAGCGTCAGACAGCCGAAGACTGACAAAGACATTGGAGTCCTACAGGAGTAAGACTGACAAAGACATTGGAGTCCTACAGGAGTAAGACTGACAAAGACATTGGAGTCCTACAGGAGTCACGAGGGAGGCAAAGAGGAGGCAAATCCTACTTTGATTGAGCTAAGTATCGCTGGTGTTTTTATTTTCTATTTTGTTTCATTTTATTTTGTTGTTTAGCCCCTCATGCTATAATCATGTGTATTTTCTCCATTCCTGTTCATGTGTCTTCTCGCAATTATCACTGGCCCCGTGTATCTCGTAATCGATATAACCGGCCTGCTCTCGTCTATCCCACATGCTCCACTGAGATCCAACATCTAGTTTCAGGTGGCCTGTGGAACTGCCAGTCAGCTGTTCCTAAGGCTGACTTCATCTCTGGCTACGCCTCCCTGCAGTCTCTGGATTTCCTTGCTCTCACTGAGACCTGGATTACTCCATCCAACACATCCACCCCAGCAGCTCTCTCCACTGCATATTCCTTCTCCCATACACCCAGACCCACTGGCAGAGGAGGTGGCACTGGTCTCCTGCTCTCTCCCAAATGGAGCTTTTCCCTCTTCAAGCTACCTAACTTCACTCCTTCCACCTTTGAGTTCCATGCCGTCACAGTAACCCATCCTATACAGTTAACCATTGTTATTCTCTACCGTCCACCAGGTGCCTTGGGGGACTTCTTGGAGGAATTAGATAATCTCCTCTCACTCATCCCTGAAACTGGTCCTCCCGCTGTACTTCTCGGAGACTTCAACCTCCAGACGGGGAAGATAGACAAACTAACATCTCTGTTAACCGCCTTTGCTTTCTCACTGTCTCCGTCCCCACCGACTCATGAAGCTGGCAATGTCCTTGATCTCATATTCTCAAGGAACTGCGCTACTTCTAACCTCTCTGTAAACCCGCTCCACACATCCGATCACTTCTTCATTTCATTCTCTCTATCCCTTTCCAAACATAACAAACTAATCTCTTCCCATCCTACACTTGTACGCCGTAACCTTCGCTCCCTCTCCCCCTCTACCTTTGCCTCGTCGGTGCTCTCAGCCCTCCCTTCCTCTGATTCGTTCCAACTCCTGCCTCCAAACTCTGCTGCAGAAACTCTCCTCTCTACTCTCTCATCCACTCTGGACTCGCTCTGTCCTCTGACATCTCGGCAGGCTCGTCAGTCCCCTCCTGCTCCCTGGCTAAATTATGCACTGCGTGCTAATAGAACCGTCCTTAGGGCAGCAGAGCGGAAATGGTGGAAATCCAAACACCGTGACGACCTCCTAACCTATCAAGCTCTCCTCTCCTCTTTCTCTGCGATCTCTCAGGCAAAAAGCACTTTCTTTCAAGATAAGATCCAATCTTCCTATTCCAATCCTAAAAAACTATTTTCCATCTTCTCCACCCTCTTGGACCCTCCAAAAGCTTCTCCCCCCTCCTCACTTCTGTCAAGCGACTTTGTTACCCACTTTGAAAAAAAGGTTGATGATATTCGCTCTTCTTTTTCTGACTCACCTTTACTCACCGCTGGGTCACCAGACCCTCCTTCCACCAACACACTTACCTCCTTTTCCCCTCTCTCTCCAAGTGAGGTTCTTACCCTCATTACCTCTGCCCGCCCTACCACCTGTCCTCTGGACCCTATCCCTTCAAACCTCCTTCAGACTATCGCTCCTGATATTCTACCGTTTCTCACCCATTTCATCAACACTTCTCTAACTTCTGGTCACTTTCCAAACAGTCTCAAGGAGGCAAGAGTAAACCCTCTCCTAAAGAAACCCACTCTCAACCCGTCTGATGTTATAAACTACATGCCTGTCTCTCTCCTCCCGTTCCTGTCTAAATCACTTGAACGCGCTGTCTTTAAACAACTCTCCTGTTATCTCAATCAGAACAACCTTCTGGATCCGCACCAGTCTGGTTTCAAGGCAGGTCACTCCACAGAAACTGCTCTCATTGCTGTCACGGAGGAACTGCACACTGCCAAAACTGCATCCCTCTCCTCTGTCATCATACTTTTGGACCTGTCTGCTGCATTCGACACGGTGAATCATCAGATCCTCCTTCGCACTCTCCAAAAACTTGGAGTTTCAGGCTCTGCACTTTCCCTCCTCACCTCATACCTGAAAGACCGTACCTACAGGGTGACTTGGAGAGGGTCTGAGTCCGACCCTTGTCAATTAACTACGGGGGTCCCTCAGGGCTCTGTTCTTGGTCCCCTCCTCTTCTCCCTGTACACAAACTCGCTCGGATCAGTCATTAGCCCGCATGGTTTTTCTTACCACTGCTACGCTGACGACACCCAATTAATTCTGTCCTTTCCCCGCTCAGAGACCCAGGTCGTTGCACGCATCTCTGCTTGTCTAGCTGACATCTCTCAGTGGATGTCTGCTCACCACCTCAAGCTCAACCTTGACAAGACTGAGCTGCTCTTCCTCCCGGGAAAAGATTGTCCCACTCTTGACCTAACAATCAACATCGGCACCTCAGTTGTTTCCCCGACTCAGACTGCAAGGAATCTGGGTGTGACCCTAGATAACAACCTGTCCTTCACTGCAAACATCGCTGCTACAACCCGTTGCTGCAGATACACGCTTTACAACATCAGGAAGATACGTCCCCAGCTGACTCAGAAAGCGACTCAGGTTCTGGTCCAGGCTCTCGTCATCTCACGCCTAGACTACTGCAACTCCCTCCTGGCTGGTCTACCTGCATGTGCCATCCGACCTCTGCAGCTCATCCAGAATGCAGCGGCTCGTCTGGTCTTCAACCTTCCTACATTTTCCCACACCACTCCGCTCCTCCGCTCCCTTCACTGGCTTCCGGTAACTGCTAGAATCCACTTCAAGACACTGGTACTTGCTTACCATGCTGCGAATGGATCTGGCCCTTCCTACATCCAGGACATGGTTAAACCGTACACCCCAGCGCGTGCACTACGCTCTGCATCAGCCAAACGACTCATTGCGCCCTCGCTGCGAGGGGGACCCAAGTTCCCATCGGCGAAAACACGTGGGTTTGCTGTCCTGGCTCCAAGATGGTGGAATGAGCTCCCCATTGACATCAGGACGGCAGATAGCTTGCACATCTTCCGGCGCAAACTGAAAAATCATCTCTTTCGACTCCACTTCGAGCGTTAGAACTATTAACGAAGCACTTTTATACTAATAAAGGACTGGCTTATCTAAAGCCAGTTGAGTAGCACTTGAAATGTTTGGCTCTATGAAACCTGATGTACTTATATGATTCTGTTTTCTTCAAGGTTGTGTCTTCCTGGTCGAATGTACTTATTGTAAGTCGCTTTGGATAAAAGCGTCAGCTAAATGCAATGTAATGTAATGTAATATGTAGGGGATAATGTGCAGCGAAGCGGTCATTATGGGGAAAAGAACACCGACAGGCTGATCAGGAGCCCGACGTGAAGTGGAGGGATCTAGATCGGCATGAAGGCACATTATGCAATGTGTACATTATCCCGCTTATTACATGGCCACATTCTCGACAAAGTAACGACATGACTCCCAATATTAATTGAAATGCTTTTATGGATTTAGAAAATGATTTTATTGATTTAAAAAATAGTTGTATTGATTTCAATTGACATGCATCCGCTAAGAAAAATAGTCCGTTGTTACTGTTTGAACTAACGTAGTAACGGCAGGAACTGCTTCGATAGTGTTTTTGAGTAACTTTTTGATTACAGATTTGAAAATGTCGTTGCTTGCTTTAAAAGTAGCACAATTCATTATGTCAAACCTTGGAAAGTATCTAGATATCCCTGCCCTAATGCCAAAGGAACTGCCAACTGAATATGTGTCGCCGTTTGATGTCTATGTCTGGACCGCTGCGTAAAAAGGAGGGTTTCTGCCCCGTTACTTCTCTTCTTACTTCTATAAGAATAAAACACGGAGGACGGAGATCTCTTTTTCTCCCCCTCTTATCCCCGCTGCAGCCTAGCAGCTGATCTCAGAGCACGCTCCCCTCTCCTGCAGGGGGGCGTGGTCAGCTGCAGCTCACAGAATCAGCCCCCTGCAAAAACAGCGCTGGAAAGAGCAAATAGAGCGAAATGAGGCATGGCTAAAATGCAGGATCTGTTTGGTATTTTGAATAAAAAACTATATTTATATACTTTATATAGGTATGGCCCTACAATATATTGTTAAAATATAGCATGATAGGTGTCCTTTAAGTCAGTGAAAATGGACGGACCGTCCTCTCTTTACTTCAATGATTCAGCAAATGTGATGGATTGAAAGCTTCCCTGTGTGAGATTGAGCGTGTAGAGTGGCCAAACCTTGACCATAAGCACACACACACAACTCAGTCACACACACACACACACACACACACACACACACACACACACACACACACAGCTGTGGGATTGTCATTAGTGACTCAGTCAGCAGTGACAGTGTCTGGTGACAATCGCAGGTCAACCTGTTCATCTTCCTGCCGCGGCCCATCATCACTCTGAGCATCACTTACTGGCCTCACAGTTTATTGTGATAATAATAATACATGGCTCATGTCAGGACAGACTCACTGTCGTAGAGCAGGGCTGGGGGGGTGAAATTATGTGAGGAGTGCTGGAGTTGTCACTGAGTCTGGAAGATAGAAAAAATAGCTTTTGTTTTATAATAAATTAAGGGAGGGGTTCTCAGCTACAGTGTGTGCCGTTTAACAGTGGCAGTTCTAGGTCAATTGTGCAGCCCCCCCCCCCACTATGTCAGGTTACAACTCATTATATATTATAATGGTTTATTCTTTTGGAGGGGGGCTACAAGGAGGTCCAAGCACAGTGTTACAGGGGCACTGGAACCCCCCCAGCCGTGCATGCATTTAAAGGCAAACGGTCTACCAAGCTGTAATATAACAGCATACATCTAATGACAAGAAAGAGTGAGCAGATCTCCACCATACACCAAAGTGCTGGTTCAAATGAATAACCATATGTAGCTTTCTTAAGGTTTCATCCATGATGGCAGAGACAGCTTACAACGTCTAAACATAGAGAGCAAAATTCACCAAGTAGTCACATATACAGCATAAAGACACACAGAACAAAATACACTCCAGAATATATTGGCAGTTTGTACACAGTTTCAAAAGAACATGGTTTGATTTTGTCAAGACAAGTTTCATTACAGGAGTTTGACTCAAGTCCAAAAGTTGAACTTAAACTGATGATGAAACTGATTTCTGGGTAAAAGGCTAACATTAAGTGGAAACCAATATTTCCAAAAGTAATCAATCACCGCTGAACAACTAACATTTGATCAAAAGGAAAAATATGTGTAAATAGTATTCTAAATATTTTGGTAATGATTTGATGTCCCAGACTACAATTATTTTTCTGAAGACCTAATATAAATTAAAATCTTTGTTTGGTACAGATCCTCTTAAAAAAATCCCCAAATGATCAATCCCGTAAGCAATTGCAAAATATGTCAAAACTAATTTAAAATCGTGCAGCCCTATAATCAATTATTGTAACAGAAATGTAAAACTTAAATCACAAAGCCCCAGGGTGAACCAGGGTTTATGGCTTTGATATTTATAGCCAAGGACTTTTGTTGGAAATCTTGAACAAAAAAAAGGATATAACAAAGTAATGTACAAAGGCTTAAATAATAAAACAAAATAGAGAAAATAAATGTCATACACATACAGATCACAATACCATCTGTGATAAACACTCTGAGAGCTGGGGCTTGTAAGGATGTGAAAGACAATGATCAGCAGTGTTCTCTCAGTGTATCAGCTGACGCTTCACCGTACTGTCGTGCAGTATGCAGCACCATGTCAGCACTACAGCGTGACATAATGCTGACAAACACCAATACATCTGACCCCACATACACTAAGAGAAAACAGGCACTTCAAATACTTACACACCATTTTTCAGAAATTAAGATAAGCATGGAATAATTACATTTCAGCTGGCTTTTGAAAGCATATGCACTTATCCATAGGGTGAACATTACCTCATAATCCAAATGTTAGGGATGTAGGTGACACTGTGTGGTAGAGGAGCAGGTGGACCCAAAGGCAGGAAGACCAAATAATAAATACCTTTATTAAAAGGCTTGGTCAGAGGCCACCTTTACATTTCTAGCGGTTTATCTTTTAGAAAGAAAACAAATATTTCACATGAAAATTCACGTAGTTATTTATTTAGGTGTTAGGGAAGAGATAGCACGCACATACTGTAAGACAACATTTTTATAATTAGTTCATAATATCATAATTGATATACTAGTATCTGGTACATTTGACAAAAATAGATGTATTACAGTCTTTGTCGCTGTGTCTGGCGTTTAGTACAGTAGAAAACAATTTGAGAGTATGACACTGAATTCACAATTTGTATTCTGTGTGTGTGTGTGTGTGTGTGTGTGTGTGTGTGTGTGTGTGTGTGTGTGTGTGTTTTCAGGGTGGTTACGCTGCCTACAGATATGCCCAGCCTACTGCTGCCACAGCTGCTGCATACAGTGACAGGTAAGATTTTAACTCAATGACACATCAAAATGTAAATTATTACCATTGTCATTATTATTATATTTAAAGGTCAAAATCAGATATCATGACCAACAGACCGGACTATCATCATGGTATCATTTCACAGTTACACTGACTTAGTAACCCTAACCCTCACACTGAAAATCCTTTGTAATTCATGCATGCTTTTTAACAGAAATGTACAGAAATTAAGAAAAATATTAATTCACTCTTGCTTCAGCTACAGCAAAACTTTATTTAACAACTAATTGAATACATTTACAGTAAGGGAGAGTGGGGTAAGATGAGCGGGTTAGAGTCCGGTTGCTGAATATGCATCCATACCCTAACCCTTCTCTAACCCTAACCCTGACCCTTTGCTTACCTTAACCAAGCTTTTTAGTTGCAATATTTAGTATATATATATATATATATATATTACAATATTTCCATTTACACCTATACTGTAGGAGCCATGTGCAGACTATGCATAATTTCAACTTGTTTCCTAGAAATGGGGCTGGGTAGGGGTCTAACGGTTCACAGCATTCACGGTTTGGAATGTACCTCGGTTTGGGGGTCACGGTTCGGTACGGGTTCGGTACAACAAGGAAAAGCAAAAAAAAGTCCCAAATGCATAATTCCAGGTTTGTTTTTTATTTATTTTGAACAGTAGTGCAAGTTTCAGTTTAAAAAATAAGGAACCTTTTTTTTACATTACATTACATTGCATTTAGCTGACGCTTTTATCCAAAGCGACTTACAATAAGTGCGTTCGACCAACAAGATACAAACTTGAAGAAAACAGAATCATAAAGTACATCAGGTTTCAAAGAGCAAAAACATTTCAAGTGCTACTCAACTGGCTTTAGATAAGCCAGCCCTTTATTAGTATATAAGTGCTTTGTTAATAGTTCTATCGATCGAAGTGGAGTCGTAAGAGATGAGTTTTCAGTCTCCCCCGGAAGATGTGTAAGCAATCTGCTGTCCTGATTTCAATGGGGAGCTCATTCCACCATTTTGGAGCCAGGATAGCAAACCCACGTGTTTTTGCTGATGGGAACTTGGGTCCCCCTCGCAGTGCGGGTGCAGCGAGCTGTTTGGCTGATGCAGAGTGGAGTGCACGTGCTGGGGTGTACTGTTTAACCATGTCCTGGATGTAGGAAGGGCTCCATTCGCAGCATGGTGCGCAAGTACCAGTGTCTTGAAGTGGATTCTAGCAGTTACCGGAAGCCAGTGAAGGGAGCGGAGGAGCGGCGTGGTGTGGGAGAATTTAGGAAGGTTGAAGACCAGACGAGCCGCAGCATTCTGGATGAGCTGCAGAGGTCGGATGGCACATGCAGGTAGACCAGCCAGGAGGGAGTTGCAGTAGTCTAGGCGTGAGATGACGAGAGCCTGGGCCAGAACCTGCGTCGCTTTCTGGGTCAGCTGGGGACGTATTCTCCTGATGTTGTAAAGCGTGTATCTGCAGCAGCGGGTTGTAGCAGCGATGTTTGCAGTGAAGGACCAGTTGTTATCTAGGGTCACACCCAGATTCCTTGCAGTCTGAGTCGGGGAAACAATAGAGGTGCCGATGTTGATTGTTAAGTCAAGAGTGGGACAATCTTTTCCCGGAAGGAAAAGCAGTTCAGTCTTGTCAAGGTTGAGCTGGAGGTGATGATCAGACATCCACTGAGAGATGTCAATTGGGTGTCGTCAGCGTAGCAGTGGTAAGAAAAACCATGCGGGCTAATGACTGATCCGAGCGAGTTTGTGTACAGGGAGAAGAGGAGGGGACCAAGAACAGAGCCCTGAGGGACCCCTGTAGTTAATTGACAAGGGTCGGACTCGGACCCTCTCCAAGTTACCCTGTAGGTACGGTCTTTGAGCTATGAGGTGAGGAGGGAAAGTGCAGAGCCTGAAACTCCAAGTTTTTGAAGAGTGTGAAGGAGGATCTGGTGATTCACTGTGTTGAATGCAGCAGACAGGTCCAGAAGGATGATGACAGAGGAGAGGGAGGCTGCTTTAGCCGTGTGCAGTTCCTCAGAGACAGCAAGGAGGGCAGTTTATGTTGAGTGACCTGCCTTGAAACCAGACTGGTGCGGATCCAAAAGATTGTTCTGATGGAGATAACAGTAGAGTTGTTTAAAGACAGCGCGTTCAAGTGTTTTAGACAGGAACGGGAGGAGAGAGACAGGCCTGTAGTTTATAACATCAGACGGGTTGAGAGTGGGTTTCTTTAGGAGAGGGTTTACTCTTGCCTCCTTGAGACTGTTTGGAAAGTGACCAGAAGTTAGAGAAGTGTTGATGAAATGGGTGAGAAATGGTAGAATATCAGGAGCGATAGTCTGAAGGAGGTTTGAGGGGATAGGGTCCAGAGGACAGGTGGTAGGACGGGCAGAGGTAATGAGGGTAAGAACCTCACTTGGAGAGAGAGGGGAAAAGGAGGTTAGTGTGTGGGTGAAAGGAGGGTCTGGTGACCCAGCGGTGAGTAGAGGTGAGTCAGAAAAAGAAGAGCGAATATCATCAACCTTTTTTTCAAAGTGGTTAACAAAGTCGCTTGACAGAAGGGAGGAGGGGGAAGGGGCTTTGGGGGGGGTCCAAGAGGGTGGAGAACAGTTAAAAACAAACAGTACCACACACACTCAGATGGCCATATTATCTACAGTATAATGGCTGATGTCAAACATAAAGGTTCAATAAGCTGTAAAACTAAAAAGAATGTCTTGAAAATATTACAAAATAAATAATAAGATGGTGTTTCAATCACTTTCAATCACAATCAATAAAAGCCGGGTCCTCCACTATTAAATAAGGGTGCATAGTCGTTGAAAAACATATGCCAAAAGCTTCCGTTATTTATTTTGGTCTCTCGGCTTTCATGTCTATTGGCTTCTTAAAAACAGCGGGGAGAAGCTGTTGAACTGCTGCTGTATTTTGCCGGGCTCCGGTTATTGCCAAATCTGGGTGATGCCTTCTGATATGATTTAGCATGTTTGGCGTGTGTTACCATTAGCATACCGCACCGCTGTCGAACAACGCAGCCACACCGTCCTCGTCCGATCCACCACCCGAAATGTTCCCACACAGCTGATTTAAAAGAAGCAGGTGGTTATTCTAGCTCCTGTGTGTTATCTGAACTCGCCATACTAACTTTTCTTCTTCTTGTATTTTGTTCGTTTTGTTGTTTTCTTCTTCTTCTTCATTTGTTATTTAAGGGTGGCTGGCAAACAGCTTTTAGGCGCAATACCGCCCCCTGGATTATATATAGTGTAGTGCAGGGGTGCCCAACCTTTTTTGAACCGAGAGCTACTTTTAAAGTTGCCAGTCTGACAAGATCTACCAGTCCAAATAGAGAGGCGTAGCCATTACTGACAGCCTACTACCAGGTAAATACACACTTCTACTTGTATAAAACTGACCTTTGTACGATGTATACTTCATAAAATACTGCAGATCCTTTATCTTACCTCTTTCTAATCTACACACATACAAGTATTTAACTGAAGTTACACAACAGTGTTGTTGATACAGAGTTGGAGTTTATTCACATGTCACATACTACAGTGGGTAATGTTTTCAAGAAACATTGAACAGTGCTGCCACATATGACACAGGAAAAAAGAAAATACTCTGAACCCTTTCTTTGCCATTATATAAAAATTGTGTTGCTTCAAAAGTATCAATTTAAGTTTGCATTCTTATACAATTTTGTACAATAATTATAATGAATAAGTTCAAACAAACTAAAACTTACAGCTGATTAATAACGGTATCTAACTTGAGTTTTTATTATATCAAAAACCTGTTGAAATGCTACTGTTATTTTTACTATCCCCAAAAAGCCCGTCGGCAGCCTCCAGGAATGCTTCTTTCACAACTTCGCCGTCTTTGAAATACTTCATGTGTTTCGCAAGAACGTGACTGACACGATAAGATGCTATGGTAGCAGCCTTGCTCTTGTTGTTGGGCCGGGTGAAAATGGAGTGCTGTGCATTTAGCTGTCCTTTCAGGCCCCTCCCCTTTTGGGAGCGTAGGGCAGAATTAGGAGGGAATTCCGTCTCGTAGCGTTTGTGCACTGTTTTGAAATGCCGCTCCTAAATTACCCTTCTTCGATAAAGCCACGCTCGCATTGTAGATGAGACAGATGGACTTTGAATTGGAATAGATACAGAAATAATCATCCTCCCACTCGGAGTGAAAATGATATATTTTGGGCTTTTTTGCTTCTGCCATAATTGCGGTCTTGTGTGTGTGCGGACTGTCACTCCTGTTGACACGGACAACGTCAGCGAAATAGTGCCCACTGCCCACCAGCCACGCCCCCACACATGGGGTCACGCCGGCCAATCACAACGCTTTGGTGCGTTCAAGTGCATTATTCTGGCACGGGAAGATTATGTTATAGGACATTAACGATAAAACAGAATATTGTTATTCAATTTTTAGACACATCTCGCGATCGACTGGGAATCTCCCCGCGATCGACCGGTCGATCGCGGGGAGATTCCCAGTCGATCGCGAGATCGAGATCGACTGTCTGGGCACCCCTGGTGTAGTGGATACTGCCCTGAATGACAGACTTTTTTCCCACTCGTAACAAAAAGGCGTATTCGTCATGTGATTGCATGCACCGAACCGTCACGTCCGAACTGTGACGGTACGGGACGAATACGGATACCGTTACACTCCTAGGGCTGGGTGCACTAACTGAAGGAAAACCCATCCATACTCATTGTATTGACCCACCCCCCCCTTCATACATTTGATATACAGTAACAGCAGGCCTAGTGTCATATGCAGTAGCACCACAAAGAGCCATTCAATCAATCAATAGGATACGGCTATAGTAGGCCTAGGGCCTTTTAGTCGCTCATAAATAGTAGATCACTGTTCTTTATATACTGTACTATGGATGCTGGCAACAGTCACATAGTCCAAAGGGAAGGTGATGCTTGACCAGTAATGGTCGAGGCAGGATTTGAGACAGTTAACAGTCTTGGATTTGACACTAACCCTAACCCTAACCCTAACCCTTTCTGGCAGATCATTCCACAAGTCAACCACACGCAGGCACATTTGTAGTGGATAACCAGTCTTGAGTATTGTTTCTTCAACTTGAGGCAGTGTCCACGAGTCCTGGTGTTATAACTCTGTTGTAGTGGGCATGATGTTTTGTAGATGTTGTGGAGATATGTGAAAACTTCGATCATTTCTCCCCTCGCCCTTCTATAATACATACTCGGGGTCTTAAGACTTTGCAGTCATTCTTGATATGGTAGGTCCTTTAGTTCTGGAACCAGCTTTGTTGCCCTTCTCTGTATTTTCTCGATGAGCTCAGCATCCTTTTTGTACATGGGGGACCAGGCGACATTCCCATACTCGAGGAGTGGCCGTACAAGAGAGGTATATAAACTACATACAGATGTAGCACTCCAGATAGGACTCCACCCAGCGGGTACCAACCAAAAACCCAGTGGATCCCAGTAGCTGTGGGCGTTGCCAAATTGCTAGAGGGCGTTGCCAAATGTCCCCATTTTTTCATTTACAGGATTTAACCATGAGATGGCGCTTCATTCACAAATACACAAAGACAACTGGGTGTTGTAGAACTTAGTCTGTTTGCAATGTTTGCAGCTCTGCAGTTGTGTTTGCTGAATACTGTAGCATTTAATCACTTATTTGTTATGGTTTTCACAGGCTACTATAACGAAAAAACATCAATATTTCAGATCAAATAAAGTACATCTAATCTTATTATCTTTATTGTAATTCAATAATATATAGTCTTTATATATTAAATAATCATAATAATAATGTAAATGTTTACACTTGTTTATTTTTTATGCTCATACTTTTACCTTTACAATAGTTTGCTTTAATATGCAGTATATTCTTTGTAATATTGTTGTGGTGTACACAGTACAGTAGATTGAAGTAATTCAACTCATACATTATCACGTATTATACAGTAATATGTTGTATTATTAAGTAATATCATACATTAAGCCCATTATAGCAGACGCCACATTGAATGGACGAACACATTTATGCATCAATAATTAAAACGGACTATTTCTAAATATAAGTTGTACAAATGATATGTATTTAATACTAATAACATAATGATTCATTTTACTTCAGATGATAATACTTTTGACTTGGGCTATTGACAATTTTGCAATCTGCTGTGGGGAAACTACAGTTTTCTATGCATCGCACTACATGATGTAGGCTATAATAAGAACAACAACAACCCAGCACCGTATTCTATCTAGATGCTTTGCACCGCGCTCCCACTTGTTGCACCTGGCAGAGCAAGAAACAGCCTTTTATTTAAACTTGTTTAAAACATATCTAAATAAATATGTGTGTCCCGGGCCATAAATGTAAGCATGCTGTCAGATAAAGCCACGGCATCACAATTCCCGTATAGAGAGGCGAAGTCCCACCCATCTACTTCCGACCCATGGGACCTTATTTCGGAAAAATTAATTAATTATGTATTGAAGTCAATGGGGAGAGAAAGATTATCTTTCGATCCCGTTTGAATTGTGCCACGAATTACACATATGATGTTTGTCAATTAAAAAAAATAATTTCCATGTCAAAAAAGTCACAGTTTAACTGTTGAAATATAAGACTATGAAAAATACGCAACTAGAAAGACTACAAATCTCAGAATTCCGGTCCCGCATGCTGGCTCTTACGAACCGACTAACTCCCCTTGTGTGTATGTACAGCTCTCAACATGCCCAGACTTGGGATTTTCACCTCTTTTAATACTTTTCGCCTCATTCTGAAAGAAAGAAGTGAAATGTGCCAACGTGACGGCCGTCTTAGTGTGGCTCCTGATCGTCATGAAGTAGGGGCCGATATTCCGCATTTGACCGATTATCGGTATCGGCCTTTTTTTTAATCAAATTGCCGATAAAACTTTGGCTCTGATGCGGCCGTTTCTCTGGCTTCAGTCACCACTCTGTGTACACGAGCAATGTCCCGCCCACAGCGCTATCTGATAGGCTATTACTGAATATTTTCCGGGCGGGAGCCAGCCAGAGAGGCGGGACCTTCTCAGATTACAGGCAGGTGCGAAAGAACGCAGACACAGACTGAAGCAAGCAGCAGCGCTGAGCGGCAGAGCCATACATGTGTTAAACCGAAGTTCAATAAACATCCCTATCCCCTATGCTGAAGTTGCAAAAACACCACGATTTTATGATCCAATTCTATCAGTTTCCCAGTTACACAGGGACGCGGGAAGTCAGTCAGAGTTGGGGGTGCGTGCAGCGTCTCGCAGCGGAGTAACTGTGGTGTGGAGGGGGGGGGGGGGGCTGTGAGTGGAGCCTCGCAGTTTTTCAGGTTGATATGCGAAGCTCATTAGCTAGCCAACATGTATCTAGCAAATGTTTAGCAAAATATTAGAAGTGAGGCTACTAGACTAACGTTAGGTCTACTGCAATAGCCTCACTTTTAATAGTTTGCAAAACATTAGCTAGCACTAGTGTTTTGCAGTTGCTAGCAGCTTATTGGGATGTTATGCTAGATAGACAGATATAATAAATTAAGCATTATTGTTAGTTAAGCATGTCAGCCTGCAGCCCCACTTATTGTCTCTCTCTCTCTCTAACTCATTGCAGATGACTGCACTAAAGAAAAGGGCACAGAGAGGAAACCAGTTGTAAGATGTTTAAAAGTTAATTAAACATAATATATGCTTAAATGCATTTCAAAGAAGTTATGTTGAGTTGTGTTGGAGTTTGTGTTATTCTACATTTTGACACCAAGATTTTCTGATTTTACTGCAAATGTATATCGGTTCCAAATATCGGTTATCGGTCTCCTTGATTACTAATAATCGGCATCGGTATCGGCCTTGAAAAAGCCATATCGGTCGATCCCAAGCATGAAGGTGTCATTTTCCCCATAATGACCAAGTCGCTGCACATTATCCCGCTTATTACATGGCCACATTCTCAACAAAGTAATGACATGACTCCCAATATTAATTGAAATGCTTTTATGGATTTAGAAAATGTTTTTATTGATTTAAAAAGTAATTGTATGTATTGATTTAAATTGAGCGGTTTCACCAAAAAAAAGTGTTACTTCACAGTTTTACAACTCATTTTAATTTTTTTGACTTGCAAAATTATCTTTTAAATTGACAAACATCATATGTGTAATTCGTGGCACAATTCAAACGGGATCGAAAGATAATCTTTCTCTCTTCATTGACTTCAATACATACTTTTTCCGAAATAAGGTCCCATGGAGGTCCCCCGGAAAGGGAGGGACTTCACCTGTCTATTGCTTTCAACCCACCAGCTTTTATGGAGAAAATAAGTTATATAATAATTAACCAGAGGCATGTTTCTCACTATCTCATGCATAGAAACAACAGGCTACTGTGTGTGTGAGGAATCAGCTGTTTATTTCATATGAGTTTCATTGTGGTAGCGTCCATCCAGGGCCGCCCCTCCCTACAGGCCAATCACGCAGGCTGCATGGGGCCTTGCACAGGGGGCCCCGCCCAGAGGGCCTCAGCTGCGCAGTTCTCCGCGCACCCCCCGCTGACACGCGAGAGTGAGAGGTGACAAGGGGAGCACATCTGTAACCCGACACCGTTGCAATGAATCAACATCTGACCAATCACGGCTTTGATACGGTCACTAGCGCAGGTGAAGAGATGTCGGTGAAAAGACAGTTTCAGTCCGGCGCAAGCAAGAGGGAAAAAAAAAAAAACATGAAGAAACTAGAGCATCACTCGAAGGTGGGTTATTGAATGAGTCAAATGTACAACTTGCGAATGTTGTATAAGTCAAATTGCCAATTGCCATAAACATCAGCTGCAATTCAGGACATGAAGAAGGCAGTCTCTGCATAGCATATAGGCCAGAGGTGCCCAGTACGTCGACCGCGGGCGACCAGTCGACCGCGGGGGCAATGCTGGTAGATCGCGAGTCATTCATAAAAAAAAAAATCCTGTTCCGTTAAAATAGACAACACAGGTTTTGATCCCTCCTCCCTTGGCCTCCCTGCCACTTAATTCAGGAGTTTACTTGATTGACAGAAAAAGCGACCTATCGCTTTCCAGTCTGTTAACCCAGAATGCAAAGCGATACAAAATCAGTCAAGTGCCGGGAAAACTCAAATTAAGTTAAAGAGACAAACAACAAAATGAGTGTGGGACCGAGCAAGAAGCTAAAGACAAACCACGGGAGGAAGAATATTTGTTTGTGATGTCACATTCAAAGGTTATTTGCCTTATTTGTAAAGCAAGCGTCGCTCTGCCAAAGAAAGGTAACGTGGAGAGGCATTATCGGAGTGTTCACAAGGCATATGACAGCGACTTCCCTCCGAGTAGTGAGTTGAGAAAGAGAGGTCATGTATTATTGCTACACAAATATTATCTCGCAATCTTAGTGTCGCCAACTCGTTTCTAACATGCAAAAAGACAAACAAATGTCGGTGTATTTTCGATCTTTCCAATCCAGACGAGATCTCTCTCCCCCGTCTGTGCGCGAGGGGGCGGGGCAGTTTACACACACGCGGCTGCTCCAAGCAGCAACACACGGAGGAGATGGCGGAGAGAAACCTCCAAGGTGTGGTTAAATGTTACCCGTCTTGAGGCGGACAATGCTCCTTGCCAAGAGAGTTCAGCATGTGAGGGCGGTAACACGAGCAATGTGTCAAACATTTAGCAAAAGTGCACCACATCCAGACGGTGGAATGCACCGGGTTCCACTGTCTTTCTAGTAGCTCTGTAGCCCCATCCACGAGTAACGTTTCCACGTCAGGTGTTCTGTATGCTAGCAGCAACACACGGAGTTAACTACATTATACAAACATGGGTTAATGATTAGAGGAAACTGAGTTACTCTTTATTTTGTTAAAGTTTCAGCTATTCTGTTTACAGTTCTGTCATCAGATTATTTAATACGATTTGTTAAAACATTGTTGTTTCTTTTGATGTGAAATATTATTTATTTAATTTAAATAAAAAGCAATGTTAGTTTTGTTCACAATTTGTTAATTTAATAATATATGTATTTTTGAATCAAGTATTCATATTTATTGTCTTCATTGTTAGTTTCCACATGCCTAAAACAATCTCAAGCTACATCTAAAAGTTGATGGCTAAACAAGAGGGTTTGAGAAATTGTGCAAGGCCTACAGTAATAGTCTGAATAGTCGATTAGTCGTTTCATTAATCGATAGATTAATCGATTATCAAATTAGTCGTTTGTTGCAGCCCTATTATCCCATGTATAAATAAAACGTGTTATTCAGCAACCCTTGCAATTTGGGATTTTATTTTTGGTTGGTAGACCTCGGTGAGCTGGTCATTTCAAAAGTAGCTCACCAGCCCAAAAAGTGTGGGCACCCCTGATATAGGCTAATGGAGATGCAGTTATTTCCAGCATTCTTTATTTACCATTCTTCAAGTATGTTATGCCTTTTATCTGCTAATATACAGGAGGAAGAGTGATACACTGTCTGTCTAGTTGGCTTACATAACAGTTAAAGTTTACAGCCTAAAAAACATGGAGCCTTGTTTCCCCTTTTATTCATTTTTATTTCAATTTGCACATTTCATGGTGATGCTCAGCCTCTCCCCTTAACTCCTAACAGTCATCGTCATGTCAACCACAACACAGAGAAATACTGATAGAAATGTGTGTGTAGTTGTTGATACATTGCTGACAGAGGGAAATGCAGATGTATTCACCTGTAAACGCATACTGAACGACATGCACATTTACCATTTACCTCACTGTATAAAAAAGTAACTTTGTTTGATAATAATAAACAGATTAATAGATAACAGATAGATTTAATAGATTTAACAGATACATTTTATATACCACCTAAAGCATCTCTATGGCTTAAAGATGTAATGATGTACCTGAACTTGGAGAAGATTAAATATAACCTGAGGGACTCCTCAAAACAATTTGAATCTGTCTGGGGCTCTATGATAGCCTACATAGCTGAATTTAAGAAATTAAATTAAGAAGAAAGGGGGGGGACTACGAATGTATGTGTATGTTTTTTTTTGTTTTTCTTTTGTCTGTTTGTTTTTTGTTTTGTTTTGTTTTTTATTTATAAAAAAATGTCTGTATGTACGTGTATGTATGTGCATGTGTACATGTGTGTAGGTATGTACACACATGTATGTAGATGTGGGTATACATATGTGAGTATAATAATAAACAGGAATTATATTTGCAAAGTACTTTGTTTCCCAAAAAAATGGTTTCACTCCTGTCGGTTGGGAGGGGGGGCCTCATCTCACAATGTCGCTTGGGGCCCCAAGTTGGCCAGGAGCGGCCCTGCGCCCATCACGGCTCTCCCTGGTTGCAATACACAAAGACAGCTAACTGTAAGCTTGTCACTCAGAGGGGGGGGGGAGCTCTGGCTGACGGGCCATTAGGTGTGTAAACACACAGCTGATCACCTGAGAGCTGCCGTTTCATTCAGACTATTTAAAGGGAACCTATCATGCAACATGCACTCTTGTACGTCTTTTATACATGAATATGTGTCCCCGGTGTGTCAGGGAACTCACCAAGTGTCAGAAAACACAACCCTCTCTCTTTTCCTCCATACCCAAATCTCTAAAAAAGGGGCTGTAATGGATCTGATAGAGACTGATCCAGATTTGAATTATTTCCTACGTCACAAAAGGGGTGCTCCGCTTATTGGTCAATTCTCCACCTATCAGGGGAATGAGAGGTTGGGCCACGGCCGGCCATTGCCGCTCGAAAGCGCTGGAGACGCTGTAGTACATATGCCAGGCATGTAAGTAATGCTGTAGTCTGCCACAAAAGCAGCGAAGAAGACTTCCCTTGCATGGTTGTCATGGTTGCCCTTCTGTTTATTCTCCGCTGTGGCTCTTTTTCTCCCTCCCAGAGGCAAGCTTTTGCACCTCCTGCTTTAAAACAAATGAATAATGACTCTATATAATCATATGTAAAGGATAATGTGCAGCGACGCGGTCATTATGGGGAAAAGAACACCGACAGGCTGATCAGGAGCCCGACGCGAAGCGGAGGGATCTAGATCGACTCTCTGTCGCCTGTTTTTGAGAAAGTCTGAGATCCAGGTCTCCACGGATACCATACCCATAGAGCTTCTTCAGTACTATTTTGTGAGGTACAGTATCAAATGCTTTCTGGAAATCCAAATAAATGGCATCAAGACTTCCTCTTTCGTTAAGACCATATATCAAGGCTGGGTTGAACAGGATCTGCCCTGGACGAAGCCGTTTTGGTGGTCTGATAATAGGTTGTTAGAGTCAAGATGTTCTACGACGGCATCACGCACTAAGGATTCAAGGAATTTGCATACTATTGCTGTAAGGCTGACAGACCTATAGTTTCAAGGATTGCTTCGGTCACCTTTTTTGAATATAGGAGTTACATCAAGATTCAAGGTTCTTTATTTGTCATACGAACATAGCTACAGAGTAGTTATGTCGATGAAAACCTTAGGTCACAGGTTTCTCCAACAATGCAACACAATAATACAGAAAAACAGAAAAATATAGTGCAAGTAAATATTAAAAAGTAAATACAAAAAGAAAAATAGTTTAAAAAAAGTGAAGTAGTGAAATAAGAGTCTATATACAAGCTATTGGAATGATATATTAGATAAATAGATACATAATTACTAAGTAGCAGATGAATGTTATGGATGTTGTTACAACAGTTCAGGTGTTTAATAGTCTTATTGCCTGTGGGATGAAACTGTCCCTGAGTCTGGTGGTTTTAGTCCGGATGCTGCGGCAACGCCTGCCAGACGGCAGCAGACTGAACAGTTTGTGGCTGGGGTGATGGGGGTCTTTGATAATCCTGAGGGCTTTCTTCCTGAGCCGCTGGGAGTAAAGGTCCTCCATGGATGGCAGCTCCGTCCTGGTGATGTTCTCTGCAGTTTTCACCACTCTCTGTAAAGCATTACGATTGAGGGCGATGCAGCTGCCGTACCAGGCCGTGATGCAGCCAGTCAGGATCCTCTCTATGGTGCACCTGTAGGAGGTCAGGATGCTCTCTATGGTGCACCTGTAGAAGGTCAGGATCCTCTCTATGGTGCACCTGTAGGAGGTCAGGATGCTCTCTATGGTGCACCTGTAGAAGGTCAGGATGCTCTCCTGAGTCCACGTCAGGTCCTCAGTGATGTGGACACAGAGGAACCTGAAGCTGCTGACTCTCTCCACCGTAGTCCCATTGATGGCGATGGGGGCGTGTCCCTCTCTCTGCTGCTTCCTGTAATCCACAATCAGCTCATTGGTTTTGCTGACGTTGAGATGGAGGTTGTTATCCTGGCACCAAGATGTCAGGTTTTCTACTTCCTCTCTGTACGCCGTCTCATCGCCGTCTGTGATCTTGCCGATGCCGGTCGTGTCGTCATCATTTCACGATGGTGTTGGAGCTGTGTGTGGCCACGCAGTCGTGTGTGAACAGGGAGTAGAGAAGAGGGCTGAGCATGCAGCCTTGAGGGGCTCCGGTGTTGAGGATCAGGGTGGATGATGTGATGTTTCCCACCCGCACTGCCTGGGGTCTGCCCGTCAGGAAGTTCAGGATCCAGTCACAGAGGGTGCTGTTGAGCCTGAGGTCTCTGAGCTTGATGACCAGCTTGGAGGGCACAATGGTGTTGAAGGCTGAACTGTAATCAATGAACAGCATTCTCACATAAGTGTTCCTCTGGTCCAGGTGTGAGAGGGCAGTGTGGATGGTGAGGGCTACGGCGTCGTCTGTGGACCTGTTTGCTCTGTAGGCAAACTGCAGGGGGTCCAGAGAGTCAGGGAGGGAGGAGGTGATGAAGGTTTTGACTAACCGCTCAAAGTACTTCATAATGATGGAGGTGAGTGCTACTGGGCGGTAGTCGTTGAGGCTGGTGATTATTGTCTTTTTGGGGACAGGAACGATGGTGGAGTGTTTGAAGCATGTGGGGACAACAGACTGCAGCAGCGACCTGTTGAAGATGTCTGTGAACACCTCTGCCAGCTGAACTGCACATACCCTGAGAACACGGCCAGGGATGCCATCAGGTCCAGGAGCCTTGTGTGGGTTAACCCTTTTAAAGGATTTGCACACATCTGCCCTGTTTAAAACAAAAGGGCAGGGCTCCTGGTCCTTATGTGCCTCCACAGCCTGGCTGCTCTCAAATCATGCAACAAAAACTGTTCAGCTCATTTGGGAGAGATGCGAACGCAGACACTCCTGCAGCACCCCCCGCTGCTCCTTTGTAGTCTGTCATTGTTCTTATTCCCGCCCACATGTTCCGGGTGTTACAACCTTTGAAGTCAGATTCCCTATTCTCTTTGTACTGTCTCTTTGTACTGCTAATTGCTCTCCGGAGTTCATACCTAGAATTCCTGTACTCCTCCAAATCTCCAGCTCTGTGCGCGATAGTGCGCACTTTCAGTTTGCCACGCACCTCGCCGTTTATCTAGGGCTTTTGATTAGGGAATGTTCATACAGAAACCTTCAGTACCACGTCATCGATGCATTTCCCAATGTATCCCCACGGTATCAGTGTGTGTGTTGATGTTATTGTCCTCAAACACACTACAATCCGTAGATGCAAAGCAATCCTGCAGTGCTGAATCTGACTACTCACTCCATCTTTGCAAGGCTGTGGTACCACACCTTCATCAAGCAAGTTTTTAAATAATGTAACTAAGGGTTCATTTAGTTCGTCACACAATTCTTTGAGAATCCTGGGATAGATGCCATCCGGTCCTGATGCTTTTGAGGCATCTAAGTTCGATTTTGTATGGATGTCCTTTGATGTGAAGTCCAATTTATTGAGTATATTATTAAATGGTCACTCTGTCCTGGAAGTCTGGTATTGATGAGGTACCCTCCTTTGTGAACACACTAGCAAAGAAGGAATTTAGTGTATTGGCTTTGTCATTGTCATTTTGAGTCAGGCTACCATCAGCCTTTTTCAGATCTCAGACTGTGGCATTGACTTTTAGCTTGCTCCTGGCATATTTATAAAAAGCTTTCGGATTCTCTTTGGCTTCCTTTGGAATTTTTCTTTTATGCTCTCTTTTAGCTTTCCGACACTCCCATTTAACTTGGTTGCACAATTAGAACCATGGAGTTGAGTTATTGAATCACTACGTGCCAACAACTTTATAACAGGGCCATTTTATTACACTTCTGTAATGTATCCGTGTAAATTATAGAAATACCACAATGAATATAAGTTCTGCTTATTGAATCAGGGTTCCTGGTTGGTTTCACCAACTCAAATGTAAGACTTTTTATGACCTTTTTAAGACTACTTTGAATATAATTTAAGACCTATTTCACGGCAAGAAAGTATGAAGGAAAATTGCTATGAAAGAAGAAATACGTCCCATGATTACTTACAAAGTAAATGTATTCAAGTTCAACATAAGAACGATGACTGAACATAACAGCATAACAGTACAGAACTGTGTTAGACAAAGAGTGTGTATGTGTCTCTGTGTGTGTGTGTGTGTGTGTGTGTGTGTGTGTGTGTGCGTGCGTGCGTGCGTGCGTGCGTGCGTGCGTGCGTGCGTGCGTGCGTGCGTGCGTGCGTGCGTGTGTGTGTGTGAGACAAGAGCTATCTTCTGAGCTCTGCTCCCTTGGCTACAATCTTTCATCGTTGCTGTTGTAGGATTTGTGTTTAGCAACGGTATTTAGCGTCCACAGGCCACAGCACCTTCGCTTTTAGGGTTGACGTAGACCCACACGTCGCCCGGAGGTCCCGCAATGTTGCACTAGCTAACGCTACATTAGCAAAGCAAACCCATATATTTTTTTCAAAAGGTGCAGAAGGCTTCAAACACGTTCCCTCCACTGGTTTCAACCAAGCACTAAATTCGATGTTTTCCAACCAAATACAGTTGAACTTACACTTTCCGATATTTATTTGTAAGTAGATTCGAAGATACCTGAGTTCCTGTCTGACTGCCGCTAGCTGAATCTTGGTTGCTAGGTTAGTAGCTGGGTGTTCTCCGATAAGGGGCCGGGGGAAACAAAGTTAGTGATTACTGGATCCATGTTGATTTATTTCAATACAAATAGTTGGGGGCTGAAGGGCTATTACCGTAATGGTTACTATGCAGCCCGGACATTTCCCCCAAAACACATTTAGACGCTATCGCAAGACAGAAGTAACTTTTAAATCCGATCATTTTTAAGACCTTCTAAATCCTATCTAAGACCTTTCTTGTTTTTTTTTTATCATATTTAAGAATTTTTAAGGCCTTAAATTCTGATTATCAAATGTAAGACTTGTTAAGACCCCACGGGAACCCTGTTAAATATATGCTCAATTCGTGCTTCACATTTGAAAAGGTCCCGGTTATGTATTGTAACCCTTGTTATATAAGCACAGGCGGAACCCTCTACTGGACTCCATGGGTACTACTACCCTCTATGCAAGCATTCACCTACTGATATTTCAATAGACGTAGCCAGCCTTGGGGCGGGCCTAGCTGAATGTGTGCGCATCTCACTGTATAAAAGGAGGCCTCGCCTCCTGACCACCATCCTACACCTCTCTTCTGCGAGCAGTATAGGGAATGACAGTCCCCCTAGGTAGAGGGCTCCGCCTGTGCTAATATAACAAGGGTTACAATACGTAACCCGGCGTTATATCTCTCACAGGCTCCACCCTCTACTGGACTCTATGGGCACAGTGGGCGGAGCCCCGATGTATACACGCACTGTCGTCCAGCACACCGTTCCACCTCACTGTCCCTGACCGGCTTTAACAGCCGCTGCGCCTCACTCACCTCTCCCTCGGCTGTGGCCGATAGAGCACACCCTGACGCGCTTGCCTTGCAAAAAAAAGTGTGCTCGAAAACAGTGCTCAAGGCTCCCCCCGTCCGCCTATAGGCAGACAGAGAAAGTCCGCAGCCCTGTATGGGTTCACTAGGCGTTTCTTGGACAGAGCTTTTCCTGTCACCCCGCCCCCGAAGCACACAAACAGCTGTTCAGTGCGTCTAAGGGCAGCCGTGCGCTCTACATAACATGCTAACGCGCGCACCGGGCAGATGAGGTGTCATTTAGCTTCCCTGGCCCCACCATGGGGTGGAATATTAAAACCCCCCAACTGAATAGCCCTCGACCTGAACGCACTCCTTACCCCTAGTTTCCACCGGGTCCGTCTGCGTCGCGTAAGGGCTGCGCCGCGGTTTTGGTCCGGCCTCCTCCGGCGTCGTACCCTACCGGGCGCTTTTCAGAAGCATTTCAGAAGCGGAGCGTCTTGCCTGCCGGCTCGCAGTTTCAGTTGATTTGAGCATATTTCCTGGACAGACTACTTTGTACAGACAAAGTTAATAATAATTGTAATATCCCAGTTATAAACGACATTAATCAAAGATGTGTTGCTGTATTTTAGTGGTAAAATCATCATAATTATTCTATATATATAATTTACACAGTGCCTGTAAACCGGAGGAGAACGCTGGCATTTCTCCTCCTACTTGAACGACTACGGAGGGATAGGGTCTGACCCTATATATATGCTATATATGCTCTGAACGTTCCACTTCCTGCCTGCCCGACATTACCTTACGGCTGCGTCGCGTCGAAAAATAGACTTCAATCCTATTTCGAGCGGAGCCCAGCGGCGAGACGCTTCTGGGACGCTTCTGAGCCGTAACACGGCGCGTCTGGTGGAATAGCACGCATTGACTAGAGTGGCCGCGATCCGTACGGACGCCGCGGCGCAGCCGCAACGCGGCCGTAACGCGCCGCAGACGGACCCGGTGGAAACTAGGGGTTAGGCTCTTGGGCACAAAGGAGGGGTTCGGTCTGAGTGTCGCCCCGCTCCGGTCACCCCGAATCAACAGGCAACTCGGGTGCACCGACAGAGCGGTTAACTCGGACACTCTTTTGGCTGACGTTAAGGCAAGTAGCAATGTTGTCTTCCACGACAGTGCTTTCAGGGAGGAGAACTCCAGAGGCTCAAACGGTTCTGTGACCAGAGCCTCAAGCACCAGTGGCAGGTCCCACTGCGGGGTGGAGGTGTGCACTACTGGGCGCAGCCTCCAAACCCCCTGTAAAATCCGCGACATCAGTGGATGAGAAAAGGCTGACCTGCCGTCAAATCCCTCATGATGAGATGGCTGCTGCATACACCTTTACCGTAGAATGAGCTATGTCCACCAATAACTGTAAGAAGGAAAAAATAGAGCCCAACTCACAAGATAGGGGCTCTATTCTCCGCTCCTCACCCCATCGCTGGAATCCCAGCCACTTCGGCCTGTAACAGGCTGTGGTGGATCCAGCTCTAGCTGCCTGGATAGACTGAATAACACTGTCAGACAATCCCCCCTGTCTCAGCCTGTCCCTCTCAGGAGCCACTGGAGAGGACGGCCCAGAGTGGGTAACGCCCCGATTGCACCTGCCTCTTGAGACATCGCCCCCCAGAACTGGGGCTACCAGGGCTGGCCCACCTTCATCTGTGTCATCTCTGAGTACCACGGAGCCCCGACGCGATCCAGTGCTACTAGGATGACTGCCAGACGTTCTCGCCTCACCCTCCCCAGGAGAGGGAGAATGAGACGCAACGCTGGAAAGGCGTATAGCAGCTTCCTTGGCCATGGCTTGTGTGCAAACGCGTCCACCCCTAAAGGCGGGTCGTCGCTCAGGGCCATGGAGAACCACAGGGCACAGTGGCTGTTGCGCCGGCTGGCGAACAGATCCACTTCCGCTCTCCCGAACTGGGCCCAGTTCTGATTCACCACCTCTGGGTGAAGCGTCCATTCGCCTGGCAGGGGGCCGCCCCTCAACATGAGGTTGGCCCCCCTGTTCTCCAGTCCCGGGATATGGAGGGCTCTCAGAGATAACACCACCTCTGAAGCCCATAACCACAGCCCGTAGCTCTAGGAGGTTGCTGTGTCGAGACTCTGTTAGAGACCAGGGCCCACCTAAAGCCCTCTTCAGGCAGGTCCCTCTCCATCCTGTTCTGGATGTGTCTGTGAACACTGTGATGTAGGAGGTTACCCGTCCCAGTGGAGACCCCCTCCGGAGGTGGCCGGGGGACCCCCAGAACCGGAGGTTGCCCTCCACTGAGGGGGGGGGGGGGGTGGTCACCAGCTGCCGTTTGTGCCTCTTGGGATCTAAACGCAGGCTGGAGAACCACCTCTGCAGGCGGCGCATATGCAGTAACCCCAGCGGGACCACAATGTGAGCAGCCGCTATTGAGACTCAAAGTCTGCATGACAGCTAAAGCTGTCACTGTCGCCCCCTGTCGCAGCCTGTGAACCACCCGGAGAAGGGACGCACTCCTGCATCGAGCACCACTCCCAACTACAACGTTGTTGGTGAGGTATGGGGGTGCTCTTTTTCCAATAGATCGCAAAGCCTAATTTGGTTAGGTGTGAGATCAATTGTTCTGTGCAAAGCATTGCCTGTTCCCTGGACACGACTATGAGGTTGTCTAGGTAAAAGAAAGCTCTCATTCCGTGGGCGCGCAGCGGTTGATGCGCAGTGGCCACACATTTGCTGAACGTGCGTGGGGATAGGGAGTAGCCGAACGGTACTCTGTTGTACTCGTAGGCTATCCCCTGGAAGGCAAAACGCAGATACTTCCTGTGCTCCGGAACAATTTCCACATGAAAATATGCGTCTTTCAGGTCTTTCAATCGCCCAGTTTGCACTAGCCCTATTAACTGTTTTATAGTTAACATGCATAATTTTCTGCAGGCATTGTAGCGATTCAGGCTGCGGAGATCTAGAATAGATCTGAATTCCTTCTTGAAAACCAGGAAGTACATGGAATAAAGGTCCCTGAACGCACCGTTGCGCGCTCTTGTGTGAGCGCGCGCTCCACCATAATGCAGCCCTTACCACTATGGTAAACTGCATTAACTGGAGTCTTTGCTCTATGCGTAGTGTGTTCTCTGACAGTAATGCGCCGGCCATAATGCCCCTGTACCCGCATTGCGTTCTCCTTTAGATAGCACTCTGCGGTTCATCCCTCTCATCTGCGCATGCCCACTAGCCACCTCCTTTACAGCTGGGGCAACGAATGGGGAATTTGTACGGTTAACATTGTGTGTAAGTGTAGCATTTGTTGAAACAAAATACACTTAGATTTGGATACAGATCAACCTCATTCTTTTTTTTTTTTAAATATTTTTATTAGTTTTTGCACAGATATCAAACAGACATTTTCAAGACATTACATGTAAGATACTGTGTTTTCCTAGTACAGTTGACAAATAAACACAAACCCCAATACCCCGCAATCTCATTCACACAAACATACAATACAATACTATTAAATAGTATTTCAAAGAAAAAGGGGGGGGGGGATGCTCTGCTGAGAATTAAGTATTGGGTTCTTCACCAATAGTAAGGGTGTCAATGTGGTCCAGAAAAGGCTGCCAGGTGTCATGGAACGTCGTCAGGGCGCCCCTAAGGGAGAACCTAATCCTCTCAAGCCTGACGCAATACAGGATTTCATGAATCCATCTATTATGGGTGGGAGGGGAGCAATGTATCCATTTAAGGAGAATAAGCCTCCTGGCAAGCAGAGTGGTGAATGCGATAACTCGTTTTGAGGTAATGGGTGCATTGGGCATCAGAGGAATTCCGAAAAGGGCAGTGAGGGGGCTAGGGTCCACTGTCTCATCTAAGACCTCCCTAAATGAATCAAATATTGCAGACCAGAACTCCGATAGTTTAGGGCACGACCAAAACATGTGCATGTAGTCAGCCGGAGATTGTTTACATCTATTACATGTGTCAGACCTGTCAGGGTATATCCTGGCCAGCTTAGCGTTAGTGTAATGTACTCTGTGCAGAATCTTGCACTGCAGTAAGCTATGCCTTGCACATATAGAAGAGGTGTGTACCAGGTCTAGTATACGTCCCCACTGATCATCTGACATGTAAATCCCAAGGTCCTGGTCCAAAACAACTCTAAGGGAATTTAAGCAAGTAGGATTTATCTTAAAAATGTTATTATATATAATGGAGGTGAGCTTCCTTGAATCGGTCTTAAGTGATAAGAAAGAATCAATTATCGAATCAGGAGGCCGGCCTGGAAATTGGGGGTATTTATTTTCCACAAAGTGCCTGATCTGAAAGAATCGGAACAAGTGAGAACTTGGAAGGTCAAATTTGTTGGCTAAATCTGCAAACGAAGGGAAAACACCACCAGCATAAAGGTTGTTAATAGACCGCAGGCCTTTGTCTGACCAAGTCCGAAAGACAGGATCCGAGCACGACGGGAGGAAAAGGTGATTGCGATAGACCGGGGCTAGACCTGATGACGCTTGTAAGCCAAACTGCTTCCTAAACTGACCCCAAATCTTTAAAGTGTTAGTTACAATCGGATTGCGAGCAACTTGTTTAATTGGAAAGGGCAATTGAGAACATACCACCGACCAAAGAGGAAGCCTCCATCTGGGCCCATCGAGGGTGTTCGCCCTGTGCCAAATTAGTGTTCCAAAAAAGAAGCTTATTAATATTACATGCCCAATAATATTGGCGGAGATTGGGCAGGGCCAGGCCACCTTCAGACTTAGGGAGTTGAAGAACTACTCTTCTGATACGAGCCCTCTTGTTGCACCATAAAAAAGAGTTAATTTGCTGGTCAAGTGATGAGAAAAAGGATTTATTTATAAATATTGGAATGTGTTGGAAGGAATATAAGAACCGAGGTAGCACCACCATTTTTATCAAATTAATGCGTCCCATTAAGGAGAAAGGCAAGGAGGACCATCTAGCTAAGTCTGCTTTGAAGCGCTCTACTAATGGACTAAGGTTATTGGCAAAAAGCTCAGTAAACGATTTAGTAATATGGATACCCAGGTATTTCAATCCCTCTGAGACCTTCTTAAAAGAAAAGAGAGCTTGGGGAAGTTTTTCAGCGAGGGTGTTAACAGGGAAATATTTGCTTTTCTGGAGGTTGAGTTTGTAGCCAGATAGCTTTTTAAATTGCTCTAAAATGCTTAGAATTATAGGAAGGGAGGACGATGGGCTGGAAATGTACAGTAAAAGGTCATCTGCATACAAAGAGAGCTTATGCAAAATACCGAAGCGCGTGATGCCCCTAAATCCTTCCTCACTACGAAGCCATAAGGCTAGAGGCTCAACGGCGAGCGCAAATAATGACGGAGATAAAGGGTAACCCTGCCTATTTCCGCGAGAGAGCGAGAACAGACCAGACTTAACACCGTTGACATTAACTGAAGCCACCAGAGATGTATAGAGGAGTTGAATCCATGAAACAAAGTCCCTGCTGGAACCAAATTTGTTAAGTACATAGAACAGATATCGCCACTCTACTCTGTCGAATGCCTTTTCCGCATCCAAAGAGAGAACAACTTCAGGGGAAGTAGTAGAGGGAGAATAAATAATGTTAAACAACCTTCTGGTATTAAAAAATGACTGTCGTCCTGAAATAAAGCCTGTCTGGTCGGGATCGATCAGGCCCGGCATCACCCTCTGGAGACGGCTAGATAGAACCTTAGTCATGATCTTAAAGTCTACGTTTAAAAGGGATATCGGCCTATAACTGCCACACAAGAGTGGGTCCTTATCTTTCTTCAACAGTAGTGATTGATGCCTCAGACAAAGTAGGTGGTAACTGGCCTTTCAGAAAGGCATCATTGAATACTCTCACCAGGATCGGGGCAAGTACAGAACAAAAAGTTTTAAAAAACTCTGTGGAGTAGCCATCAGGACCAGGCGATTTACCGCTCTGTAAATATATGATAGCCTCTGTTACTTCAGAGATGGTCAACGGAGCTCCCAGATCAACAGAACCTCTTCCATCAACTTGGGGATAAGCTAGAGTGTCTAAGGGGTTAGGGTTGTCCCAATCCTGTGGAGAAGACTCTGAGGTGTATAATTCAGAATAGTAGTCTGAGAAGATATTACTGATTTCAGCAGGGTCTGTTGTAATATCACCTGTTGGCGACTTCACTCTAGGGATCAACCTGGAGGCACCGGCCACTCGCGATTGATATGCAAGCAGTTTGTCTGCCTTATCTCCCTGCTCAAAAAATCGTTGCCTGGTTTGCAGAAGTTGCCTCTCGATCTTACTAGTTGATAACAGATCATATTGAGATTGAAGCTGAAGCCGTTTTTTATACAAAATAGAGGTGGGATTAACCAAGTATTGGCTGTCTACATTTCGGATATCATCTGAAATTTCTGCCAATTTGGATTGCTCCGATTTCCTGAAATGTGAGACAAAAGAAATGATCTGCCCACGAAGATAAGCCTTAAAGGACTCCCAGAGTATATCACTACCAATATTCAGAGTGTCGTTTATCTCAAAGAAAAATGTGATTTGTGTTGCAAGAAAAGCCTTACATTTGGGTTCGGACAGTAAATGAGGACTAAATCTCCAGAATTTAGAGGGGAAAATTGATTTCTACAGAAGTAGGTGCATGGTCGGAGATAACTATGCTATGGTATTCACAGGAAAGAACGTTATGTAATAGTTTATCGTCAAGTAAGAAGAAGTCTATCCGAGAGTAAGTGTGGTGGACATGTGAAAAGAAAGAGAAAACTTTACTGGAGGGAAACTTAGTCCTCCACGGGTCCCTCAAGCCCAGCTGGTCGGCGTGACATTTTAAGACTTTGGTCGATTTAGATAGAGTAAACTGCTTAGTGGACGATCTATCAAGCTCTATATCCTGGACCAGATTAAAGTCACCTCCAATTATAATTTGATGCTCATTGAGATTAGGTATAGAAGTAAAGAATTTGGATATTAATTTGTCATCGTACCAATTCGGAGCATATAGCGAGGCCAGGACCACAGGTGTATTTTGTAATTTGCCAGATACTATAACGTACCGGCCGTTCGGATCAGATATAGCAGTGTTTAGTTCAAAGGCAATATCCCTGTGTATAATGATAGCTGCCCCTCTAGCCCTCTCGGAAAACCTCGAATGAAACAAGTGACCCATCCATGGCCTCTTGACGCGAGACATTTCCGCCGTGCGGAGGTGTGTCTCTTGTAAAAAGCAGATGTCTCCTCTAAGGTGTTGCAAATGTGAAATTACCTTGTTGGCTTTGGTGATATTGTTCATCCCTTTAACGTTCCAGGAAATAAACCGGATATTTCTACCACTCACTGACATAGTCCTTTAAATTGTGGCATAACATGAGCAGAGAATAAACTAAAAGGGGAGGGGGAGAGAGAAAACAGGAAATTGGGGGGGGGGGAGAAACACACACACACACACACACACACACACACACACACACACACACCACACCCCAGTCCCATTGGGAACATCAAACATGTGTATCTCCTTGGATACAAACCTTCCTGACGTGGGTCAGTCCTATCCTTCCCTTACTTAACCTCCGTTCCCTCTACATTGAACAGTGAACACATTCCCCATAAAAACCCCTGAGTTAGCTGCCATAACCGACATCAACCTGGCAGAATAACACCAATTATCTGAGCACAACCAGCTAATCACAAACGTATGTAAACAGTGAGACTGACATTCAACTTAAAGTGCTATATTTAGAAACAGTGACCAGTCTACGTAAACATTTGCTTATAGGGAGTCCTTCGTAGAGTAACAGGACTAGTTGCTGTACAGTTCAGCGTAGCAATAGTGCAGTCCGGGCTATGCTAATGAGCAGCTAAGTTAGACCACTCAGTAATGTGGCAAGTTAGCAGATGGGCCGACCATAGCTACTGTGTTTTATAGCAGTGCATGCTACCTCTGTTTAGCGGCAAGATACTTCTTAGCTTCCTCGACAGATGACAGCCGAACTTTGTCTCCATTCTCCGCCGTAATCATCAGCTTGGCCGGGTACTGGAGAGCAGGCCTGATTCCGAGTTTATACAGCTGCGCCATCACCTCGCGGTACAGAGCTCGCTGCATCACAACCTCTGGAATATAATCTTCGTAGAAGGCAATCGGTTTCCCCTCGTACCGTAGATCCGCTCTCATTTTCCGGGCTTCACGGATGACTCTTTCCTTGGTCTGGAAGTTGTGAAATTGGATGATGACAGGCCTCGGTCTTTCCCCAGGCTTCGGCTTCGCGGCTAACGACCTGTGAGCCCGGACCAGTTCAGGAGAAGTAGGCAGGATTTGGTCCCCCAGAAGCTGGGGTAGTAGGTCGGAGAAGAAGGCGGTTGGTCGCAGGCCCTCAATCGACTCCGGGAGACCAATGATGCGGATATTCTTGCGGCGGCTGCGGGCCTCGAGGTCTGCAGTTTTCGCCCGCAGCTTAGCATTGCTAGCGGCTAGCTCCGCGCATGTAGCTTCCAAAGTCGACAGGCGCCCGTCGACCAAATCCGCATTCGACTCCAAAGAGGTAATACGCTGCCCATGATCAGAGATAGTCGCATGAATCAGATCAATTTTGGACTCGAGTGCGGCGATGACAGTTTTGAATTCCGTTGAGAGGGACACTTTATGGCTCTCCAACAAGCTGGTTAGCGCCTCCATGCTAACGTCGCTAGTAGCGACGTTCTCCGTAGGCATAGAGTCTTTCTTGACTTGTTTTGCGGGCTTTGATGGCATGTCTCCTTAAGGTATAAAGTTGCTCAGCTGTTATGTATCGACTAGTGTAAGTATGAAGTGAGTAATGAGGTTTCTACCTAATAAAAAAGTTGGAAGCGAGGGAGCGGAAGAAAACACGTCTACTCCTCACTCTTCATTCCGGAAGTCTCCAACCTCATTCTTAATAGAAAACGTAGTGATCTGTGCATTATACAGGGAGGAGACGGGATTTGCCCTCTCGTCCCGGGCGGAGAGATTGAAAAAAAGGGTTTTGCCTATCTGTAACATTGTGTTAATGTTATTGTCAGGGCTTGAATTGGGGGGGGAAGTGCCAGTACCCCATTATTTGCATACTAGCATGCGTATCAGTAAAACATTACTACATGGAATACAAAGCAAAGTTATTCTCATCTGCTCCAGGTTAAATTAAACTGCCCTTTAAGCCAATTGTGCAAATTGCCCAACATATGCAGGTTAGCATCTGTCAGTGCTGGGGACCAGTACTATACATTTTTTAAATAAAACGTTGGGGTCCTCAACATCTCCGGGTTCACTATGCTGGCAACTTGCCTAGAGCCTTAAACAGACCCTGAACAAAGCCCTGCTTTAATGTTCCACCTTGGTCTGGCGTGGCATGAGGACTTGCACCCAGCTGTGGCGGGGCCACCCTGGCACCATGTCGGTCATGTTCATGCCACAAGGGTCACAGATGGGGGGGGGGACAGCAGCTGCTCTCAGGAGGCTGGCAGACTGAGCAGTGCTAATGCAATGCAGCTACTCGTGCACATATGCTCATGTGAGCACATTATGAGCATTCACACAGCACTACACACATGTGCATAGGAGATACTTTTGTAAACATGTTTCTGTAACAAGGTCATTTATTTGGTCACAATAAAAAATAATGAAATAAGATAAGGTAAGATTTACTTCATTGATCCCACTTTGGGAAATGTTTTCAACACAGCAGCATGTAAATAAAGCATTGCACATGATACAATGAGAAGAAAATAAACAAACATCTACATAAATAACAAAAATGTGCAAAATAGAAGATAAAACAGAACTAAAAAGTACAAATATATACATAATGACAGTGAAAGATACAAATATCTAGACTATCTGTCATATATACTGTATATACTAAGAAGGGCCAATGTAGGATATTATAAACATTAAGTATTCAAGGAACCGCATATTACATTTAATATAAATGTAAAAGATAAAGTGTGAAGACACTTTATGAAGATGGGTGAAAAACGTTTTTGAAGGGAAAGGTGGTGGAGTCCAGTTATCAAAGCAACATAAGAAACTATGGATTTTTCATGTAGCGCCATCATCAGGTCGAAACTGAGCTCAAAGCACAGCTGATCCTGCGGAGTCACACAATCTTCTTAGTGACTCCCTTCGTAAACTAGACACATACAGAGAGATCTTCTTTTCTTTTTTCAGAAATAATATGCTTGCTACTTATAATAAAGGTTCATTATTTTGAAATTAAAACAACAAGGTTATTTTTCTGCTAAACGGCCAAGAAAACAGCAGAATTAGGTCATCATTCTGCAGGACTTTATTTTAGAAGCATAACTGTACATTGTATTTGAAATGTTTCTTCATTCAGTATATCCAGAAAACCTTGTGTGTTAGAGCAGGTCCACAACCATTTTATAGAGCTGTCGAAAATGTTGTCTCACTGTTTATCTTTTCACCTCAGGGTCATTTAAAAAATGCATTTGACTCAAATTGCATTTGAATTTCTGATGTACTTGCAGCTTACCACATTCTCTCTCTCTCTCTCACACACGCACGCACACACGCACCCACACACGCACCCACACACACACACACACACACACACACACACACACACACACACACACACACACACACACACACACACACACACACACACACACACACACACTGTGATGGTGGGTTAGGGCTCTGCTCTGGGAGATAAGATAGGTCAGCAGCGGTGCTGGGTGGGTGTGGGTGTTGGGGGGGCTGCATGGTGAATAGCAATGTCCAAGACTAATCGGGATTAACTTCTAATCGCTTCAACCACTGGGCTGCTATGCAAATCAGCTACATTATAGGCACAGGCCCTGGCCCCTGATTGGCCCTTATCATGTCTGGGCTAGGACACAGCAGGGGGAAGGGAGTTGGGGGAGGGGGGGCTGGTTGTCCACAGCATGGCTGCTCTCTTGGAATGAACACTGCTGCAGATTATTTCCGTCTAAAAATAGACTGACTCTTTGATTCTTTCATAATGCTAATTTATTCTGACTTTTCCCTGTGTTATTACATCAGAACCCTTGTGTTCATTAAAATGCACGTGTCTGTACATAGCTGGGGGGGGGGTACTCAATATTGGTCCTCTCCAATATGTGGTTCACAGCCTCTGGTCAGACGGCCATGGAGTTTGGATAATGTTCATCAGATGATTATAGTGATGCTTCTTGTTGTGCCACTATCAAGCTAAAGGGTATAATCATACACAGAAACAATATTTCAATTTAACTGGAAGATTGCCATGATGTTTAGCAAATTACATCATATTACACTGTTTAACTGTAGTGCACTTTTACTGCTGAGTATAATATTAACAAGAGTGATTGTAGAAGACATGATGTTGTCCTTTAAAGGCGCATCAAATTCTAAAACATTTATATGGGATGTTCTGAGCAACACATTTTGGCATTTAATTGGTAGGATATGTTATTTGTTGGTTACGACAAAACATAAATACTAACTTTACATCAAAATCATCAGTAACTCAAACATTTAGCATTTTAGTTCACAATAATTAAGGATCAGTTACTTTTTACAATTTGAGGTATCAGCATATAGTGAATATCTTATGTCTATAAAGCTTCAAAGACCTGCAGATCAATAACATTCAGTTACTTTTTGAAATGTTGTGAATTTTGTATCCATATAGAATACATTTTGTTGAAATAATAGTAAAATATTATTGTGCAAAGGAAGTGTAACCCACCTTCAGTTGTACATTATATCCCAATGTATATCACAAATGATGGTAAAAAAATAAATAAAAAGCCATGAGTAGTTATTTAGAGTCTCCATTTGACAGCCAATCGTAGTTTATTTTAACCACCCTGTTATCTCATGTATTTCAGTTACGGACGAGTATACGCTGCCGACCCCTACAACCACACACTCACTCCAGCAGCCACATACATGGTAAGACCTGCCACACATCTGTCCTGCATTCATTATACCACTTCCTTTCTTCATTTCGACAAACATGTCTCCAAAATACACATTTGAGCTCAAGCATCTTGCATGTCATCTGCATGATCACTGAGAGCTGCACAAACTTGAGATGAGTGAGACTAACTGACCAAACATTCCATTTGGTGTTTATGGAAAATATGGAAACTGAGTTTTGGGGGCATATTTATTTTAAAACCGTGCGAAGCATAAAAATACATTATCACAGTAAGTTAAACACAAAGGATTCTTGTGGACATCTCCCTCTTCTAGACTACAAATCACACTCTCCTCTTATGGCGCATTTCCACTACAGGGCCTCGCTCGGCCTCCCTCGGTATGGCTAGGCCT
Organism: Gymnodraco acuticeps; assembly: GCF_902827175.1. NCBI lineage: Eukaryota > Metazoa > Chordata > Actinopteri > Perciformes > Bathydraconidae > Gymnodraco > Gymnodraco acuticeps. Next base: position 541,974 of record NW_022991569.1, read on the forward strand.
CGTTAGGCCTCGTTAGGACTGGCTCACTTTATGCTGTGTTTCCATTACAGTTTAGTAGCTGGGGCAGTAACTATAGTAACGCAGTGTAGGCGGAGCGGTGACGTCATCTTCAATGCGAACCACAAAACCAAACATCAGCCGTTAGCTCTTAGCACTCAGAGCTCACAGCTCCTCATATCTGTTCAGAAACTAGACAAAAGTTAAACAAGTACAAACCACAGACTGCCTGTGTCATGGAGAATACAGTCGCTGGTTTATTTATGTCTGTAGGCCGTTGTTGTGAGTGTGGACGGTCGGAGCATATACTGCGTTAGCTTAGCCGATCTCCATTCAGAAAACACGCATTTTAAAAGGTGTTTCGCCTGCCGTCTGTCTGCAGACTTGTCAAAGCATTAATTCATGGTTTTTACTAATCGGTATCAGTATGTTGTTACTTCGGCATCATTTTGAAACGTGTATTACAATTAAATCACGGTCAAATATGTTCATCTTGTTGTAGTTGTAGCCCCCTTGCCAGCGATTCTCTCTCTAGTTTAGCATACTCAGCCCGACTCAGCCTGGTTGTTGGCCCGGAAAGAACCTCGATTTTATGGGGCCAGAAAAACTGTGAAATAGGACCCGCTAGCCGGAACTACGCCAAGTGGAAACGCAACCAAAAACGGGCCGGGCACGGCTCGGCACGCTTAAAGCGAGCTCCACGCTGTAGTGGAAATGTGCCATTAGTGTCTGCAGTTATACTGTAGAGCTGGTTCACTGTTCTGGGACCAGGATGCAATCAGAATGGAACATCTCCACTTAACTGCTTAGTTTCCAATCAGCATTGATATGACATCACATAAATATGATAGAAATGCTCCTTTCTTTATGCCTATATTACAAAATATACATCGTCCAATAATGATTGGACGATGTATATTTTGTAATATAGGCATAAAGACCATAGCATCTTAACTAGGGGCTGGTCCAAGGTAAGCCTGAGCTGGAACCAACTAAGCTTTATCAAAGAGGCAAGCCATAAGCCTACTGTCAAATGTGTCTTCAAGTGGGATAATATTGTATTGTAAGTACTTTAACATAAGTTGTTGCCTGATCATTGAAGGCTTTGAAGGTAAGGAGAGTGAATTATTAATTGTATTCTGGATTTTTACAGGGAAAGAAGCTAACATATATATGTTATAAATATGAACTTGTTTCCTAGTCAATACACTGGCCACCGTATCAACTGTAGAGTCTGAAACAAATGTTATGATAGAAGAACATATATCATTACATAATGCATTTTGGCGGTGTTTGAGGCCAATTACAATAACTACTAGCTTGAAATGCATCAGTTTTTATTTGGGTATTATGTTTGGGTAGTATGTTTATGTATTGTTTTTAAGAATATTGCCTAAAGTAGGCATAGATAAGAAGATAAGAATAGGTCCAAGTACAGAACCTTGCAGAACTCCATGGTATATTGAGACAATTACATTTTCTGATGCAATTGGGCCATGTATATTACAAACAGGATTGGTGACAAAGCAGCCTTGTTGTAATTCCTGTTTGTAATATACATGGATCGGATTTCGAGGCGTAGTCGTGGGGGAGGGGGTCTGCAGTTCGGTGGACTAAGGATTGCACCACTGCTTTTTGCAGATGATGTGGTTCTAATGGCTTCATCGGTCTGCGACCTTCAGCACTCACTGGATCGGTTCGCAACCGAGTGTGAAGCGGCTGGGATGAGGATCAGCACCTCCAAATCTGAGGTCATGGTTCTCAGCAGGAAACCGATGGACTGTCCACTCCAAGTAGGGATTGAGTCCTTACCCCAAGTGAAGGAGTTCAAGTATCGGTCTTGTTGTCTTGTCTTGTTCTCGAGTGAGGGAACAATGGAGCGTGAGATGGGCCGGAGAATCGGAGCAGCTGGAGCGGTACTGCAGTCGCTTTACCGCACCGTTGTGACGAAAAGGGAGCTGAGCCAGAAGGCAAAGCTCTCTGTCTACCGGGCCATTTTCGTTCCTACCCTCACCTATGGTCATGAGGTCATGACCGAAAGAACAAGATCGCGGATACAAGCGACCGAGATGGGTTTTCTCCGCAGGGTGGCTGGTGTCTCCCTTAGGGATAAGGTGAGAAGTTCGGTCATCCGGGAGGGACTCGGAGTTGAGCCGCTCCTCCTTCGCGTCGAAAGGAGCCAGTTGAGGTGGTTCGGGCACCTAGTTAGGATGCCACCTGGGCGCCTCCCTAGGGAGGTGTTCCAGGCACGTCCAGCTGGGAAGAGACCAAGGGGTAAACCTAGGACCAGGTGGAGGGATTATATCTCTTCGCTGGCCTGGGAGCGCCTTGGGATCCCCCAGTCAGAGCTGGTTGATGTGGCCAGGGAAAGGAACGTTTGGGGCTCTCTGCTGGAACTGCTACCCCCGCGACCCGACCACGGATAAGTGGGAGAAGATGGATGGAAGGATGGATGCAATTGGGGGAAATATGTTTTGTCTTTTACCGCTGCAGTCTGTGCCCTAAGGCTGTTTTGGTACTGGGTTCTCGGTTCCAGCCCAGCAGATTGTCGGTTCCAAATGGGAAGGTTTTTTATGGGCTCCAAACCGGTGGTGGAAAAGGGGAATATAGGCTCATATAGAAAAAGGGAAGGTTATATGTCCATTGTTGGTTTAATTCTCTGGATCAAGACTGGTCGTTTTAAAAACAAGTTTAATTTCAACCTCATAATAAGAAAAGGTTGATCAAATTTCACCAACCGCACTCCGCAATCTTCATCCTCCATACTGTCTCCCTCCCCCACCCCATTATTTTCTTCAGTTGCTGTGTATAAGCTTTTCTGCAGCATTGACATCTCCTCACTTTAATTTAATTTGTCTGTCCTGCTAACGGCAGTCCAAATTACACATTAATCCCGCCTGTAGAAGGTGATGAATGTCTTCATGCCTTGGCAGCCCAGTCCATGTTAGTTATTATATTTATAATTTGATGTATACCACTTCAACCTGCAATCCCTGGTAATGAAATAATTAGTCATTTTGATAATTAAATCTGTTGCGACGCCACACACTGGGAGGGGGCCAGGAAGAAAGAAATGAGTTGGGCGGACCGGTTAGCAACATAGCCGTCCAAACCCACAGCTCAGAGTGTTGGCAAACACAAGCACATTGTCAGTCAGATGTCAGTGCAATAGACCAATAACTGGGAAATATGCTATTGTTATGATATTGTACATGGCTTCATTGTTCACATAGTAATAGGAAATGTGTCACAAATCAGCTGAGGTGGAAGTAGTATTCAGATCTTGTACTTAATGGGGACCTATCATGCAAAATGCACTTTTTGATGTCTTTTATACATAAATATGTGTCCCCGGTGTGCCGGGGAACTCATGCAGCGTCAGAAAATAAAACCCTTTCTCTTTTCCTCCGTACCCAAATCTTTAAAAAACGGGAGTATAATGAGCGGATACAGATTTGCCGCCGATCTGACGTCAAATAGGCAGCGGACCCACAGAAAGTTGCTATCAGAAACAATGCCTGACGTGTTTTGGACGTAATCTCGTCTTTGTTTACATTAGCAAGCCTCGCTAACACTCAGAGCTAACCTGTACTGGAGAGCCAACCTGATCTCACCAGAATGCGTGACTCCACCACGCAACCTTAACACCGCATTGCGTGGTGGAGTCACGCATTCTGCTACATTTACGTGTCGGCACCACGCAAAAAACCCCAATGTAAAGTGAATGAGGCTCTTTTGTCGTGGTGCACACACGCATTTCTACAACGTCCCGCAGTGAGCTTTTATTCTATAAAAATTTAAATCTACTTTATAGCTTGTAGTAACTCACAGGAGGCTTCTTTTATTTTATTTGTATTCATAATAATTTGTATTTGTCGTCAGAATGTATTATGGTGCATTAGTCACACATTTTTGTTCTAAAAAAACAGTGCATTGTGTGTAATACAACTGTGATTTTTATGAAATTAGTTAGTTTTTAAGGAAGGCCAGAGCTTCAGCTGTGTCAATAGATTGTTCCCTTTAGTTAACGTTATTTAAAAGATAATGATCATGTCCCCTTTATTGTATTACGAGCATCCATTCCCATTGGATAACGGAGAATTTTACACCCGGAAGTAAGTATTCTCCTTACTGTCGATTGATTTTACAGTGATATCTGAACTACTCATCAACTCAAAAACACCAGATTATCCTTGTTAATTACACAACATTGATTGGTTTAAATTGTGTGCAATGCTTTTGTATTTTCCCCTTCGATTCGGAGAAACGAATATTTGTTCGGAGTTTTTGGATGGCAGAAGACACTACACTACCCAGAATCCTCAGCTATCGTTTGGGACTACACCATGTGCTCTGTTTGACAAACCCCGTGATCAGTCCTCAAGCTCTGTGATTGGTTGACCTCCAACTGCATTCCATATGAAAAAAAAACGTTTCGTAAAAGATAAAATCATACTTTATTCAGCAGTGCTTGCTTTACTCTTTGAAAGTCATCACATTAATGCATTGTAATAAATGGTTTGGCTGCATTAAATATTACACATCTATCGTAGTTCTTTATTTATCTACAGAGATCGGGCATCAGAATAGGCCGGAAACTATTATTTTACCGTTCTGTTTTAATTTCACAATAAAGTTAGTAGTAATAATCTGTTTTGATATTATTGTTTTTTATTAACTACTAGACCGCTGGGTCATGTTAAGACCATCTTTTCTGTGTTGCTGTGGGTTTTTTCCATCGCTTTTGTTACAAATATCAAAACAATAACAAAATATATCCGTCGTAAACTAAACCAGAAACAGCAATATATTTTATTTTGTTAACACTGTAAACTTGACAGTTTTTTAACCCGCACCTCCTACTGGTTAAAGCACGTTATTACACGTTTGGAGTAATTGCAATGCAGGAAGATTATGTTGCTTTTTAATGACTGTTTAAAATGCATTTTTCTTAATGTCTTTCATTTTTGTAAAGCACTTTTGAATGTGTTATATTTGATGAAAACATTTAAATATTAAGAGTACATACAAAATAGTGGGAAAGTAGAAGGTCAATGATATAAATATAGAATAGAAAATATCAAGAAGATACTGTAAATAATATCTACAACAAAACAGTTTAGTGCCTGATAGGAGGATGTGCAAAACAGACAAACTAATAAGGCTTTATTTAAACATTAAAGAATACTTTAGGCTAAGGTCTTCTTTTAAATAAGAAAACAGCTTTGGGGGTATCTATCTACAGATACATATTAAGCCTGACAAAGTGCTTAACGTCTAATATATTGTATGGTTTGTTTTGGAACTTGACAATCAACTTTCCTGCAATGTTAACTATGTTGAAGCATTTATTTTAACCGATATTATACACATTAATTATACTCTTATGTAGATAGTATAATAAATGTGCAGAATATGACAGTTTAATGGTGGAGGTACACACATATTGATAGATGTCTTGTAATGCACTGTTGAGGAACCTGTGACCCAAGTTGTTCATTCATTGCATAACTACACCGTAGTTGTGTATATGATATGTCAATAAACCTTTGAAAATCTTGAAAGGGATGTGCAAAATATCAATTATATGCAGTCTTTAATGAACGATTAGAGAATAACGAGTAATGAATATGCTTTATACGGATCTGCAGATACATGTTTAGTCTTCTCGAGCACCAACTATCAAATATCTCTCCTGATTGTTGGCACTTGACAATCACCTTACCTGAATTTTACTCAGGTGTAACTAAAGTCTGATTTAAGGGTTGTTTATATTTCACATCATTAATCAGAATCTGTAAAGTAACTAAAATAAATGTAGTGGAGTAAAAACACCACGTTAACCTTAAAGAAAGCCCTCAGGATTATAAAAGACCCCCATCACCCCAGCCACAAACTGTTCTGTCTGCTGCCGTCTGGCAGGCGGTACCGCAGCATCCGGACTAAAACCATCAGACTCAGGGACAGCTTCATCCCACAGGCCATAAGACTATGAAACACCTGAACTTAGAAACAACATCCATAACATTCATCTGGCTGCTACTTAGAAATTATTTATCTAATATATCATATTCACAATGTAGTGACTGCTTTTTTGTCTTTTGTTTTCTTAGTTATGTTCTCTTTTATATGTGTGTGTTATGTGTTATGTGTAACGTTGCTAACTTCTTGGCCAGGTCAGCATTGAAAATGAGATTGTATCTCAATGCTTTTATCTGGTTAAATAAAGGTTAAATAAAAATTAAATAAGATTCCAATCAATCTTGTATATAGACTCTTATTGCACTATTTCACTATTTTTTCTGTGTATCTGTTTTATTGTGTTGCACTGTTGGAGGAGCCTGCAACCTAAGGGGGGGGGTGGGGGGATAGGACACGTTCGATTCCTGTTTTGAATAGTGTGCCGTCGATGGGTTTCATTCCATTTCAAGGTGCTTTTTGACGCTCCGTGTAAACTTCGCGCACTGCCACTCCAACATCCAATCACAGAGCTTGGGGACTGATCACGGGGTTTGTCAAGCTAAGCACATGGTGTAGTCCCAAACGATAGCTGAGGATTCTGGGTAGTGTAGTGTCTTCTGCCATCCAAAAACTCCGAACAAATATTAGTTTCTCCGAATCGAAGGGGAAAAATACAAAAGCATTGTACACAATTTAAACCAATCAATGTTGTGTAATTAACAAGGATAATCTGGTGTTTTTGAGTTGATGAGTAGTTCAGATATCACTGTAAAATCAATCGACAGTAAAGAGAATACTCACTTCCGGGTGTAAAATTCTCCGTTATCCAATGGGAATGGACGCTCGTAATACAATAAAGGGGACATGATCATTATCTTTTAAATAACGTTAACTAAAGGGAACAATCTATTGACACAGCTGAAGCTCTGGCCTTCCTTAAAAACTAACAAATTTAATAAAAATCACAGTTGTATTACACACAATGCACTGTTTTTTGAGAACAAAAATGTGTGACTAATGCACCATAATACATTCTGACGACAAATACAAATTATTATGAATACAAATAAAATAAAAGAAGCCTCCCGTGAGTTACTACAAGCTATAAAGTAGATTTAAAAAACGTTTTATAGAATAAAAGCTCACTGCGGGACGTTGTAGAAATGCGTGTGTGCACCACGACAAAAGAGCCTCATTCACTTTACATTGGGGTTTTTTGCGTGGTGCCGACACGCAAATGTAGCAGAATGCGTGACTCCACCACGCAATGTGGTGTTAAGGTTACGTGGTGGAGTCACGCATTCTGATGAGATCAGGTTGGGAGAGCACATGTGTTTAAAAAAGCAGGAAATAAAAAAAGGAACTCACCTTGTGATAAACCTGCAAGAGAAAAAGCATTTGAGCTCCATACTGTTTCAGAAATAATCCTTGATGTGGTTTAAACAGGATGGCGTTTTATCACAGCAGAATTTAACTTTATCTCCGGTAGTATTCTGATCAGGCATTAGCTCCGCCTCCTCCGCTTTTTTTACATTAAGGACCCAAAATCCGCATTTCTCTAACAGGGCTGCACAAGAGGGGTTTGAGCAGTATGAGGCATGGCTACAATGGGTGAACTGTTTGGTATTTTGAAAAAAAACTTCACAGACCTGTTTTGTATAGGTATGGCCCTACCATATGTTTTTCCAATATAGCATGATAGGTCCACTTTAAGTAAAAGTACAAAAGTATTAGCATCATAGTATAGTAAGTATAGTATTTGTTGTGCAGATTGGTCCATTTCAGAATAATATATATGATATGTTTTATAATGATTGATCATGAAAGTGTTCTCAAAGCTGGTGAAGGTGCAGCTAGTTTGAATGACTTTGTATACTGCAGGGTAGCTTGTGAATTTAGTGCAGGTGGAACTAAAGTCTGATTTAACACTTGATTAGATTTCACATCATTCATCCACATCTGTGAAGTAACTAAAGGTATTAAATACATGTAGTGGAGTAAAAGTACATAATTTACCTCAGAACTGTAGTGGAGTAGAAGAACAAAGAAGCAAATAATTGAAATATAATCAAGCACAGTTACAATCTACTTAGTTACCTTACGTTACCTTGTGAATCTGGTGAGCATTTGAAGTCCATTACTAATGGTAAAGTATGTTTGAACCTTCAGTATGAAACGTTCCCATTTCCCTTATTTGATGGCCCCCCAATCCACGTTTGACCTGGAAATTGTTCCACTCTGCCATAATGAAGAATACTATCTGTTCTCTGAGGATTGAGGGTCAAGCAGCGCAGACAGATCTCTGAGGAGAGATGAATGAGGATACATGGGAGCAGCCTTGAGGTAATTTACCAGGCCAACACCCATTAATATCAATCTGACTGGACCATGCAGCTGGTCAGAATGCTGCAAATCACCCCCATTCTTCAAGAACATCAACAGAATCAAGTTTTAGATTTGATTTCACCCCTCTGGTTGGAACACTTTTTTCCTTGAGTAATGTCCCTTGACCTGCTTCACCAAAAATCAAGAGAGCATTGCATCTCTATGATTTGTGTGTGTGTGTGTGTGTGTAAGATTGCAGGTAAAACGAGGGGTCTGTTTAGCTGACATCCGTCTCGAAGACCCATTTTACATATTGCATTAACATGCCTCTCCACATGTGTCTTAAATGGCTACTGTTAATCTGTGTTGGTTATTCTCGCGTCCAGGAGAGAAGCTTAAAAGGAGACTAAATGGAGTCTCTGGTGAAGTTTCAAAATTGGTACTTAAATTAAAAATTAAGGCGCGGTTATGTTCACAAACAGGATATTGTTCGACAGAAAAGCAGCTGTTTCTGGCTCTCGCTAGCAGAGAAAAGAGGCCGAACCCCTCAGGTCCGGCTGTTTATATATCCTCTGCTGGCTCCTCCCTGCGGGCCAGCTCTCCAACGTTTTAATGTCCGTTGTTTCGCATATCAGAGGATACAGACATTGTACATTCAATATCTAAACACGCCCTTTCTCCTCCTTAACTCTTTCATGACTTTTCATTTAACACATTCTAAACACTGTAATCAATACTCCAAAAATACAGGAAATATTTCACAGCAGTTTGGTTTCCGGTTGTTCCGAATGTTGCCGCATGCTTCCCACATCTGTAAACAATAACGTACTCAAATAAACTGTACCTTCATTTAATATTCAACAATAATAATATCTCGACGTCTATAGTTGTAGTGTTGAAATCAGTAGGTTTCGGTGTGCAACATCATATCATATCGCTGCTAAATTCACCTCTATAGTAAATTGTATATTAGCCTCATGCTAAATGCTAACCGGAGATGAAGGATTTTCAGAATAAAAGCTTAACAACTGGTTGTGCACAAGAACTTCTGGTTTTCAGTATAAAACAGCATTTAAACTGACAGTATGTTTAAGGTACATTATGCCATTAAAAACATTGATTTTAATTTCTAACAGTCCCTCCTTACACACCTGAAAGGTGTGTATATTACTGAAATCAATCAGTTCTTCATCTGAACTCTACATAGTACATAACTCATATCAAAAACATACAATCAAAATGGAATGGTTCGAATAGCCTCAACTTTACAAAAATACAAAAATACTTTGACTGTGTTCAAACATAAAAGTTTTCCCTTGTGCTTAACTTCTAGTGTTTACATTCAATATGGTTCTTCAAAATAGCAGCAATGGCTTGGTATCAGAACATTTCTTCCTCCCTCCTTTCACAGAAACCGTTCTCATACCACGCTCAGTGTTAAGGCACTTGTTTTTACAAAGTGAAAAGAAACAAACCATTTTAGAATTGTAATGATTCTAAAATAGATGAAATCTACCATATAGAACAGTGAAAAATAATAAAAATGAAATAAACTATCTTGGACCAGTGTAATGTAATAATACAAATACAAATACACTATCTTGGAATAGTATAGAGTAAATTTAAATAAAAATACACTATCTTGTAATAGTATAAGTAAATTGAAATGGATTCACTCCATTTTAGCATTTTATTTTGCTCACATGATTTCATCATTTAAAGAATCACATCGGCTGGACATTCATTGAACAACCTCATCTCTGAACATCCATATCGTTTAACATCATTCAAACTAACTCATCATTTTCATCAACATCTGTATTGGGGTGGGCCGTCTTGTTCTGCTAGCATTTGTAACTGTCTCCTCATGAGAAATGTACCCTCCCTCCTTTCATACCATTTAAGGTATGAAAGTAATATGTTCTCTAGAAGAGGCCGTCGTGATCAATCGGTATTTTAGGACATGGAATTAATGCAACATCTAGGCCTCCCCTGGGCGCCCCTATGCTATCCTTGTACCCTGGAGCCTAAACTCCCCCTGGGACTGGTCTCTTAGCCCTACTGGCTTTGGGGTGTTTCGCCATGTTGATTAAAAACATCACTGGCTGTGCTAGTGCACAGGTCCCAGCCCAATCCTGTGACAAGACTGAGTAGAAGGTTTTAGTTCCATAGTACCACCAAACATCTACTCTGGGGTACGGCATTCTAGACAGTGATTTCTGGGAGAAGATTTTGGTCAGTTACAACAGTTGTGAATTTCATCACTTAAAAGTTCCTACTTCAGTACCTTTGGGTGGTCTGTTCTAATGCAGTGATAAAGTCCCTGAAATGGTGTGAAAACCGGTGGAATATCACTAACGCATTACACTAATTTATGTTCAATTCTGGTCTACTTAAATAACTATGCTGACCCCCTTTAACAGTGTGTGGAACCTTGGGTGCCCGAGCATGTGATAATTACTCTCTCCTTTAACAAGGGCTTTAAAAACAGAAGCCATTTCATTAATGGTTTGTAGTTCAATTCAGGAATTTTCACTCATGGCAGATATGTTTCTCCTTTTAAATAACATCTCTAAATGTCAGGTCATCACTGATTAAATGGATGAGCATTAGGAGGTGGTGGCACTTGTCTTTTAAAACTCATACTCTGGTGCCGTGCGCTCCCTCTGAAGCTGCAAGTAAGATTTAAAACATCTGCAGGGTGGGTTGAGCAACCCCTTCTCCCTGAACGATATTTGTTGTCGAAAATATGCACCATTAAAATGAGTGATCCAAGGCCCCGCATGTATGACTCCCAATTATACTAGTTTTTCAAAATTAAAATCTTCAATCGCTCTTTGCCTAGTGTCTTTTTAAAACTCTATATCTTGGACGACAAACAAATGTTGTTTCCACCTTAACAGTTCTCCTATGGTAATATCCATGCTACAATGGTGAAACCAATACTCTAGATTGGAATACTTTATTTGGCTTGGTTCCAGCTCTATCTTTAACATTTTCCATTCAAATAAAGATTTGCCTGCTATCTATATTGTAACAAATTAAATCTTCCCCAAATTCTCACATGAATAAGAATCTCTATAAGAATAATTTGTTTATATTATGAAAAGATTGAATAATATGTTCTACCCTCAGTGTGTTTTTAGGATTATTTTCTAATAAGTGTGTTTATGTGTAAACTCACTCACTCCCGTGTTCCTTATCTCCCCCTCTGGTTGTCAAGCCATGACCCCCTCACGTTCTGCTGGCCCATGCCAACTCCTCTGGTTCTGTCCTCTCCTCCGTCCTGTCTTCTCCTCAGTCCATCCGCTCTTGGATCCTCCCGCTGTAACTCTTTTCAGTGGCCCAACTGCTTTGCATTTCATCTCCTCCTTTTCAGTCTCTACGCTGTTGCATGGAGGGCGTATTCCGCTCTCATGTCCCACACTCTGCTTTTGTGCCAAATCTCGTGGCTCAGTTTGGAACTTCATGTCCTGTTTGAGGGACCGATGAGAGTTTGCCTCTTTGTCAGCATGCTGGTTTGGTTTTGGATGCCTCAGGTGGAGATGGATCTGGATGCCTCAGGTGGAAATGGTTCTGGATGCCTCAGGTGGAGATGGTTCTGGATGCCTCATGTCATTGTTGGTTCAGCTCGGGTTCTCTGTCTTTTCGATGGAGGAGGAGTCTCCTGTGGTGAGGTCATTTGTCTGAAGATGGGGTTGTAGCAGTCTGACAGGCAGAGAGAGAGAGAGAGAGAGAGAGAGAGATCTCGGGACGCATTACCTATAGTTAATTCTAACACACTGAGGTAAAGTATATCCAATCCTTTCCACTCTATTTTCCTAATATTACTATCTGTCTTAGATGTTAAATGTCATCTAAACCCAATTAATGTCTACTAATGGTTGTGCCATATCCCTAAACATTGTTTCCACCCACTGTAACATGTTTACTCCAAATAACTCTTTCAGGAAACCATTTTCTTCTATAAATTAAAAATACCTACATGTTTCAAGCACCACATATTTCACACACTACAAAAGAACGTCCCCATATTTTCTCCATTACTTTAAATCTCACTGTTATTTAGAACATAAGTAACTTCTGTGACTGAACATATCTGCAATGTCGCCACAATCTGCTGGGGAATTTTGTTCATAGAGTTTGTACGTACAAAGCTGTACTTGTGGGTTAGTAGCCTGTTTCTACTGTAATCATTTTCAATAATTGTGCTCAGGTCACCGGTCGGTTGTCCATAAACTTAACAGGGGTGTTTCTGGCACAGACTAAAACATGGATCCAGTGTATTTGGAGATTCCGCTAATCTGTAAATCCCCATCACTGATTTTCCCGATCACTTAAACCCATCTCATCATTTGATAGAAGAACTGCATATATGGGGGGTGAATCATCTTGATTGTAACCGCCTCACCTTTGGGACCGAGTATTTCTAACTCCTCCTCTTGTTGCTCAGCTGATCTTTTGGCTCTGGGGATAAGTGAAAGTCTCTGAAACACAGCTGGAGTTCTGTTAGTGATGTGAGCATTATCTATGAGTGAACTAATGGATCCATGTCTTACTTGATATTGTACTCCCCATCCAACCAGAAAGGTGCCACGTGTAATGAGCACAATCAACAATGCTATTCTGACTCTTATCCCTAGGGGACCCCACAATAGCTTTGGCTTTGTTCTTGACATCATCTCTATTTTCTCCCTGGTTGTGTCAGTTACAGAATTTAAATAATGAGTACTATAATAACGTATACAAAAATTGGACTCTTTTTCAGATGTAAAGCAAAGAATAGGTTTTCACTTTAGTGTACAATCTGAAAATCTATAGACAATTCGTCTTTTGAGCTGTTTCTATCTTTATCTGATTTCTATTTATTGTTTTGTTCCAGCTCTGCCAAATCAGTCCTAACTCCCAATAATGTTCTGGAAGTTGCCAGTGAAGGGTGACAATGTGTGAGGTGGTGTCAATTTGCTCCTTTTTCTTTACCTTTAAACCGGAGCGCGTGTGAAGTTCGTTACAACTTCTCACGGTTCCGTCCACCGGGGATCAGCTCACTGTCTTTTGTGAACTTTCACCCTCACCCAATCACCTGGCCGAACAGGAGTCTCTTCTGGCGTCTCGTCTGGTATCTCTGTAGTTTTCCTATTCTGTGTAGACAAAACTTGGATAATATTACTCAGAGTTCTGACATATTCATTACTTGTATTCGTCTAATATCTAAAACTGGACCACTCCCTCCTTGGAGGAGGCCCAAGCGTCGGCATACCTTTTGTCGTTATGAGACCTATTATTAACTACATGTTATTATTTCTTAACTACAACGTCACTGAAATCAACATATCTGTATAATCATGACACTCCCTCCTTTGAGCAGAACATGCTCAATTAATATTGCAATGATTACCCTATTCTGAACAGGACATGTAAAACCCATAATGTTGCATTAAATAAATATAACTTCTCCGTGTACCCATAAGGTGTACACAAAATATCGTATGATGTATGGCTTTCTGATGGTATAAAAACATATTTACTCAAATCTGCCATTAGTACAAAAAATGGTTTACTTGTTGCAATAATGGCTTTTGTCCTGGTATTATGCATCATTGTTGCTGCGAAAAACAATACCCCTGGTGTCGCTAATGCGTCTCAATAATTCTAGGATTAGAGGATTGTTTGATACTGCTGTACAAAGATATAATAAAATAATATTTATCTAAACTAGAGGGAAACATACGAACCATTCTCACAGAGGGTGACATGCATGAAGGGCTGGTGGCCCTCACTCAAAATGAGATAGTGCCTTACGCACTACATTATAAATCAGTAAAATGACTCAAGAATAAATAAATAAAAAACTGATTCTTGAAACAGTTGTAAAAACCCTACAACTTCTTCATCCAAGCTCTCAATCAGTGTTATGTTATTTAATCTGCAGCTCATTGCCTTAAAACAGATACTTCAGACCGATTATAAAATGTGTTTATGAAAAAATGTAATCTGACTCCATAAATCACATAATTGTTTGACTAAAAAACTACACTTCCACTAACAATAAATGAAGTTCCCCTTTAACACAGCCCCGGTCTTCTGACGGGGTCTATCTATGTACTGGCTGGAAAATGTTGTGCCAGTCTCTGTCGCTCTGTCACTGTCCTCCCGCTAACAGTCACTCTCTAGTTCTGCTGGGTTCTTGTTGACTTCTTCACTGGTTTGAGACAAGCGACCCTATCGGACACCTCCCTTTGTAGCCAGACCTCACCACAGCAGAATCGAGTTTCTGTTTTTAGGTCTCAACAGCTCCACGTCAGGTGTATCGCCGCCCCTTGAACTGCAGTCGGTGTAAACAGGAGGATTTGGTATGGATTCTCCGTCTTGGGCGTCTTGGTACTAGGTTTCCGTCTTCATATTTTTGGGTGAAAACCCATCGTCTTGACCTCACTAGCTGGGTTGACACAATAGTTTTCTGTGTGGGGGAACAACTTCACTCGTAATCTCTATCCTTCTCATAATTACAAAAATAGTCTGCTAAATGTTCTACTATGTTTTAATCTTCTACTAATCTGTGGATGCTTTATGTGTAAATGCAATATGCTACTCACTATCTTTTAAATAACATTCAACCTCTCCCTTCTGTGGTGACAGATATGGCTCAATGTAGCTGGTTTTCAAAATACCCTTGTGCTGAAGATGTATCACCTGGTGGTCTGGCCCTCTGAGCTTCCTCATTGTTGTAGTTGATACCAGGCTGTCAGTGGTATTTGGTTCATGTTTGGCAATGCTGTTCGTCTTTGACATCCCTGAGACCCCCTGCTTCTGTCGTAATCATGGAAACCTCCCCCAGGGTAACTACATGGAGGGCCGTTGTTTGGTGCATGTGGTGGGTGTTGCCTTAGTAGTTGCGGGCAATCTCTGGTCCAATGGTCCATTTGGTTGCAATGGTAACATCCCTCAAACCGTAAACGTCTTCTGCCTGTGCCTCCTTGGAAACCTCCTGGTTGTTGGTTCTGCATCTGATTCTCTGGCACTATCTGAGATTTAACTGTTTGAGGTGTCTGCTCTGCATTCTCTGGTTCTTCCTGAGCTTGAATTGTTGGAGGTGTCTGCCCTGCCTTCTCTGGAAGTTTCCCCTCCCTTCTCCTTGTCTTGTTCCTACAAGCTACGGTGTCTTTTGGTGACATGTTTCTTAAATAGGTGAATGGAATTATTAAGTTATCAAAGATGAAGCACCAATCCTCTGACTAGCACCTTCGTTCCTGATAAATAATATCCTATGTCATCAGAATTGTTAAATCTGTTTTTTTTTGTGTTTTTTTTATTTATAGATTTTTTTTTTTATTTAAGTTTTTTTTGTAAAATATTAATCAAGTTAATTAAAGGTTATGCACATTTTAAAATCTGAAATGCTAAAATAAAAATTGTACAGTATATGGTTTTGACTTTGAAATATGAAAATTAGAAATCTGGTGAAAATCTAAATCTACTGTGTACAGTGCATACCGAAGTGTATGAAATTGTGTAAATGTCTTAACTTGTGTTAGCTTCAACACATTTGTTTGCTTATTTGAAAGAGTATTATGTAAAGTTTCTTATCTTATAATTAGAAACCACTTACAATTCTATCTCGGCGATGAAGCATGTGTTTATTTATAATACTTAAAATTAAACTTCAAAATGTTATTGAGTGTTTCCTCTATGCAATAATTATGTACTACCAGCAGAGTGCGCTATTGTAATTTCCAGCTTAACCCACTAGGGATTACTGTTGCAAAACTAACCTCTATTTAACAAGAAAAGCTTATTTTTCTTCTTAAAAATGGAAAGAGAATTACACTAGGGATTACACTATGGTAAAACAACACAGCACATAACCGCCAAAACACATTTGCAAACTGGACTATTTAAAAAAAAAACGTCAATTCACACTTCCAAGCAGAAAATAAACTTCCAAAATCAGATCCCCACAAATACCAAACTTCCCACGGTAAGATAACCTGTCTATTTTATAGTTCCAACTCTGCAAAGAAATATGATTTGTCCTTCTCAAGATGGAGTGCCTAGCCTCATGTGAGTAGGACTGAGTACTTTCAAATGAGCATTTCACGAAATGGCGACTGCCATTGCTCATTGTAAACATGAGGGCAAGACAAGATGGCAACTGATTTTCCAACCTTTGACCTGAAGAACAAAGGGATTTGAAAACACCTCGTGGCTCTCACAGCGGAGTTGAAATAATGAGGGTGATCTTTTAGTTCTAGAAAATTCAACACAAAACAACACTGCAGTTTAAAATAACATTTCTATGTAATTTACAATTATAAATGGGCCTCATACCCTTACGTCATAGCCCTCAACCCATGTACGTAATGTTTTGACTTTAAGAGCCAGTATGGTTATCTCTTCTGTTTAAACACGCTATCATGGGACAAAGTAAGACGCTAATCAAACACAATCAGCAGAATATCGTCTATCTAACGCACGAATGTCGCACTTCTCGTCATAATCCAGACGCAATGTCTGTTTGAAAACAGAAAAAACAACCACTGAAAGCTTCAAACTTTTCAGGCCTTTTCCCAGAAAAGGACTTTTTGAAAAAGAAAGCCTCACACTGTAATTAAAACACTCACTCAACTTTGTTCTTGTCTCAAACAGTCCCCACTGTTTAATGGCCTAAAACCATTCACGTTAAATTAAAACGTAACAAGAAATACTTATTGGAGCGATTAGCCTTCTGCCGACATGTAATAACAGACAAACGAATAGCATGCAGGGTTAAATATAAGAAAAATAAGTAATTTGAACTCACCCTGCTTGTGAAAATGCAACGCCACATGTTATATGATTGTTATTGTTATACATTTGGTTGTTTTAACATTAATTGCCCAGCTATTTTCAGTAACCGGAAGCAGCCGTCCAACACACAGTCCTAAGATTGTCCTGCATAAACTACTTGAAAAATTTGACATAACAGGCTTCTTCTTACCGAGTTGTTTGAGCTCTCTGTGTGTCGAACGGGATTGCCAGCGGCTCCGGGCAACAGCCGGCTGTGTAGTCTCTCCGGTCCAACAAGAATCACGTCAGCTGGTCCCAATTGTTAATCTGTGTTGGTTATTATCACGTCCAGGAGAGAAGCTTAAAAGGAGACTAAATGGAATCTCTGGTGAAGTTTCAAAATTGGTACTTTAATTAAAAATAAAGTTGCGGTTATGTTCACAAACAGGATATTGTTCGACAGAAAAGCAGCTGTCTCTGGCTCTCCTTAGCAGAGAAAAAGAGGCCGAACCCCTCAGGTCTCGCTGTTTATATATCCTCTGCTGGCTCCTCTCCAACGTTTTAATGTCCGTTGTTTCGCATATCAGAGGATACAGACATTGTACATTCAATATATGTCTAAACACGCCTTTTCTCCTCCTTAACTCTTTCATGACTTTTCATTTAACACATTCTAAACACTGTAATCAATACTCCAAAAAATACAGGAAATACTTCACAGCAGTTTGGTTTCCGGTCGTTCCGAATGTTGTGACATGCTTCCCACATCTGTAAACAATAACGTACTCAAATAAACTGTACCTTCATTTAATATTCAACAATAATAATATCTCGACTTCTATAGTTGTAGTGTTGAAATCAGTAGGTTTCGGTGTGCAACATCATATCATCTCGCTGCTAAATTCACCTCTATAGGAAATGGTATATTAGCCTCATGCTAAATGCTAACCGGAGATGACGGATTTTCAGAATAAAGCTTAACAACTGGTTGTGCACAAGAACTTCTGGTTTTTCAGTATAAAACAGCATTTAAACTGACGGTATGTTTAAGGTACATTATGCTATCAAAACATTGATTTTAATTTATAACACTACTTGATACTGTACTAGATCTACCTTAATAAGAATATAATTATGTTATGCAAAGACCAAATGCAATGTTGTTTTTAACTGGTAAGGCAGCAGTGCACTTTATATATGCCATAAATAAGTATAACAAGTAATACAAATCACTCAATGTATTAAACACACTCTAAAGGCCATTTTGATACAGCCGACATGTGATTCATTTATTACCTTGATAAGGAATGTAAGGGTAAGGACACCTCTGTAAATATGACTGTTTTACTGTCAAAAAGCAGGAGAGAACATGTATTCCTGAGAATGTTTGGTCAGTTAGAACCAAACTTAACTCCTACTTTGAAGAGCTTGATAACAAGCATGGTGATCAGATTCATAAATGCAGTTTCATCTGGAAACACACAGAGGCAGATGGTATAAACATACACTTTCAACAGTTTTGCAGAAACAAAGCACACTTCATAAAATACTTGAAATGCAGCTGCCTCAGAATCTCCATCAGCTCCACCCAGTGAAGCCAGCATGATCCATCCCAAACATTTAGCTAACCCTGCTTCACATCGACTTCAAAACACCTTTTGATTCAGTTTTTGATGTATCTTTTACTGCACTTTTCTATGGTTGTGTTGACTGGATTTCTTTCACGTAGCAGTGGGCATGTTCCCCCGGCATGAAGCGTCTTGCTGTGCTTGCTGCATGACGGTTGCTCCGGTCATTGGTCTTTTCATCTCCATGGGTTTGCACTGGAATAACGGTAATGTAATGTTGAAACTCCAGTTGAAGAAGTACTGGACCAAAGGGGCTAATGAGGGTTCCTGGTGTGTGTGTTCCATGAATATCTGTGTGTGGCTGTGCATTCTTTTGTGTGTGTGTGTGTGTGTGTGCGTATGTATGTGTGTGCGTGTTTGTGTGTGTTTCAGAACGCCTTCACCCCACTGACAGACGCGAAAACTCGGAGCCATGCCGACGATGTGGGGCTCGTGCTGTCCTCTCTCCAGGCTAGTATATACCGGGGAGGCTACAGCCGCTTTGCTCCCTATTAGCAACACCTCCAACCTGAACCCAACCTTCCAACAGGACAGAAAGTGTGTGTGAGCGATTGAAACCACGAGTTATCAGAGAGACGTTACTGAGGCCTGGGTATTGCAATACATGCAGTCTGTGCATAATTTCAGCGTCTTCTAAGAACGAAAAAAAGAAAAAGAAAACGACAGCTGATATTTTTCATCTTATACCTCAGATATTTTGTGCTGTGTATTTTGATATTGTGGGTTTTTAATTTCTAAAGATTTAAACCTAGATTATCAGCTGTAGGTTTTCCATAGAGAGCTGCTAGAGTAATGATGAGACACAAATACAATATTTATCAGATTCAAATAGTTAGGGCTTGTAAAGAACTCCAACCCTGTAAGAGAGTCACTTTTTGGAGTTTTCTTACGTTTTGTTAGTGTTAAAGTGACTATGCCAGTCAAGTATTGTTGTTTTTATCGTCTCAGCTTATTTTGGTACTTCCTCTTTCAGTTTAGCTAGATTGTTCTCCCCCATTGGTTTGTGAAGAAGCGAAGAAGCCTTGAAACCCAGGGACAACTTCTGAGGGCGGAGAGAGAGAAGCTGAGAACAGCCATGCTGTTTGTAAGTTACCTCGAGACCAAGCTTTATTACTTGCGACTGCAACTTTACTATCATATGCTTATGGTTATTTTGCAAAAAGCAAGATAACAATAATAATACCAAAACAAAATGTTATGTCTGCATAGTCATGGAAGCTGCATGTATTGTAGCCCAATTTTGTATTGAGTGCGATATGATGTGTTTTTGTTTTGTAACATATGAAATTGCATTCCATTTAAAAAAGGGAATAAATAAATCATCTAAGTATTTCATAATAACACAATCCCTGCTCTATCTGAAATATTATCCAGCGAACTTCCAAAAACACCCTGTTTTAAGATTGGTTTGTTTCATACGTTAATTAACCAGAAAATAAAGGTTTAAAATGTGGCTACAGTAGAGTGATGCAGTGATGACACATTTCTGTAGTCCTCGAAAAAAGGCAATAGCATTTTCCCATTGGATTTTGGAATATGCTGACAAAAGCTCTGTAGCTAAAACACGTTTATGATTCTTAAATGTTTAGCCGCATAATCTACACATATTATCACTTTATTATTTTTGAAGCATAACTGCACTGTCAAGAAGTAGGTATCTAACATTAGGTTATAAAGGAACGACATCACGGTCCCAAGGCATCGCATCACCACCGCTAAGCTAAAGATTCTGCATTATGATGTTAGACTTTTTTAGCAACCACCGTTTTTTTGAGACGGGTAAAAGCTTCAGACATTCAACAACTGACGTATTTCAAATCGTAGAACAAAACGAGAAATGTATTTTGCCTGTGTTAACCACAGGCCTTATTTTGTGGATTTAGGACTTTTTCCAGCACCAGTCCTTTAATCTGTCTGACAGTATTTGAAATTAGGACCAACAGCTGGCAGAAAGTAAACTTGGAGCCAAGAGGTTTCTATACCCGTGCAATCCAATCAAGCAGTTTGTTGCAAAAGCAGTATTTTACTTATTGCTTAATGCTGATTTAGCATCTGATCTAATTAGATATGATTTAGGTCAGTGTGCTCGACATACTGATCATGCAAAAACACAATTATTGACTGACAAGATCACCACAACAACTCACACCATCAGCCGCTATGGCTATATTGATTAGACAGGGTGACAATAAATCTGGTTTAAATAAAATCATCTTGCAATCTTTAAGTCAAAGAGAGACTTAAAACCCTTTGGTGAATGCAATGTGTTTTCATAAACCACTATTCTTTGTTTTATATTCCAAAAATATAACATGTTTTTGTAAAAAGGGCATTTGTGCTTTTGTATCTTGATAAAGAGGGTCATTAAGTTGTGATCACTTAATAAAACATGCAACAACAAGTATTGGCAGTCCCAGCTGCTCTCAGCTTCCATAGGTAGTCCAGGTCAGTTTAGTTTCCTCTTAGGGAGAGAATGGTGTGAGTCAGTACATTATGCAGCCGGGTATTTACTGACTGAATCCTGTGCTAATGTCTTACACCACTTCATGCCAAAGGGTCCGATGGAAATATCTGCCGTGTGTGTGTGCGTACAGTGAAGATTTTACATAGCTATAAATTAGGAGAAAAAAAATTGCCATGGCAACTAAACTGTTCAACTATTTAATTGCTTGGTCCATACGCTGTGAGCTGCAAAAGAGTAAGCTCCTCATTAAAAAACTTAAAAACTTAATTTAATATGACCAATTAGAATTACTGCTGGATTCCTGGAGAAGTCAAACTTTAAATCAAAGTATTTAAAGATTTATTATTTTGTGGCACTAATTATCTTCCGTACTGAGTAGATGTAATGGTTTTTTATATAAACTTCCAATATATTCATTGGTATAATTGATGATTTTTATATTACAGAAGAGATTTAAAAAAAAAATATAGCAGTGGCCAAAGCCACTGTCTATTTTATCTCTTTGTTGATTTTGTTGCTGTTTTTTCTTTCATTACTACATTTTAAGAGGGATAAAGTACAGTATAATAATCCAACAATGTATTATAATTGAACTGTGCAGTGAAGATGTTCTCTTATATGAAATACACAATGGTATAATGTTTTAGATTTAGAAGAGTAGATCAGTTGTTAGGGCGAGCTATCTCATTTTCTATCGCATATCCTGATTTGTATTAACTCTTTACAAATGATGTAATCACAATCTAGATTCTCACACATCGACATTTTTGTCAACTGTACCATTTTGCACACGTCCTTTTCACATAAAACTGAGACATATCAGTGCTGTAACCTTCCTTAACTTCTTTTCATTTCTGTAATGTCTCTCTTTTCTCTCATTCTTAATGTGACATCCTTTCTGTTATTTACTAGAACTCAAACTTTGCTCTTTGAAAATAAACTGTTTGAATATTATAACACTAAATAAATATGAGAATTTGTGAACAGCCTAATCTACGGTATGATGTAAATAGAATTAATGGAATACTCTGTAGTGTATTTGAAAAGCACTACACGTATCAGGACTCTGATACAGCTGCACTGTAAGCCAGCCCGCTTCCTGTGCCACATTCTGTTTACAACTATTCCCAATAAGTGGTGTTGTTACATATCTCCTTTTTTGTATTTATAACACATTAGATAGGATCAACTCTCAGATGCATCACATAAAGAAGGCAGCAGTCAGAGCCTCGACGGTTCGAACCCCCCCCCCCCCCCCCCACCCCTGTGTCCGTCAGAAACAGGACCACTCGTTGTCCTCACTATGCTGAATGTCTGACTCCTCAACTACTTTATACAGGCTCTGCTTCCAGTAGGTGTTGTGGTTCAAAACAAGGCTTCCTACCCAGTCATTGTATGTGCATGTACTATGGTTCTTCCACTAATCAATAACCATCAATAAAGTTTTGTTTTCTCAATATGTTCCAGGCTGTCTGCTATTTTTTTTGAGTGGAGACAGCCTCAAAGAAAGATTCACAAGCTAGCCAGATTGCATTAAGTATGAATGTGGTGTTAATACTGCACAGTCAGTAACATGCATTCATTGAAGTCAATGCACGGAGAGGCACTGGCTATACTGAGAGCCAGACATACAACATTTGATAGTTAGCTTAAATGTACTATTTAACTGGGAATTTGCACAATGATTAGCCTTTTGGTTAGGCGACTGCGTGATGTACACTGCACACGCACATGCCTACAGGTAAGTTATGGATTTGATTAAAATTGTATAGGCTATCAGTGTTGGAGGATGTACTCAGATATTTTACTTCAATACTACAGTGAAAAAATACTCTGTTACATGGAAAATCCTTCAATCAAATTTGTAGTCAAGTAACAGTACAAAAGACAGGCATTACAAATTCCTTAAAACTTATATTCATAACTTTAATGTTGGATCTAGTTAAGATAGGGTTTTCATTTAATTATTGTATTTACATTTAACCTATACAAATGCAACATAATTTCCATACAAATCTATGTTTATCAATAGCATACATCTTCAAGGTAGCTAGTAACTAAAGCTGTAAAATAAATGTAGTGGAGTAAAAAATCCCAAATTTGCCCCAAAAATGTAGAAGTAAAGGTTTAAAATAGCATAATCTGGAAGTACTCAGTTGAAGTACAAGTACCTTACATTTCTACTTAAGTACAGTACTTGAGTAAATGTACTTTGTTACATTCCTCCACTGTAGGCTATTGCATACGTTGCATTCAACACAGATGGAAATAAATATTGACCCTAACTTGTAAATCAAGTCTATTGGCTTACCTCTCTGGACAAAGATGTATTTGATTTCCTTGTAGAAGTCTTTTTTTTTTAGGTTTTAAAAGTCTCTCCTTCTCAATAGAGATGATTTCCAGGGATAAAGGTGTTTTGCTGGAGCTGGCTAACGTGGAGGTGAGTAGATGTGATCGCTGCCTCCCCCGGGCTTTTTCCTCCCAGTTTCATGACAAGATGTTCATGCTAAGACCATCGGGGCAGCAGTAGTTCAGTCTGTAGGGACTTGGCTTCGTGACTGGAGGGTTAGCGGTTCAAGTCCCAATCAGACAATACAAAAATAAAAGTGGGGACTGATAACTGGAGAGGTTTCAGTGCTCCTCCTCGGCACTGCTGAGGTGTCCTTGAGCAAGGTAGCAAACCCTGAACTGCTCCCTGACGCCGGACAGACTGGCTCTGACACCTTTCTAAAATGCTTGTGCATGTGTGCACCTATGTGTATTTGTACTGTTTGTGTGTATTAAAAAATGTAGCACAATTTAAAATCAATAAAGGTTCATTTTAAACGTAATCTTTTACACATATGTGTAACAAATTACGTGGAATATAAGAAGGGGGCATAGGCGGCGCGTGAGGCTCAGATTTGGGAACGCTAAATAACTTTTTTTACCTGACGCTGCCCGCCTCCAGCGTTTATCGTTTTTCCAACCCAGATTTAACCACGCCTACTTCCGCATTACGTAAGCATCGACTTAGCTCTACACGATAGCGTCATTGACGTCATCTTCGGCTGCCGGGTTAGGGTTAGCAAGGTAACTTCAGGGTTAACTCTGAGTTTACTGTCCTACGACGCTGGTTCACTTTTTACCGGGGTAGATCTCTATGGTAACTTATGCTGTGGTTCCAGATAAGAGATCAACACAGTGAAAGCACGGCCTGCTGACCGATCAGAGCTCACCGCCTCCTGACCAATCAGAGCTCTGTGTGCGGAGTTTAAAGCTATCAAGTCACTTATCAATCATATCATCGATCATATAATATCATAATATATTTCCTTATCTGAGTCAGCTTCTCGAGCCGTATCTGGCCGTGCAAATGTAATTAAAGTCGGATCCACTCGTGTCTTAGACGGGGCAGTGATATCATAAACCTGTTAATGTACGCATTCAAACACTTTTTTTTTTAACCAGCTGTTCTGTATTCACCATGCAGGTGAAACTATGTGGCTTGCATCCTGGATTAAGTGTTTAAGTCATGGATGTTTAAAGTTTAACTTCTTCATATTTGTCTAATATTATAGTTTACTTGTCATTAATGAAGTATGACGCTGCGCTGTCAGTACGCTTCTCCCTGTTTGCGAATGGTCAAATATTGCTAACCCCGCCCCTTTCACGTGAACGCGCTTTCAGCCGGAGAGAGAAACCCTGGGTAGATTTACCGAGTTGATAACGCCGGGTTACGTATTGTAACCCTTGTTATATTAACACAGGCGGAGCCCTCTA
Source organism: Gymnodraco acuticeps (assembly GCF_902827175.1). Taxonomy (NCBI): domain Eukaryota; kingdom Metazoa; phylum Chordata; class Actinopteri; order Perciformes; family Bathydraconidae; genus Gymnodraco; species Gymnodraco acuticeps. The sequence continues at coordinate 566,877 of NW_022991569.1, forward strand.
CTGAACTCTATGGGTAGCTTACTACCCTCTATACAAGCATTCACCTACTGAGATTTCTATAGACGTAGCCGGCCTTGGGGCGGGCCTACCTGAATGCGTGCGCATCTCACCGTATAAAAGGAGGCCTCGCCTCCTGACTATCATCCTAAACCTCTCTTCAGCGAGCGGAATAGGACAGACAGTGCCCTGAGTAGAGGGCTCCGCCTGTGTTAATATAACAAGGGTTACAATACGTAACTCAGCTTTATATCTCTCACAGACTCCGCCCTCTACTGGACTCTATGGGTACAGTGGGTGGAGCCCCGATGTATACACGCACTGTCGTCCAACAACATCATTCCACCCTACTGCCCCTGACCAGCTTTTTTGGACAGCAGCTGCTGCCCCACATTCTCCTTTAACCCGGTTGTGACCGAGGAGAAGTCTGGGCTGTGACACTCTTCTGCGCTTAACTCGCCGAAAGTGTGCTCAAACAACAGTGCTGAGGGCCATAATAAGGCTGTTGACACAGCTACAGCCTGTGTGGAGTGTGCACGAATCCCCGTGGGGCAGGCTCTCCCCGCCTGTCCGTAGGCATGTGCAATGCACTCGCAGAGCCAGCCAGCCAGTTTCTTAGACAGAGCTTTCCCGATCACCCCGCCCCCGACGCACACAAACAGCTGTTCGGTGCATCTAAGGGCAGCCGTGCGCTCCACATAACATGCTAGCGCACGCAACGGGCAGAAGAGGTGCTGTTTAGCTTCCTTTTTCTTTCTTTTTTTTTTCTTTTCAGAAAACTTTATTTTATATTATTTGGGTAGTACATGATATACACAAGTTACATTAATAATACACATAAAACACAATGAATAAATATATAAATAACATAAAGAGAGCACGTTTATATTCCAATGAGACTCAGCTCGGTCACAGACTCAAAACGCCCCATGGCTGAGTCTGGGATTTGTCCAGGGTTTTTCTTCTCCTTAGTTCAGTAAGTATTTGTGTCACGATGGTGCCACTGTTTATGACCGTCTGATTTAGTACCATTTTGCACCTTGTTTTCCAGATCTTCATACATGTGATACAAATTACCAGCTGAAAAAGGTCCCTGTGTTTATTGTCCATCCCCTCATCCAGAATACAATACATGATTGAGATATATTCTACATTGAAGTCTAACCCGATGCCCCGTAGGAGCGACCACACCTCCTGAGCTCTGTAGCAGTCCATGAGGAGGTGCTGTATAGTCTCGTCCTCCTCACAGTTAATCATGGGGCATGTTCTAGTTTTCACATAGCAGCTCCATGAAACCACAGCTCTGACCGCAAGTCTGTTGACTGATATCAGCCACCTCACGTCTCTCATGCTCTCCGATAACTGTTTACTTTTTACTAATTTTAAGACTTCATTACCTTCATCAGGTGTTAGGTTTTTGTATGCTATAACACTTCCATATTTGAAATCGTTTATCATTTTAAAAATTACTCTATTCGGTAGTCCGATCCAATCAATCCCTAAATGTTGAACTTCAGTTGTGAAGTCACCATAAAGTAACTTGTGGTCCATTTCTAGCTCTGCCTCTTCTTTTCTTCCATCCCATTCCTCCATCCTCAACCCAAGGTGCTTTCCTATCGATTGCAGCCGAGATGTTTTTTACAAAGGTAATGTTTAGTTGAATGCCCAGGTCTATGGCTCCCAGGCCTCCATATTCCCTACTCTTAAATAACAAATGACGTTTAGCAACCTCCCTTGTTGTACCCCACACCAAATTGACACACTGTTTGTTTAATTGCATAATTATTTGGGCTGGTGGGGGGAAGATGTTTGCTAGAAAAAGGATCTTGCTGAGTATGAATAATTGTATTATGTTTATTCTTGATTTATCATTTGTATTTTTATTCTCCCAGTGTTTAACTTCTTTGACTTCACTTAGTTTGTTCTCCCAATTGAGTTCAGCACAGTTGTCACTACAAATAGTTATTCCAAGTATTTTAATTTTTTTTTTTCACTTGAATGTTAATGTCACATTTGGCATTGTCGGTGCCGATCCAAACACCTTCAGTTTTGCTGTGGTTTAATTTAGCTCCTGATGCCAATTCATATAGGTTTAGGTGGTTTGTTAGAACATCCATTTCCTGTTGGTTTTTTATTATAACAGTGACATCGTCTGCAGGCGATGGCAGTTATTGTGGGCGCATGGCCAACTGGTGTTCCTGATATGAACCTGTCATTGTTTATTATTTTAATGAATGGACTTATGGCTAGCACGTACAGAGCTGCGCTTAGAGGGCACCCCTGCTTAACCCCTCTCTCAACATTGAATGCATTTGTTAACACACCGTTTACATTTACACAGACACAAGATTTAAAATACAGACACCTATATGTTTATGAAGGCTTCAGGAAATCCGTAGGCCTTCATCACCGACCATAAGTAATCCCTGGATAAATAGTCGAAGGCTTTTTTTTTATCAAGTCCAATAATAAAAAAACCTTTTTCTTCTTTGGCTTATTTATGATTTCTCCTCAAATTGATAAGTTGTCCCATAAGGCACCTTTTATAGCACATGTTTGCTCCTTATCTATTATTTTATCTAATATATCTGTTAATCTATTCATTATTATTTTTGCTAGTATCTTATAATCAGTATTCATTATAGTTAAATGTCTGTAATTATCTATATCAGAGTCATCGTTTTTTTTATATAGTAGAGTCAAGACACCTTCATAAAATGAGTCCCCCATACAACCACTGCTGAGTCCTTCAATAAACATAGAGGTCAGTACGTTTAAAACATCATCAGATAATAGTTGATAAAACTCAGTGGGCAGGCCATCAGGACCGGGGCTCTCAGTGGGCAGGCCATCAGGACCGGGGCTCTCAGTGGGCAGGCCATCAGGACCGGGGCTCTCAGTGGGCAGGCCATCAGGACCGGGGCTCTCAGTGGGCAGGACCATCAGGACCGGGCTCTCAGTGGGCAGGCCATCAGGACCGGGGCTCTCAGTGGGCAGGCCATCAGGACCGGGGCTCTCAGTGGGCAGGCCATCAGGACCGGGGCTCTCAGTGGCAGGCCATCAGGACCGGGGCTCTCAGTGGGCAGGCCATCAGGACCGGGGCGCTCAGTGGGCAGAGCCATCAGGACCGGGGCTCTCAGTGGGCAGGTCATCAGGACCGGGGCTCTCAGTGGGCAGGCCATCAGGACCGGGGCTCTCAGTGGGGCAGGCCATCAGGACCGGGGCGCTCAGTGGGCAGGCCATCAGGACCGGGGCTCTCAGTGGGCAGGCCATCAGGACCGGGGCTCTCAGTGGGCAGGCCATCAGGACCGGGGCTCTCAGTGGGCAGGCCATCAGGACCGGGGCTCTTACCGACATTCAGCTCTTTCACCGCCTGGATCACCTCATCTTTTCTAATCTCACCGAGAAGGAAGTCAAATTCTTGGATGTTGTACGGAGGGATTGTTCCCAACAGAGTTTTAACACAGTCCGTTTCAATTTCTATTTTTTTATATGCTTCAGAACATAAATCTCTTATCACTTCTCGTTTCTGTTTTTCATTATACACAATACAACCTTCTTGATTTTTTATACATTTGATGGATTTACTTTGAATTTGCTTTTGGTTGGTTTTAATGGCTTGAGCCAAGTTGCCTCTCTGATCTATTTTAGATGTTGTATGAATATTATATAATGATTCCCGGTTTAATTGATCAATTTCAGTTTTTAATTTAGATATATTTTCTTCTACCGTTCTAATTTTAACTTTAATCTGCTTTAAATGAATATATTGTTTGATTAATGATTCATATTTAATATGTTTTGCTTTATTTAATTCTCTACATTTAAATTTGAAAAAACGTTTTAACCTCATTTTTAATGTTTCCCATAATTTGATGTCAGAGTTTGTTAAACATCTCAATTGTATTATTTTTTTGTATTTTCAGTTTTAGTTCTGTTGAGACACAAGTATTTTTTAGGCACTGTGTGTTCAGTTTCCAGAAGCCTCTAGTGGAAGGGGCTCCGGAGGATAATGACGTTTGGACCAAAAGATGATCCGAAAAGTTATTAAAGATTGTTTTGTAGTTGGTTACAGAGAAGTGTTTCGATACATAAATCCTGTCTATACGGGTTTTAGTTGTTTTGTCATATCTCGTGAAATCCATTCCAGCGGGATTCAGAGAGCGACAGACATCGGTTAGGCCTGCATCGCTGCAGATTTCTTTCAACAGCTTTCCTTCCGCCCTCAGTTCAAAAACAGCTGTACTACACTTATCTATGTCTTCTGTTACTGTATTAAAATCACCACCTAATATAATTTTATAACCCACTGTTAATAGCTCTCTAAGTTTTCTGAATAATTGTAACTTATTTTTTGCCTCAGGGGCAGTATAAATATTAATAAGTCAATATTTTTCATTTTTAGAAAAACAATCCACCATAAGCAGCCTTCCTGGGATTATGTCCCTTCTTCTAATAATAGTGATGTCTTTTTCTTTGAAGAAAATGCCAACTCCGTCAGCTCTACTCTCTCCGATGGATATAATACTTTTGCCTTTATGCCACCGTTTACACACATCATCAACATCACTGGTGGTATTCAGTCTAAGTTCCTGCGTAAAGAGGAAGTCATAATTAGTGTCTAATAAATATATAATTTTCCCTCTCGAAAGTCTTTAGACTGAACACCACGTACATTCCAGGTAGCGACATTTAAGAAGCTCATATTGGTTTATAAAATGAATCACTATGATGTATCTACATTTGCCCGTTTTTCATTTTGGTTCAAGTTTCTACTTGCAGGTCTCTTTTTTGAGACCTCAGACGGGGCTTCCCCCTGAGTCTCACTCGGGGGATCTGGAAATTCCGGAGTTGGTGAAAAAGACCACGAGTTACTCTCAGGGGGCGAGTAGAGGGGCATGCTGACTCGCTGACCAGCTGTAAGGCTGTCAGGGCTGGAGTCAGATCCTGGGCTTTCGCTCACACTCTCATAATATTTCTCATCTTCAATCTCATTCTCAGAGCTGTACTCGCTCTCTACATCACTATCAATAGTTAATCTACCCTCACCTGACTGGGATGGAGAATCGTCTTCAGGAGTTGAAGGCTGTTGATCTCCAGGGAGAGGGAGATCCTTGCTGGCAGGACAACGACCAGGCTGCTGCTGGGCTGCTGGGTGAGGACCAGGACGACGATCAGGCTGCTGCTGGGCTGAAGAACTAGGACCAGGCCGCTGCTGGGCTGAAGGATCAGGACCAGGCTGCTGCTGGGCTGAAGGACGAGGATCAGGCTGCTGCTGGGCTGAAGGACGGGGCTGCTGCTGGGTGACTGAAGGAGGACCAGGCTGCTGCTGGGTAACTGAAGGAGGACCAGGCTGCTGCTGGGCCGAAGGACGAGGACCAGGCTGCTGCTGGGCTGCAGGACGGGGTTGCTGCTGCTGGGTGACTGAAGGAGGACCAGGCTGCTGCTGGGCCGAAGGGCGAGGACCAGGCTGCTGCTGGGCTGCAGGATGGGACTGCTGCTGCTGGGTGACTGAAGGAGGACCAGGCTGCTGCTGGGTTTTTGCCTTGTTTACATAAGAAGATGGGCAGTTGAAGAAGGTGTGCCCAATCTTTCCACACAGGTTGCAGAGACTGTCTGAATTGCAATCTTTAGCCTCGTGGCCCAGTTCATTGCATCTCCAACATTTCACTGTGGTGCATTTTCTGACCTGATGGTCAGCTGAGTTGCAGATGAAACAGGTGACGGATTGCCCTGGATAAATTATTCTCCCATTATAGGGGCCGAGAGATATCGAATTTGGGAGATTTTGGATCTCACCATCACTGTTTCTGTTCATCTTCATTTTGTATTTTCTCACTCCATACCATATCCCAAATGTATCTATTGGTTTGTATTTGCTGATTATATCTCCATATCTCTTCAAATAGGTCTCAACATCATGGTCTGGAATACGGCCAGTCCAGAATTTAACAATGATGTTTGAGATATCTATTTGAATGGAAGATTCGAAAGTCCAGTCTTTCCACTTGGGATCTGAGGTTTTAGTTGTGAGAACATCAAGGAAACGTCTCAGAGGAGCTTCTAGCAAAAAGCAAAGTTCAAACTCCTTTCTGTTTGGCAGTGCAATGAAGGAATACACATCATTTGTATTGATCCAGCAGGTATCAAATAATAGTGATTCTCCAACATATTCACGACTTGGGGGTTCTCCTGAGCCTATGAAGTTCAGGCGAACCCAAAACCGTCCAAATTTTGAAGCAAAAGATGGCACGCTTCCAGGAAGAGACATTTTCTTATATATTTTTTTGTATTTTTTTTTTTCACCCTTTTTCACCTTCTTCCTTTCCTCTTCCAATCATTTTCGAGTCTGTTGGGACAGGTCGTTCAGAACGAATCATCAAACGGTCAACTATAGTTGGAATAATGTTTACATTTTCTATCAGATTATTCTTCAATATTTAAGAAGAAAATTCCTCCTTTCCCTCTTCCTCTCATTTCCGGGTCTCGCTATGTCGGCTCGTACCAAATTCCTCCGGTCTTTCCTCTTCCAGACATAATTGCTTTCTCGGGTTTACAAAGTAGTGTTTAGAAACTGTTTAGCTTCGCTGGTCCCACCCTGGGGGGAAGACTAAAATCCCCTAACTCTTAGGCCAAACTAATTCACAGTATCTATTACAAGCACTTTTGTTCATGTGTAATCCATAATAAAATATCAAATTATAGTTGTATCTTTGTATCTTCTTCTTATTAACAGAGAACATGTCATGTTTTTACAACAATATACAATTAATCCTACCAATATAGATGGGAACCGGGTTGGGGGGGCCAAAACATATTTCCAATTACCCAAGGTGGGCCCGACGGAAAAAGTTTGGGAACCACTGCCCTAACTGAATAGCCCTCGACCTGAACGCACTCCTTAGGCTCTTGGGCACAAAGGAGGGGTTCGGTCTGAGTGTCGCGCCACTCCGGTCACTCCGAATCAGTAAACTATGAAGGGCCGTGTAGGCCAAAATTCAAACTTACCTTGCACACACACTACTGAAAACATCTGGCCTTGCACACACACTACTGAAATACTCTCACATTCACTACTAAACACCTCACACACACACACTACTGAAAACATCTGGCCTTGCACACACACTACTGAAATACTCTCACATTCACTACTGAACACCTCGCACACACACTACTGAAAACATCTGGCCTTGCACACACACTACTGAAATACTCTCACATTCACTACTGAACACCTCACACACACACTACTGAAAACATCTGGCCTTGCACACACACTACTGAAATACTCTCACATTCACTACTGAACACCTCACACACACACTACTGAAAATTAAGCCTCACACATATTACTGAAAATGAACCTCACACACACGCAACTGAAAATGAACCTCACGCACACACTACTGAAAACCTCTGGCCTTGCACACACACTACTGAAATCCTCTCACATTCACTACTGAACATCTCACACACACACACACTACTGAACACATCTGGCCTTGCACACATACTACTGAAATACTATCACATTCACTACTGAACACCTCACACACACGCTACTGAAAATTAACGTCATACACACACTATTGAAATCCTCTCACATTCATTACTGAACACCTCGCACACACACTACTGAAAATTAACCTCACACACACACTCCTGAAAAACATTTTACTGAAAGTTTCTCAGTAGGGAATGTGCATGTGTTTCACCTATGTGTGTGTGAGGGGATTCTTGCTGTAACGGAAGTCATTCTAATGTAACGGAAATCATTCTAATGTAACGGAAGTCATCTGCTAGTGGTCTCTTTGCTATCCCCGTTAGCTTCATTAGCTCCAGGCTGCTACTCGGACGTGTTTGTTGATGCCTGGTGGAGTATATTCCTCATTGAAATATCGCACTTATCTTATGGCTCTGCGGTTCAAACAGACCGTCCATGAATGCAGTTTATTCGGTAAGTGAAATTCAATCACTTTATTTCTTACTTGTCTTTTTATTCAGCTAACAAGCGAGACGAAGCTACATCTGTGCTAACGATGCTATCCGTAGCATACAAGTTAAAACATAATAGAGAAGTGTAAAACATTAAGAAGGATTATACTGTAAAACATAATGCTTCTCGGTGAGGTTGGTAAAATAAGGTCATGCTCAGGCATGAAAATCACTCACCTTTCGGTGAAATTCGCCGTTTTGAATCCAAAATAGGTCGTTTGTGTGATTCATGTAGATCTGCAATAACAATATTTTTGGGGTATGGGGGGGTCTGGGACCCGGAGTAATCTGCGGCCGCGAGCTGTTATGTGCCATCATGACACGCATGGTGTTATTTTTATATATATTATAATGCAGCGCGAGCTGTGTGCTCGAGTCTTCATGCCTGTCGGCTCTGCTGCTCCGCGATGATGGTCTAGCTTCAGCAGCTACATTACCTACGGGTGCGTTCGTTAATATTAACTGTGCGGTCCGGAGTCACTGTGGTACAGACCGGACCGCTGGTGAACAGCTGTTAGAACGGGCTGTTCAGGTGTTCAGAGCAGAGCTCCCTGTCGGAGCGCAGAGCGTGATGTGCACTGAAAAGTTTTTATGTCGCAATATTATCGTTGAGCTAGCTAGCTAGCATACATTGTCACTATCTGCTAACGTTAGCTTTAGCCTTCGTTTTCTAATAGTTTTTCATAGGCTATAAACGGAGGTGGTATAAGTATAGATCTTGTACTTGAGTAAAAGTAGAAGCACTCAAATCTTGTACTAGAGTAAAAGTAGAAGTACTCAGATCTTGTACTTGATTAAAAGCAGAAATACTCAGATCTTGTACTTGAGTAAAAGTAGAAGTACTCAGATATTGTACTTGACTAAAAGTACTCAGATCTTGTACTTGATTAAAAGCAGAAGTACTCAGGTCTTGTACTTGAGTAAAAGTAGAAGTACCAGAGTGTAGGAATACTCTGTTAGTAGTTGTGCATTCAAAATGTTCCTCAAGTAAAAGTAGAAAAGTATTCTCATCAAAATATAGTGAAAGTAGCGACAGTAAAAGTAGTCGTTGTGCAGATTGGTCCATTTCAGAATAATATATATGATATGTTTTATAATGATTGATCATGAGAGTGTTCTCAAAGCTGGTGAAGGTGCAGCTAGTTTGAAGTACTTTGTATACTGCAGGGTAGCTGGTGGATTTACTCCAGGTGGAACTAAAGTCTGATTCAACACTTGGTTAGATTTCACATCATTCATCCACATCTGTGAAGTAACTGAAGGTATTAATACATGTAGTGGAGTCAAAGTACACCATGTACCTCTGAACTGTAGAGGAGAAGAAGAACAAAGTAGCAAAACATTGAAATACTTAAATAAAGTACAAGTATCTCAAAATTGTACCCAAGTATAGTACTTGAGTTTATGAATTTAGTTACTTTACACCAGATGCCATAAAGATAGAAAGACTAAGCCTTGCACAGAGGCATGACAATAGATTTTCAAAATGCTCAACAGTGCTGCCAACATTATAAACTGACTGCTACACAATTAAAATAAATGCTTTTATATATTTCTATTAGATGTGACTCTTTAGCGTTTCTGTTATTATTAACACTGCTGCTTTAGTTGTTCTGACTGCTAAAATCATCTGTTATTCCTCATTTTAAAGCCGATATTCCGTGGGGTCGGGGGGCTCAGGTCCTTGTCACCTTTTCCATACCTGATGAGTTTGCATCCCTGATAATACTTAGTAAGGAGGCCATAATATTTTTGACTCATGGCTGAAGTTAAGTTTCTCCAGCTCTCCCCAGGTTGGCAAAAAAATGCATCTCAAAATGCATCAGATTGATGCTTTAAAATATGGAATATTCAAAATGTTCTTCCGGGGGAGCATGCCCCCGGACCCCCCTAGAGGGATAATATCCTTCTCACCTTTTTCACCCCTGACCCGTTTTCATGCATGCATGCTTGTACATTAGTTAGTTTGCTAGTTAGGTAACTATATGCATTGTTATTGTTAATTTAAAATAGCTATGCTCGACGATGCAGACAGCTAGCGTCACATTAGTGTTGAAGAGCAGAGTATGAGATTAACCCATAGATTAACCTCACTATAAGATCTGTGTATATGAACAATATGAATCTCACATTTCCAGTTGGTTCCAGAAATAACGTTGACGTAGATATTGCAATATGGTTTGTTGAGCTGGAGTTGATTGTTGAAGCTTACTGGTTAACGTTCATCATATTAAACGAACGAACCCAAACGTTGTTGTTTTTATTAATATTATTACCAATACTTACTTAGCATTTTATTATCATAACACTGGAGAAACCGATTTATTGTGGCAGCAGAACGTGAACATGTAACTTAATGCCTGCATTTGAGGACGAAAAATAGCTCAGTCAATGCTTTAGGGACAAGGAAATGATTTGTTTAAATATTAGATATGACGTTATGTGTGCTTCTGTGACAATGAAGCTTATTCATTGCATTACATTTGTTGAAGATGTTTGTCTTTTACCCTTACGTGTGTGTTACAAATGAATGTGAATATGGCATAGTACAAATATTTAAATTGACTGTCTCATGAAAAACGATTCTAAAATAAAAAGGACCCCAACTATACAATAATACACAATCCAACTGATAAGATACAGTAAGGGCTTTGATATCATGCACTTTTTTTTAAGGATAACAAAAAAGATTATCACATGACATTTGCATGTCAAAAAAGTCTGTGACCAACACATTGTTACTTTACATATATATATATATATATATATGTTTGTTTAGATCTGAGCTGTGTAGATCTGCTGCACTATTTACTACAGCCCGGCTGTCCGCAGCCGACTTTATAACAGTATTAAGTGAAAACCATTCAAAATATTTTACAGAATAAATTCCTTATCCAAATCCCATAAAAACACAAGACAACCAGCAATTAGACAATACCCTGTGTCGGATGAATGCAAGCTTTTTGCTTTTTTAAAAACCTAAATAAGGGTTGTTCCCTCTTGTTTTCTCTGTTAGGATAATGCTACAGAAAATGGGCTCCGGAAGGTGACTCCCTTACAAACCAAAAAAGAGAAATACAAGTATTTTTATTATTATTTTTATATTATTTTTATTCCCGGTCTGCACGTTTTACGTTGCTTAAGGTAAGTGAACATGAAACTATTCAGCAAAACTTTCAATAATAATCTAAGGTATTGAGTTTTGGGATATTACTTGCATACAAATCTATAAATGCCTTAAGGTTTCTAAAATATACAATATGTGGTAAATTCAATAGTGGACCCAGCAAAGATTCACATTTTTGCATGATTTGTTATTGATTTGTTGCTGTTACTTAATTATACTTTTAATAAATTCAAGTCAAGCTTAGTTACATGTGATGGTAGCTATATGCTCTTACCTGTGTGCCTCCTCCGCAACCAGACTGTATTCAAACTTAAAGGTGACATGTCATGCTTTTCCGGTTATTGCCCGTCCCCTTGTGTGTTATGAAGGTTTTTATGCATGTAAACAGTCTGCAAAGTCAAAACCCTCAAAGTACACCCTGTAGCGAGTAAACTCTAACACAGAAAATACCTCCCCAAAAGCCTCGTTGGAGATTTCTCAGTTTCCATTGTTTACTTCCTGCCCCGTGTGACGTGGCCGTGCAACGTCACTTCTTCTGCCAGTCGACCATATTAAGTGTCGTAAAACCTGCTTATTTTCAAAGCTCTGTCTAGTCATGTCGCGGAGGTTCTGTTGCCTGTCTTGTGTGGAGAAATCCACAATGTTTGCAGTACCGAAGGCAGAACCACGACGAAGTCAGTGGTTGACATTCCCTTTTAACACTGTTCCAGCTGATTTACCAGCCGGTACTGTTGTGTGTGCGCGGCATTTCACGGACCAAAGCTTGTTATGTTATGAAAAACATTGTTTTCATGCCAGCTACAATGAATGACCGAACGTAGCAGACTAACTGTATAATATTGCAATTGTAAGATGCTCTTGCTAAGCCTAGACTAGCTGTTAAACTGCATATTAGGTTAGCATATTAGCTGGCAAGCTAACTGTGTTGATTACTGATAGATAATCGTAGCTGGAGAATTTCGTCTGCAAACACACACGAAATACTCATAGACAGTATACTCTGGCTGATGTACGGTCAGTCGCCAAACATAATTACATTGAAGTTGGCGGTCCTAGCAGCTATGCTACTGAGCTACAAAGAGTCTGAAATATTACGCTACATGGGAAAAGGTAGCAGACTATCTGTAGAACATTGTAATTGTAAAAGTGTTGCTTTTATGAAATTGACTGTTTTCCTCGGATACAAAATTAATTGTATGAATACTATGTGTATCTTTCTTAGAGTACATCACAGCAGGAACACAATACCCACCGCTCCAGTACAGTCGGATGTCAAACAGACCGTCCACAGACTGTTTGTGTGGGAACTCAGAGGGTTGAGACACGGTCTGTGGGAACACAGACAGTGGAATGTAAAGTGTCCGCCATTTCTGTTGCTACACAGTTGGCCCGGGGAACACTGAAATCGGCCCACGTGAGAAGCAAAGGTAGACTATAACACTGACAAATCACAGATACATTACCTTAATTGTGCTTTTATTACATATGCAGCACTTGGGCTCGACCAAAAATCGTTTTTAAATGTGCTCTATAAATAAAACCTTATTTGATATTATTGTATATCACAGAAATACTGTTATGTTGACTACAAGAAATACAGTGCTGTTTGTAGTTTGTACATTTTTCATGAATTAATCTGTCAGATGTACACAAGTTGTTGGCCTTTTACAATGTATTAGTGTCTTATCTAATGTACATAGTATTTATGCACTTTTCCCTTTTTATTAACAGGCGTCCAGGCCACGGTGTCTTTCAAAAGTGTTGGCACTAAAACTTCCACCTACACAGAAATCCCCTTGTCCTCTACACCAATAAAGGGCCCAGGATTAGCAAGAGACCTCGACTAGAGTTGGAGCAGGAACAAGGAGAGACTTCGATTGAATTTGAAGAGACTCTGGATTCGAGTTACCACCCTGATGATACTGTAGAAGAATCTGACGTATCGTAAGTTTGGTATATTTGGTACACATTACTATTACTGTTGTTCAGAGTTGACATCTAACATGTATTGTTAATTTTGTTTTGTTACATTAGACTTCAGACACGATCCACGCACAGTGACGCAAAGTACATTGTGTTTGAAAGCTGCCTCGGACAGCTGTTTGAAAAATGTCCGTTTTGTAAGACAGACTGTGATGTCCAAAAACGAAAAAATGGGACTTTTGTGGCGTTCAAACAGCGTTGTCCAAACTGCACTTACTTCAGACAATGGGAGAGCCAGCCCATCATTGGAAGTACCCCGGTTGGCAACTTACAATTATCTGCTGCTACATACTTCACTGGTGCTTCCTTCTTCCAACTAAAAAATGTATTTTACCATCTTACATCCATAGCATATGAAAAATGACAGAAGTGGACTTTTTCAAATACTTGTCCTGTTTTTCTATTTATTCATAGATATGCAGAGCCATGCAGCTGGAGATCTTCCAGTATGAGACCTTCAGGAGGCATGCTAGGCATTATCTGGAGCCTGCTATTATCCACAAGTGGAAAACTGATCAGCTGAAGATTTTCCAGCAACTACACCACCAGGGGGGAAAGGTCACAGTTGCAGGAGATATGAGAGCAGACTCTCCAGGTAAGCAGAAACAGACAAGACAGTCTAGTGCCAGAGTTACTGGTGTATATTACAATTACAATTACAAGCCACACTGAATTATCTGTACAATGAAAGAATAAAAGAGAAATGAATAAGTGTATACAAATAATTAATTATTATATGAATGTTATATTTTTCAGTGTACGTGGGTGAGCTGATGAGGCTGGTGTTTGAAGAAGTCTTTGAGGACCCAACACCCTTTGTGGAGGAGATGAATAAAATCAACATCCCAAAGGACCTGTCCACTCAATTTGACAGGCCCTCAAAGGAGGAAGTGGTAGCCCGCCATGTCTCACGTTTTAGTCTAGGGGCAGTCGGAAGCCCACGTACTGTCCAGCCAGATCAGGGAACTCCTGGCGTATCCGGCGGACCACACACGACGGGATGACCACTCTGATTCCTCGTCCCAAAAAGCCCCAGCACCAGCTTACGAAGCTGCGATAGGCCAGATGCCTAAAACGCCTATAAGAGGAGGAATGGATGATAACATATATGTGCTGTCCTGTTTTTCACCCTTACCCTCTGGCTGCTTGAACAACTGAATTTCCCCACAGGGATTAATAAAGGTCCATCTTATCTCATACAGTGTATGATGATCAATTTGTACATTTATCAAAATAAAGTTTGATGGAACTACTTGATAGCCTTTCTTCCCTGAATTATTTGCTCCTAGATCATTCATATATAGCAAACCATTATTTGATTTTTCATCTAATACAGTAGTAGTTTATTATAGCTAAAAATAACTTACTCTTCTTAGGGCTGGGCGATTTTTTCGGTTTTAACGATTAATTTGCATTTTTGCTTTCCTACGGTTTGTGAAATGGCTGAACCGAAAAATCGCGATTTAAAAACATTTCTAGACTCCGCAGATTTGTTTTGCTTTAAGGGACTCCGTAGTAGCTTACTCTCTCACTTTCCAGAACACGCACAAAACTCAGCCACATTGCCTGTGACTACCCGATCTGCAGCTCTGTGTACACATATATCACTTACATTATTCAATACATCCTTTGTACTGAAGTATTCAAGAGTAAATAAAGTTTAATATAAATGATTTGCTGTGGCCAATTGTTTTCATTGCATTTACAGACCCGTGTAAATCTCTGATACCACCCAATGAATGCATTGACTTGCTTGTAGAACCACGCTACACAAAACAGATAGCAACACCCATACAAACTATTTAAAAAAAAAAAGGGGCTACTGTATCGACCTATATAAAGTATATAAATATATTTTTTTTTTCAAAATACTAAAGATATCTTGCATTTTAGCCATGCCTCATTTCGTTCCATTTGCTTTTTCGAGCGCTGTTTTTGCAGGGGGCTGATTCTGTGAGCTGCAGCTGACCACGCCCCCCTGCAGGAGAGGGGAGCGTGCTCTGAGATCAGCTGCTGGGCGGTCTGTAGAGGGGGAGGAAAAGAGATCTCCGTCCTCCGTGTTTTATTCTTATAGAAGTAAGAAGAGAAGTAATGGGGCAGAAACCCTCCTTTTTACGCAGCGGTCCAGACATAGACATCAAACGGCGACACATATTCAGTTGGCAGTTACTTTGGCATTAGGGCAGGGATATCTAGATACTTCCCAAGGTCTGACATCATGAAGTGTGCTACTTTTAAAGCAAGCAACGATGTTTTCAAATCTGTAATCAAAAAGCTCCTCAAAAACACTATCGAAGCAGTTCCTGCCGTTGCTACGTTAGTTCAAACGGTAACAACGGACTACTTTTCTTAGCGGATGCTTGTCAATTTAAATCAATACATAAAACTATTTTTTAAGTCAATAAAATCATTTCCTAAATCCATAAAAGCATTTCAATTAATATTGGGAGTCATGTCGTTACTTTGTTGAGAATGTGGCCATGTGTAATAAGCGGGATGATGTGCACATTGCATAATGTGCCTTCATGCCGATCTAGATCCCTCCGCAAAAAAAACGGCTCGTTCGCGGGCGAGAGCCGGCTCCCGTCGTTCACTTAAAAGAACCTTGGTCTGGTTTGTTTAGAAAAAAACTGAAAAAAACTGAAAAAAATCGAGGTTTAAATCGAAAATTGTCCAGTTCAGTCAGACAACTCACGTGTTCCTTTAACATGTTTATTAGAAGCAGCATATAGTTAAGTTTGGCGACTAGGCTCGGGCATCATCACTCCATAGATATACATAGCACGATGAGTGATGATCAAATAACTAACCCCCGAGCCTACAGGTGGAAGCTGGGGTGGTGGTGGGGCAGCGAGCAGCAGCGACGTAGAGGTAGCTGCAGCAATAGCAGCAGCAAGCAATGCATGGAGAGAGATCTGGCAGGTTAAATAGAGCGGCATATTAAGGAGACTCTGTTTGGTTGGTTGTAGAGTGGCAAGGGGGCGTTATGTATGAATGCAGCATAAGTGCTCGAGTTGACTGCCTGAACTAGCTCGCAGGCTTCGCCTCATTTCAGTCAGACAACTCACGTGTTCCTTTAACATGTTTATTAGAAGCAGCATATAGTTAAGTTTGGCGACTAGGCTCGGGCATCATCACTCCATAGATAGCACGATGAGTGATGATCAAATAACTAACCCCCAAAACTGCGTGGAGATTAGATACTATCCCCCAAAACTGCGTAGCCCGAGCCTGACGCTGGTGATGTAAGACTGATAAGTAGAGGGCCTGGCGAGCTGCCATGTGGCCATTCCCCCTAAGCACAGCGGCTTTAAGGGGAATATACTACTTAGTGAGACTGCTATGTGTAGGCCTGAGGAATAGCCCAGAGCCGATTCTTCCCAGAGCACAGCGGCTTTGAGAGGAATATACTACCTATATACACTACCTAGTGTTTGCTATGTGAAGGCCCGGGAACAGCCTGAAAAGCCGTCCCCCTTAAGCACCGCGACTTTAAGGGGAATATACTACCTAGTGACTGCTATGTGAAGGCCCGGGAACACCCCGAAAGCCATCCTCCCCCAGCACAGCGGCTTTGAGGGGAATATACTACCTATATATGCTACCTAATGAAACTGCTATGTGAAGGCCCGGGAACAGCCCGAAAAGCCATCCCCCTTAAGCACCACGGCTTTGAGGGGAATATACTACCTAGAGAGACTGCTATGTGTAGGCCTGGAAGTGACCAGTGCCGACCTCCCCCCCAGCACCGCGGCTTTGAGGGGAATATACTACCTAGAGAGACTGCTGTGTCTAGGTCTTTGAGGCAGCGACAATGAGCTTTCCCCCCCCAAGCATGCAGCTATGAGGGGAATATACTATAGTGAAATAAATATAATCTAACCCAGCAACCACCTGGTATGCAATAATATAATTCTACAGATATACATCTTTGAACGTTACTCATCATCGAGTAGTGCAAGAGCTCATGGTTGTTTGTGCTGCAAGGATCTCATTCATGTGAGGCATGATATAGCGCTGATGGTGGGCAGAAGATGACCGATTACTCAGGGTTGAGGTAGGCGGATATAGAGCTGCGGTTGTGGCTGTGCAGATTCTTAAACAGTGGGAATAGCGATCTGGGGGCAGGTCGCAGCTTAGGCAGAGATCACGCAGCTTGGAGGAGAACCCTCGTCGTTGGGTTTGCAGCCATCGAATAAACATGGGTGCCGACCCATGTGTCAGAGGGCAATGATGCGAGAAGTTCAGCATGGAAGATAAAGGACAAACAAAACAGTGTTAGTTTTAGCGATGATTATTCGGGGTTCCTTGACTCCGCAAACAGAAATGTCAGACATTGAATGTTTCAAAACTGTGTATATTTGATCTCCAAAGTTAATTCAGTAAGGGAGAGATTATGCTGAGGATTAAAAGGTGAGAGGTCTGTGTATATTTGCCACCTGAGAAACCAATAGAAAGCTGTAACAACTGCCTCTGACGTTTATCAATGTATAGTGAAACCCCTTTGCCTGAACTTATACATTAACCTTTGCACGGGTGCAAAGTTAAGAGGCAGTCTTTATCATTGCGTGGAGGACGTGCCTTCTTAACCCTTAAAGACCTAGACGGAATTTTCGCCTGCCTGACTCTCCTGTATTTATTTGTTTCTCCTAACCTGTTCTAACCTTTTCTAGCAGTCAGCATCAAGTGCCTTACCTCATTTGATTCAGGAGAACCTCTAGTTCAAGTCTGGTTAATTTAAAGTCCAAATGTTACCTTAACTTTGTGTGATAATGGCTGAATTTACCAGTTTTTCAAAAACGCCAGTACAAATGTTGTGGTTTTTTTTACTGTTTACTCCGACAGGAACATAGGAATTTTCTTTTTTATTATTTACAAAGCTGCATTTAGATGTTTTAGGCTTTCAAATTAAATTTAATCTGCATATTATGTTCCCTGAGTAAGTTACAGCTATTTATTCCATATTATCATAATAATAATATGGAATGATTAAAACGAAATGTATTTCCATATTTAAATGACTGATCATGTTTCTTCTGTCAAGAAAAGGTTGAGAGTAATAAATTAAACCATAACAGATGACATTGCAACAAAAATAACTTGTTTCAGAGAAATATATTATCATTTGAACATTTAAATACAAACACAAACAGTGAAACAAACTCCAAGTGCTGGAGATACAAAGTGCAAATTATCTTGAAACTATAAACAAAGTGTTAGAAATATATAGAAAGTGCAAATGTACAAAGAGCAAATGATCTTCAAACTATAAACAAAATATTAGAAAGATATACAAAGAGGAAAGGAAATGTATCAACATTTTTTAAATTATTTACATTAAATTACAATCAGACTTGATTCAGTCAATGGAAAGGTTTTACGTGCGGCTGCTATGCCACTTGCTGAAGCAATTTCTGTGAGCCACAAGACACAGTGTCACATCACACCGCGCACACTTCCAGATGGAACGTTTTTTGCAGAGCACACATTTTCGCCGACCTTTTGTTGCCGTGTCTCCCGACCTCCGTCTCGCAAATGAGTCAATTCCCTCCTCCTCCTCCTCCTCCTCTGCACAGGACATTGACTCTGGCAAGCACTGTGCCCCTTTGGGTGGCACAAAGCTGCCAATTGGGACTCCACACAGCTCTGCAGACAGCTCCTCCATGAACCGGGCGTGGGACATGGCCACTGACCCTGAGGACAGACACATCTCCTTGTGCAGAATATAGCTGTTGGTTGCAGCAATGTCTATAAAGTGGTACAGTAGTGTCCTGTACCACCTGTTGGACCTCTTGTGGACTGAATAGTATTGGATGAGCTGGTCTGACAAGTCCACCCCACCCATGTATTTATTATATTCAACCACACAACGAGGTGCCATGATGTTTTGTTTTTGCCATTTCCCCGTTTCCTTAGCATACACATTCCTGGTGACGGTGTCTCCATTGAAGGCTTGGTGTATTGTAGAGCACACTGACACCTCTCTCGTATCCATCCACTTCACAAACAAAAGCTCCTTCTCTCTGAGCCATCGCATTGAGCCCCTGGGGCTCTTTGAGGTTAGCGCATTCAATTTTGATTTAGGCACGTTTTTCCGATTGTCGCGGAATGTACCACATGCCACAAAACCCCTTGCAAATAGGTCAGTAAAAAGTTTTGGGCTGGTGTAGAAATTGTCTACAAAAAGATGGTAACCTCTCCCCAAGTAGGAATTATCCATTAGGCCGCTGACAACATCATAGGAGAGACCCTGCCCTGAAATGAAGCGGCTCTTTCCAGTATAGATGGAAAAATCGATGGTATACCCATTGCTGGAGTCTGCTAACACAAACAGCTTCTCACCCCACTTAGTTGGCTTGGCTTTCATGTACTGCCTCAGTCTAATTTTGACTTTTGTGGCCACCATCAATTGAAATGTCTTTCCTAGGCTGCCACATTGCCTTGCATGCCTCTTTTATGGTGGCTTGAAGTGGTTTTAGGCGATGGAGTGGATCGTACTCTGGGGTGTCCTTTTTCCGGTCATTTGCCAAATCATGGTCTGGGTCGCTCAGGTGTACAGCTCTGCTGATTGCCATGAACCTGTCTCTTGTCATGACAGAAGCAGGAAAGAGAACACTTAGGTGTGATCCCTTCCTCCAGTAGTCTCTTACTTTTGGCAGTTTTAGAAGTGCCATGAACATCATAAGGCCGACATACATGAGGAATTTTACCGGCTTTAGCTCTTCCCAAACAAACTTTTTCCCCTTAGCCTGCTCCTTTTCAGCATTTTTGTTTGTGTTCTTGCAGATGATATTTACAGCTTGGTTGTTAAAAAAATGTCTAAATATTTGTGCAGGAGTATACTCCATACCAACAAAACCTTGGACTCCAGGGGCTCTTTTCGGGCAAAAGTGTGGTAGTTGTTGGGCAGTATCTGGCACCTCAGGTCCGTTCCAAACAGCTCCTGGCTCTTCTGGGGTCAGAGATGTTGTTTTCCCTTTTCCTCTTCCTCTCCCTTTCACTGTCAGGGGGGCTGGCATTGGTTTGGCCTTTTTTCTGGATGCTGCACCCTCCTGGCCACATTATTTCCCCTCTCGGTTTGAAGGAGGCCTACTGATGGGGACAGTGGCTTGTGCATCCCCTCTCTCATCCTCTGGACTAAAATAAAAGGGAGGAAAATATACAGATATAAATGTCTGAATTTATTTTATTTCCTTTATTGCTTTTATTTCTCCAGTGTCATCA
Source organism: Gymnodraco acuticeps (assembly GCF_902827175.1). Classification (NCBI taxonomy): domain Eukaryota; kingdom Metazoa; phylum Chordata; class Actinopteri; order Perciformes; family Bathydraconidae; genus Gymnodraco; species Gymnodraco acuticeps. The sequence continues at coordinate 587,206 of NW_022991569.1, forward strand.
TATCTATTTTCTAAACACAGTCTCAACTTTTGATTTGATTCACACTTTATCCCTCTGCTAACATTACTAGTTGATGGAATCAGTAACTGAATTGTAATGCAATGAATATAATAACATTAGACCTCATAACAAACAACCAAAGAGGGCAAGCGGAATGAGGCAATAAATGAAAGGTATTGCTTGACGTTTTTTTACTGAAATAAATAGTAGCCTCTATTGATAGTGAATCTTGAGCTCAGAACTTCACTTTATGACACAATTACGGCAAATGGCCATCCATTATAAAAACTCTTAGGACGAATTATTTTCTGCGTTATACAAAAATAACAACCGATAAATGCAACACAAACAATAAGATATAAGCAAAGTTACTCACTTTTTATCTTCGAAGGGATCAATCCCGTGATCATACGGTGATTCATCACGCCAGCTGTCAGCTTCAGAATCTGAGGAATCCACTGCTGCATCGCTAAGCGGTCCGCCAGACAAAATAAATGCTATGGCTTCTTCCGTAGTGTAACGCCATTTTGACATGTTGGTTTGAATTTGTCTTGCGGTGTGTGTATATGTATGTATGTGTATGTGTGTGACTGTATCTAGATATCTCGTGTTGTATTTATTTCTCTTACGCTGGCAAAATTACTCTTCTTCAGTATTACTCTCTCGTCTCTCTTTGTTTATCTCCCGCCGCCAAAAACATACACAGCAACCTATGTTGATTGGTCGAGAAGATGGTAGCATGGGCAGAGGTTTGCCTGGACCTTTACATTTTAAACCTATCCGGACACAGGGGGGTGGGACTTAGTCTAAAACCTTTGCTGTTTGGCTCAGACGGAGGGGCCGCGTGGGTCTCCTTGACGAATCAAGGCTCTACAATGTGATGACGTTGCCCCGATCACGTCGGAGCCTCTGAATCCCGGAAAAGGACATAGTGATACCCATGAGTGATACCCATGAGTGATACCAGTGAAAAGCCTAGAATCGCCGCTTTACCTCACTTTTTAAATCAGATGGATAGGATTAGCGGTTAAAAAGTTATTAAGCATTTTAGAACGCTACCCCTTTGAAGCCGCGGGCGGCTCGCTCGGTCTTTAAGGGTTAAGGCCCTTGAGGAGCAAATGAATGAACTCTACCGTGGCTTAATACTTAGCACTTGAAGATTGCAGGATTCGAATGAAAATACAATTAATGCATGAACAACTATTATATCTATTGCATAAGTACACAGAGGAGGTTGGGACAGAAGAAGATAAAGTACCAAGCTGAATTGTATGCTTTGAATCATGCTCTTGGTTGGAGGCAGAATATGGGAAATCCTTGAGGGGCTTGACGTGTAGATCCAGAGTCATTTGGTTGAACGAAGGGCATGGCAAGCTGGTGGGGCCACCACTCATTGTGAAATCCCCCGAACCAGCAGAAGGCGCAGCATCTGTAAGTAACTAGAGAGGATCTGAGGACACCGCAAGGTCATTATAAAAGAATGAACATAACCTTCCACTCGTCGCAGAGGGGCTAAGGACCAAAGATCTGAGCAATAGCCATCTCTAAGATTGCATTCATGCCGAATAGTCCGCATCTTTACACCAGACGCAAGTGTATTACATCGTTTCATTTGCAGAAGGTTGGGTTTGCGTTCACCCAGGCAACCTCAAACAGACTATGAACTGTAAACTAAAGTCATTGTACGGAGATGCTTTTTCAACAATTGGCGGGACATTAAGCGGATAAAATGCAGATCCCAGCAATTTCTACAGTAGCCTGCATCATGGAGCATTGGCAGGTTATTTTCATGCTGCTGTTAATCTGGAGAGTGCATCAGCAAACTCTGCGGCCAGCGCATAGGATTATAAATCAGACAACGTGCATTAAAAACATTATAACACAAAATGCGACGTTATGCAGTGAGGAGGTTTCACCGATGACAGGTGGCTCTGATGAGATTGTACCACTGCCTTTTCTCTGTACACAGGGGACCAGTGAGGTAAGCAGTCACCAGAATGAATGCATGACCCTATAGGTTACTGGATGTTGCACACAGCATAGATAGCAAAACAAGCGATGACGCACAAATAGTTGTTTCCCATGTTTTGATGCGGACTACGTCACACCAGCAATGAATCTCTCTGGAGTTTACTAGCGAGCGACCCGAGACCACCTCTTTTAGCGGAGCAGAGGTATCGGACTGCTTCCACACCAATCCAACGAACCGCATCAAGGGGTTAACGCTACAGGGACCGATTCAATAGTACTAACCAAGCAGGTGTGAACGTGACCTAAGACTAAGGTGCCTTAAGGTTTGAACAGAAAGGCCAGCGCTTGTTCCTTATAAATATAAAACATCTCTTTTAGAGAGACTACCAGTGGGAGACCATAATTGAAGGCAGTAATCAGTATTGAATGTATTACAAGTCTAATATGTAGTATAACGTAGAGCACTTTGAACATTTGGAAAGGCGCTAAATAAATAACATGAATTGTAATTATGGCTGTTCTGATGCGGGACAGCTTGTCTGGTGGCAGTGAAGCTTGCATCAGCACACTATCGAGAATGATACCGATAATTCTAGACGTGTGGAAGGGCTTCCAGTTCCTGTTCTGAAAGAGGTAGGCCTAGCTGTTGAAAAGTTTTATCTGGGAAAGTTAACTAGGAAATGGTTAAAATATGGACACCTTGTAAAACCTTAAAATATATATGCCACAGAAGGCATATGGGATGTCTGCTTTCCCTGCCATGTCATCTACAGAGCAAAGAAACGGGAAAATCTTTAGTAGTTATTAATACTCTTAACAGAATAATCGTGAGGAACTAACGGTTCAAGAAACGTTGCTAGAATAATTCCTCCTAGCACTAGGCTAGGGGCCTGTCGTGTTTTTAAACGTTTAAATAGCAGCACGTGTAATACTCCTGGCTCCTTCAGTGCAAACTTCAGTCTTGAGTGCAGGTTTCAACAGACATGGGTCCCTGGGAGCCAGCATAACCTGCTAAGACACCTTGATTTAAGCCTGTGATAAGGTCATTTGACGAACATCTGTGATTAGAAAGAGCTTGGAAACGATTTGCAGCATGTGGCCTCCTGAGGCACACCCAGCGAGGGGCAGAATATTGCAGGTAGAGCTTAATTCCTGTAAGGAAAAACTCTTCTTTGGTAGGTGATTAAATGTACATGGCCGCTTGGCAGAGAATGATTCATGGTATTCATAGAAAATACACTGTAGGAGAGATTGAAGTCTAAAATGATGGTCAAAAATGTATCGAGCTTCCCTTCATATTCCCGTGATGGAAATTATTAATTTATTTCCATTTTCATTGATTTATAGTAGTATAAATACTTATACACATACAACTTCTGTATAATTGCCTCAAATATGACTTACTGCAGGCCAAATAATAATAAAACATTGCTTATGCAGAATAGTATTATATACCTGCCAAGATGCGATTCCTAAGGAATTGCTGCTGCAGGGGGCAGGAAGCTAGAACTCGTGGCTGGATCTGGGACTCCAATTCCCAGAATCCTCGGGAGTGTGACGTCAGTGGCACAAGTGGTTGAACGCGGAAGTAGAAACATTTTTACATGCAGGCAGAGGAAATCGAGTTTGTTCACGGGAATATATCGTGCAATTAAAGGCTTCAAGCGCTGATGTTTACTTCGAGAAGGTAGGACAGGGAGGCAGGTATTTGGGAATGCCGGGGTCAACTTGCTCTTGCCTTTTTTGGTGTTTAATTACCCGCCGACCGAGAGACTCTTAGCTGACACACAAGAAAGGGGTTGTTACCGGAGCTGGCGTAGAACTCGGGACTTCCTCTGGCCCAAAGGATATTAAAAGCTACTCCAGATGAGTACGGAAGGGACACCTGAATGTGTGTCGTGCGGGAGCTGTGGCTCGTTCCAGCGGCGTCTGAACCATGCTCTGAGCTAGCCTGTGTTTCGGAATTAGGCATTTCTTACGGCTTCTTGCGTATGATGATTCGGTTCCAGAGTCGGAGATTGCAATAGACATTTGCAAGGACAAAACCGGCAGGCAAGCAGCAGCAACATGAAACACAGCAGCAGGAACATGAACGCAGCAATAGCAAGTGAACACAGCAGTGGCAGCAGGCAAGCAGCAGCGACGTAGAGGTAGCTGCAGCAATAGCAGCAGCAAGCAATGCATGGAGAGAGATCTGACAGGTTAAATAGAGCGGCATATTAAGGAGACTCTGTTTGGTTGGTTGTAGAGTGGCAAGGGGGCGTTATGTATGAATGCAGCATAAGTGCTCGAGTTGACTGCCTGAACTAGCTCGCAGGCTTCGCCTCATTAGTTAGAAAAAAATCGCGATTCTATTTTTAGGCCAAATCGCCCAGCCCTAACTCTTCTTCAGTTCTACGCCTCAAAGGTCCATAATCAAACCGATAAATATTGTGGAGGTTCTGCAGGGTGTAGGGATTGAGGCAGTTTGGTTCTAGTCCGGGGTGGTCAACCATGCACACAATGGGTTCTGGGACTTGGTGCATTCGTATTAAAACCTATAGGACAGTGACCACCAACTGGCGGCCCGCGGGCCACATCCGGCCCGCCAGACATTCTCATCCGGCCCGCATGACGGGGGTGACTGTGGCGTTGGCGGAGTGGTTACTGCGTTCGCCCCCCACCCATTTTTTTTTTGTACAACGTCTCGTGAGTAAGGTGCAGTACCGGAGTCCAACAGAGAGGCAGCAGCTGCGGGACAGTAGACTGCGTACTGCGAAACCTTCCCTGCCTTGAAGAAGACGTGATCCTTCGTTGTGAAGAGTCTGGTTAATGCGCTCCGCACCACAGCAGTAGCCCTGCTGCGACAGAGTCCAACAGAGAGGCAGGAGCTGCGGGACAGTAGCCTAGAAGCAGGGTTGGGGTGTAACGGAATACATGTAACGGCGTTACGTAATCAGAATACAAAAATCAAGTAGGCTAACTGTATTCAGCTGGCGTTACATTTGAAAAACGAGTAATCTGATTAGAGTTACTTTCGTAAACCTGAAGTGAATACATTTTGGAATACTTATTGGAATTATTGGTGGAAAAGTTTCCTCACAAAATGTAATATTCATTACCGGCAGAGCTGTGTGCACACTGCACGGCGCTGCATGTCTGTGAGCGAGAGAGATGCAGCGTGTCTGTGAGGCCCCGCCCCCGCACGCAGTGAGAGAGAGATCTCTTTTTAAATATATTGAAAGTTGGAAACGGAGATGGTTAGATAAAATGTGCAAGATAACTTTTATGTAGCATTTCTTTATTGTCGAAATTATGACATTTCATAACGGGATCAAATCAAAGTGAATGGCCTGCTGCTGCTGAATGCATGGGGCAGTGACTGGAAAAAGTTATTACATCGTTTCAGATAATAAATAATAATGATAATTCATTCTATTTAGAGGCGCCTTTCAAAGCACCCAAGGACACCTTACAATTCATAACATATTCCAAGGAAAGGTTTTAAGACAGTACAAAGAATGCAGTCCGGGTGATGTTTTTTATGTGGGGTGCAGATGAGAAGGAGCTGTCCAGAATGACGCCAAGATGTTGTGTTTGAGTTCTTGATAAGCCATTAAAACAGTAAAATACGTGTCTCCTGTTCACCAAAACATACCCATCTGTTATGGAAAAAGAAAGTATTCTAAAAGTAATCTGAATACGTAACTGTAACTGTATTCTGATACTTTCAGAGTATGTATTCAGTAACTGATTACATTTACAAAGTAACCCTCCCAACCCTGCCTAGAAGTGATCCTTCGTTAGCGTGAAGAGTCTGCTAAGCTTTATGCGGTCCACACTACATGAGCGTGCTCCACTAGCACCCCCCCCCCCCCCCCCCCCCCCCCCCCTTTCTGGGCTATATAAAAATCGCTGGCCCGCGATAGTGTCTATTGGACACATTTTGGCCCTTGGACAAATGTAGTTGGTGATCGCTGCTATAGGAGGATAAGATATTTGTAACATAATACGTTTAGCAATTAAATCCAACTATGGCGAGGTTTACAAAATAAACATTCAATTACTATAGAATAAATAAAAGGGCATATAGTCTATTGACTTGACAAGTATATGTATGGTGTATATAATGTTGTGTGCTACTGTTGGTGTTTTTGTATTTGTTGTGGTGACACCCTGTTTTGACCATAATTCACCTTTGGTATAGTGTTGCCACACGGACCCTTTAGTGTGTGCTCTTAGGTTTAGCTTGTCATTCCTAGCTTGTCAGACAGAGCAGACATGTATTTTACCTGATTCTAAACACACCGCCCCCGACTCTCTTTCATCGGCACTACACTGTCACCTTTCTAATCTCCCTGCAACAGAGGTTTTCCACCTCGGTAGGCATTACTGCGCAGTTTCCACACGTGCACCTAAATAACAACAGTTGGAAAGTTTGGTTAGTCAGCGGACACACTTGTTACTGTGATGTAGATAAATGATGAAGTTCTAACATTACATCTGAAATGTAGCAGCTATACAAAATTAAAACGTTCCACTGTGAAACCGCCTGCTGTATTCTTGTTTGGGACGGTGAATCAGGTCCATCACGGTCCGTTTCACTCTCAGGGTCGGACTCCGGTTCGTACACATATGGCTTTACTGACGCCATTTCATTTCTGCTACTCCGCTCAGAGCCGAAAAAACACCATGGGCTAAGTACCCGCTAAACCACTTTACGGCAGATGTCAACAGGGGCAGAGCCTCTCTGGTGGTTGACAAATCAGAACAGAGGGGCCGAGCTGACCAATCGGAGCACACTGAGCTCACAGGGAGGGGGGGCAAGAGCTGCAACGAGCTGTTTAGTGGAGAGAGTGAATACACATAGTTTACAGAGATGCTGTATGCGAAACAATGTGAGTTTGGAAAATTGCACAGTATAAATCTATTCTAGTAGACATCAACAATGGAATTATGATCAGTGGAAATGGCCATGACATGTGACCTTTAAGTACCAGTTCTATCTACTTTAAACAATTAAAAAGACAAAATTAACTACATGTATTGATATACCAATCTTTATTTTTGGGGCCTCTTCTTCTTTTAAATTAAACTTTCAGACGTGAGATATTGAAATACAGTAATAGTTTTGTCTATTTAAAAAAGAATGAGCCATTCCTTACAGTTAACTTCATATTTCTTATTGTCTAAAGCATTTATGACACACATTTCCCCCTCATATTCACAGTGTGGATGAATTGAGACAGCGTGCAGAGACTTTGGGAGAAACCTCAGCATGACGGATGTCCTGTCTGTGGGTTTGGCTGGAGAGGACTGAGGTGGAGAGGTCTTTCTCTGGGAGGAGGCCCAGGCCTGATGAAGAAACCCCCTAACTGCATCTGTGAGCACATACTGGGCTCAGCTGTCACAAACAAATGATGGTCCTGTTTGACTTTGTGTTCACAATAAACGTGTAGTTTCTTAGTGAATGTCCTGTATTGGTCTTTAATCTGAAATCAGCTTTTCATTTTCTTCTGCCCCTCTGAGAAAACGGTGAGGCAGTTGTGTCCTTCAGGTATGTCCTTTCCTAACAGAAATGACAAGAAACATGACATTATTGCAGAGCAAGTGTGTTATTTATGAAAGGTTTGTTTATTTAGCGGCTGTAGAAATAATGTATTTTTTTAATTTTAATGTGTTTTTTTAAATCATCACTTTGTACTACAAAGATAATCAGATTATGAATGAACAGTCTGCAGTTAATCAACATTAAAATATCTTATTAAATAATATTCAACTGCTCGGTTGTCTCACTGCAAGAACCACTTTTACCACGTCTTTTACAGACAATATGTAGAGAAATGGTAGCAAGTATGTAAAATAATAATTGCCTTAAATACATTGAAATGTGAAAGCTGATTATAGTTGTTACTTTATCTATTTAAACCAGAACGTTTCTCGATTCTTTGTACAGTATGAAAGGAGTCCATGCTGAAGTTCACTGATGTTAGGAATAGGTCTGTCTCGTGGTCAGTATCCTCTGGTCTGTCTGCATCACCTGGAAACTTTAAACAAACATATATATATATATATGTAAAGTAACAATGTGTTGGTCACAGACTTTTTTGACATGCAAATGTCATGTGATAATCTTTTTGTTATCCTTAAAAAAAGTGCATGATATCAAAGCCCTTACTGTATCTTATCAGTTGGATTGTGTATTATTGTATAGTTGGGGTCCTTTTTATTTTAGAATCGTTTTTCATGAGACAGTCAATTTAAATATTTGTCCTATGCCATATTCACATTCATTTGTAAAACACACGTAAGGGTAAAAGACAAACATCTTCAACAAATGTAATGCAATGAATAAGCTTCATTGTCACAGAAGCACACATAACGTCATATCTAATATTTAAACAAATCATTTCCTTGTCCCTAAAGCATTGACTGAGCTATTTTTCGTCCTCAAATGCAGGCATTAAGTTACATGTTCACGTTCTGCTGCCACAATAAGTCGGTTTCTCCAGTGTAATGATAATAAAATGCTAAGTAAGTATTGGTAATAATATTAATAAAAACAACAACGTTTGGGTTCGTTCGTTTAATATGATGAACGTTAACCAGTAAGCTTCAATAATCAACTCCAGCTCAACAAACCATATTGCAATATCTACGTCAACGTTATTTCTGGAACCAACTGGAAATGTGAGATTCATATTTTTCAGATACACAGATCTTATAGTGAGGTTAATCTATGGGTTAATCTCATACAGTACTCTGCTCTTCAACACTAATGTGACGCTAGCTGTCTGCATCGTCGAGCATAGCTATTTTAAATTAACAATAACAATGCATACAGTTACCTAACTAGCAAACTAACTAATGTACAAGCATGACCTTATTTTACCAACCTCACCGAGAAGCCTTATGTTTTACAGTATAATCCTTCTTAATGTTTTATGTTGGGTGACATTATTGTCACAAGTAAGAAGGAAATTACATATCTGGATCTATTCTTGAGGCAAACCTCTCCTGTGACAAAATGGCATCCAATGTAATAAAAAAAGTCAATCAAAGAACTAGATTCCTATACCGGATCTCCTCTCTGGTAAACAAAAACACCCTGAAAACTCTGGCAGGAGCACTCATTCAAGGGTACTATGACTATGCTTGCACGTCATGGTACCATAGCACCTCCAAGGCGCTAAAAATAAAACTTCAAACATCGCAAAATAAACTGGTCAGACTACTGCTTGACCTTTCATCTAGAACCCACCTCACCTCTGCCCACTTTGACAACCTAGGATGGCTTAGAGTAGACGACAGAGTACAGCTACTTGCAATGGGCCTGGTCTACAAGATCCACTACACCTCTATGGTACCCATGTACATGTCAAAATTCTTCCCAAAGGTCAAGGAATACCATGATCATAACACCAGAGGGAGCTCCACAAATCATGTGAAACCCAGATTTGGCACAAAAAAGGGGGAATACACGTTTCGCAATTATGCCACATCAAGGTGGAACGCTCTTCCCACAACTGTAAAGGAAAGTAAAACTATACTTACCTTCAAAACCTCTCTTAAAGAGCACCTTCGGGGGAGAGCATTGCAAAACTGGCCCCGGTAATGGTACAAATCTCAACCTGTCGTACAATGGACAGCTTCCCCCCCCATCTATGTATATACTCGCATTTTAGACTCTTACTAACTGTATATCTGTAGACTTGGTATGTCTTAAATGTCCGGTTAGGATGTATTAGAACGAAATCTAAAATGAAAATTGTAAATAAGCAATCTGTATGTAAAAAACCACCTGTATGTAAATTGTAAATAAGCCATCTGTATGTCTTATATGTCTTATATGTCTTAAATGATATGATGAATTGGAAATGGGGGACCCTGATGTAAACAAGACGAAAGTCTTTCTCTGGTCTGCATCCCCTTAACAATTGTATGTTTTGAGCTGTACTGTACTGTACCCAATATACAAGCTGTTAAATCAATCAATCAATCAATCAATCAATCAATCAATCAATCAATCAATCAATGTTTATTTATATAGCCCAATATCACAAATGTTACATTTGTCTCAGTGGACTTTACAGTTTGTACAAAATATCAGTATGACAATACGACACCCTCTGTCCTTAGACCCTCACATCGTACAAGGAAAAACTTCCGAAGAAAACCCACAGTTTAAAGGGAAACATGGGAGAAACCTCAGGGAGAGCAATAGAGGAGGGATCCCTCTCCCAGGACGGACAGACGTGCAATAGATGCCGTGTGTAAATTGAAAAGATAATACATTTGCAACATAGGTAGTCCAAATGTTTGGAAATGCATGTGTGTATAATAGGAAGATGAATCCACGAGGATATCCATCCAGGACCTATGATCCAGGACCACAGCCACGACTCAAGATCCAGGACAGAGGAGCGCAGGATCATCCATGACTCCGGATCCCGGCGTATACAGACACCAAAAAGAAAGACATTTGGGGAAGCTGGGTTAATCGGAACATGAGAGTACACAGGTATAGACAGAGAGAAGGAAGAAGTAAGATGTCCCCCGACAAACTAAGCCTATATCAGCAAAACTAGGGGCTGAATCTAATCAGCCCTAACTATAAGCTTTATCAAAAAGGAAGGTCTTAAGCGCACTCTTAAAAACGGATAGGCTGTCTGCCGCCCGAACACAAACTGGAAGCTGATTCCACAAATGTGGAGCTTGATAAGAAAAGGCTCTGGCTCCCATTGTACTTTTAGAGACTCTAGGAACAACCAACAACCCTGCATTCTTGGAACGCAATGCCCTAGTAGGACAGTAGGGTATAATGAGTTCTTTAAGGTAAGATGGCGCCTGCCCATTAAGGGCTTTGTAGGCGAGAAGAAGAATTTTAAATTCTATCCTGTGTTCTATAGGGAGCCAGTGTAAGGCAGCCAGAACAGGAGTAATGTGGTCCCTTTTCCTAACTCTGGTTAGTACACGAGCTGCAGCATTTTGAATCAGCTGAAGCGACTTGACTGACTTCTTGGTACACCCTGATAATAAAGAGTTACAATAATCCAGCCTTGAAGTAACAAATGCATGGACTAGTTTCTCTGCATCGTTTTGAGGCAAGATATGCCTGATTTTTGCAATGTTACGTAGATGGAAGTAGGCGGTCCTTGAAATTGATTTTATGTGGGCGTTAAAGGATAAATCCTGATCAAATATAACACCAAGATTCCTTACAGTCTCACTGGAGGCCAAATTAATGCCATCCATGGTTAATATATCCTTAGATAATTTGTTTCGTAGATTCTTCGGGCCAAGTACAATAACTTCAGTTTTGGTCGTGTTTAACATCAAAAAGTTTAAGGTCATCCACGTTTTTAAGTCCTTAAGGCAGTCTTGAATTTTATTTAGATGATTAATTTCATCAGGCTTGATTGATAAATATAGTTGAGTATCATCCGCATAACAATGAAAATGTACAGAATGATTCCTTATAATATTGCCTAACGGAAGCATATATAATGTGAACAAAATAGGTCCGAGCACTGAGCCCTGTGGCACTCCATGGCTAACTTTGGTTTGCGTGGAAGATTCATCGTTGACACGTACAAACTGAGAGCGTTCAGATAGATAGGACCTAAACCAGTCTAAAGCAGTTCCCTGTATGCCAACTAAGTGCTCTAGTATTTGCAATAAGATATCATGGTCGATAGTATCAAATGCAGCACTGAGATCGAGCAAAACAAGAATAGAGACACGTCCCTTGTCAGAGGCTATTAGAATGTCATTTGTGACTTTAACCAGAGCTGTCTCTGTGCTATGATGTGTTCTAAAGCCAGACTGAAAATCTTCAAATAAATCATTGTTTTTTAAGTAATCACACAGCTGTTTTGCGACCGCTTTCTCAAGAATTTTTGAGAGGAACGGAAGATTGGAAATAGGTCTATAATTGGCTAAAACCTCTGGATCGAGGTTGTGCTTTTTAAGAAGCGGTTTTATCACTGCTACTTTGAATGATTGTGGAACATAGCCTGATAATAAAGACATATTCATAATATTTAATAAATAAGTGCTAATTAATGGAAAAACTTCCTTCAACAGCTTAGTTGGAATTGGGTCTAACATACACGTTGATGGTTTAGAAGAGAGAATCATTGAATTTAATTGTTCAAGGTTTATGGCTGAAAAGCATTCTAGTTTACTATCTAGTGTAATATTAGAACTTACGTTTCCGGGAGCTGTTGATAACACTATACTGGTCAAAGGCAAGAGGTCATTAATTTTGTTTCTAAGAGTAACAATTTTATCATTAAAAAAGCACATTAAATCATTACTACTGAGTGCTATGGGAATAGAAGGCTCAATCGAGCTATGGCTCTCTGTCAGCCTGGCTACAGTGCTGAAAAGAAATCTTGCATTATTCTTATTCTCATCTATTAATGAAGAGTAGTAGGCTGCTCTCGCTTTACGCAGTGCTTTCTTATATTCATTGAGAGTAATAAGCCAAATTAAACGAGATTCTTCAAGTTTAGTGGAACGCCATATCCTTTCAAGTTGTCTCGACTTTTGCTTTATTTTGCGGGTTTCGGCATTATGCCATGGAGCTAATCTATGTTGTTTTATTTTCTTCTTTTTCAAAGGAGCAACAGAGTCTAATTTTATTCGCAGCGCATCTGTAGCACTATCAACAACATGATCAATTTGGGGTGGTGTACATTTTGTATAAGTTTCCTCCCTTACATGCAGACATGCTATCGAGTTAAGTATTGGTGGAATCTCTTCCTTAAATGTGGCTATAGCACTAACAGATAGGTTTCTGCTGCAGGAGCTTTTGACTAATGCTTTGTAGTCTCGTAACAGTACTTCAAAAGTTACTAAGAAATGGTCGGATAAAGCAGGATTATGCGGTTCGACTAATAGTTGCTCAATTTCAATACCATAAGTCAGAACAAGGTCGAGAGTGTGATTATAGCAGTGGGTTGGTTTATTTACACTCTGACAAAAACCAACAGAATCTAATATAGAGTTAAATGCAACAGTAAGGCTATTTTTATCATCGTCAACATGAATATTAAAGTCACCTACGATAATTACTTTATCTGTTTTAAGAACCAAAGTTGATAAAAACTCAGAGAATTCAGATAAGAATTCTGAATAAGGACCTGGTGCACGGTACACTGTAACAAATAAGATTGGCTGCAAAGTTTTCCAGGTCGGATGCGTAAGACTAAAAACAAGACTTTCAAAGGAGGTATAATTTAATTTTGGTTTAGTATTGATAAGTAAACTTGAGTCAAAGATGGCTGCAACTCCACCTCCTCGGCCCGTGCCTCGGGCAATATGAGTATTGATATGGCTGGGTGGAGTGGCCTCATTTATGCTGACATATTCTTCATGTCTCAACCAAGTTTCAGTGAGACAGCATATATCAATATTATAATCTGATATTAAATCATTTACCAATATTGCTTTAGATGCTAGAGATCTTATGTTTAAGAGACCACATTTAATATTCCTGTTTTGTTGCACTGTAGTAGTTGTTACATTTACTTTGATTAGGTTATTATGTATGACACCTCTATTAGGTTTTACCTTAACTTGTCCTTGTCAATCAACACTTCTCTATTATGTTTTAACTTGTATGCTACGGATAGCATCGTTAGCACAGATGTAGCTTCGTCTCGCTTGTTAGCTGAATAAAAAGACAAGTAAGAAATAAAGTGCTTGAATTTCACTTACCATTGTCCATGCTTTTATCTTCAGTAGACTGGACTACTGCAATGGTGTCTTCACAGGTCTCACTAAGAAATATATTAGGAAGCTGCAGCTGATTCAGAACGCTGCTGCTCGAGTCCTCACTAACACTAAGAAAGTGGATCACATCACTCCTGTTCTGAAGTCTTTACACTGGCTTCCTGTGTGTCAAAGAATAGATTTCAAAATACTGCTGCTGGTTTATAAAGCACTGAATGGTTTAGGCCCAAAATACATTTCTGACCTCCTGCTAAATGATGAACCATCCAGATCTCTCAGGTCTTCAGGGACTGGTCAGCTTTCTGTACCCAGAGTCAGAACTAAACATGGTAAAGCAGCGTTCAGTTATTATGCTCCAAATATCTGGAACAAACTCCCAGAAACCTGCAGGTCCGCTGCAACTCTGACTACTTTTAAATCCAGGCTGAAGACTTTTCTTTTTGTCGCTGCTTTTAATTGTACTATTCACATCTTAAACTGCACTGTAACTTTTATCCATGTACTTTTTCTTTTAATGTTTAATTGAACTATTCATATCTTAGACTGCACTGAAACTTTTATCCATGTACTTTTTCTTTTAATGTTTAATTGAACTATTCATATCTTAGACTGCACTGAAACTTTTATCCATGTATTTTTTCTTTTAATGTTTATTTTATTAGCTTTTCTTTTTAATGACTGATTTTAAATGCCTTTTTCTTAATGTCTTTCATTTTTTGTAAAGCACTTTTAATTGCCTTGTGTTGAAAAGTGCTATATAAATAAACTTACCTTGCATTGCCTTGCCTTGCCTTGCCTTGCCGAATAAACTGCATGCATGGACGGTCTATTTGAACTGCAGAGCCATAAGATAAGTGCGATATTTCAATGAAGAATACTCCACCAGGCATCAACACAACAAACACGTCCGAGTAGCAGCCTGGAGCTAATGAAGCTAACGGGGCTAGCAAAGAGACCACTAGCAGATGACGTCCGTTACATTATAATGACTTCCGTTACATTAGAATGACTTCCGTTACATCAAGAATCCCCTCACACACACATAGGTGAAACACATGCACATTCCCTACTGAGAACCTTTCAGTAAAATGTTTTTCAGGAGTGTGTGTGTGAGGTTAATTATCAGTAGTGTGTGTGCGAGGTGTTCAGTAATGAATGTGAGAGGATTTTAATAGTGTGTGTATGACGTTAATTTTCAGTAGCGTGTGTGTGAGGTGTTGAGTAGTGAATGTGAGAGTATTTCAGTAGTGTGTGTGCAAGGCCAGATGTTTTCAGTAATGTGTGTGTGAGGTGTTCAGTAGTGAATGTGAGAGTATTTCAGTAGTATGTGTGCAAGGCCAGATGTTTTCAGTAGTGTGTGTGTGAGGTGTTCAGTAGTGAATGTGAGAGTATTTCAGTAGTGTGTGTGCAAGGCCAGATGTTTTCAGTAGTGTGTGTGTGTGTGAGGTGTTCAGTAGTGAATGTGAGAGTATTTCAGTAGTATGTGTGCAAGGCCAGATGTTTTCAGTAGTGTGTGTGTGAGGTGTTCAGTAGTGAATGTGAGAGTATGTCAGTAGTGTGTGTGCAAGGCCAGATGTTTTCAGTAGTGTGTGTGTGAGGTGTTCAGTAGTGAATGTGAGAGTATTTCAGTAGTATGTGTGCAAGGCCAGATGTTTTCAGTAGTGTGTGTGTGTGTGTGAGGTGTTCAGTAGTGAATGTGAGAGTATTTCAGTAGTATGTGTGCAAGGCCAGATGTTTTCAGTAGTGTGTGTGTGAGGTGTTCAGTAGTGAATGTGAGAGTATTTCAGTAGTGTGTGTGCAAGGCCAGATGTTTTCAGTAGTGTGTGTATGAGGTGTTCAGTAGTGAACGTGAGAGTATTTCAGTAGTGTGTGTGTGCAAGGCCAGATGTTTTCAGTAGTGTGTGTGTGAGGTGTTCAGTAGTGAATGTGAGAGTATTTCAGTAGTATGTGTGCAAGGCCAGATGTTTTCAGTAGTGTGTGTGTGAGGTGTTCAGTAATGAATGTGAGAGTATTTCAGTAGTGTGTGTATGACGTTAATTTTCAGTAGCGTGTGTGTGAGGTGTTCAGTAGTGAATGTGAGAGTATTTCAGTAGTGTGTGTGCAAGGCCAGATGTTTTCAGTAGTGTGTGTGTGAGGTGTTCAGTAGTGAATGTGAGAGTATTTCAGTAGTATGTGTGCAAGGCCAGATGTTTTCAGTAGTGTGTGTGTGAGGTGTTCAGTAGTGAATGTGAGAGTATTTCAGTAGTGTGTGTGCAAGGCCAGATGTTTTCAGTAGTGTGTGTGTGAGGTGTTCAGTAATGAATGTGAGAGGATTTCAATAGTGTGTGTATGACGTTAATTTTCAGTAGCGTGTGTGTGTGAGGTGTTCAGTAGTGAATGTGAGAGTATTTCAGTAGTGTGTGTGCAAGGCCAGATGTTTTCAGTAGTGTGTGTGGGAGGTGTTCATTAGTGAATGTGAGAGGATTTCAATAGTGTGTGTGTGAGGCTTAATTTTCAGTAGTGTGTGTGTGAGGTGTTCGGTAGTGAATGTGAGCGTATTTCAGTAGTGTGTGTGCAAGGCCAGATGTTTTCAGTAGTGTGTATGTGAGGTGTTCAGTAGTGAACGTGAGAGTATTTCAGTAGTGTGTGTGCAAGGCCAGATGTTTTCAGTAGTGTGTGTGTGAGGTGTTCAGTAGTGAATGTGAGAGTATTTCAGTAGTGTGTGTGCAAGGCCAGATGTTTTCAGTAGTGTGTGTGTGAGGTGTTCAGTAGTGAATGTGAGAGTATTTCAGTAGTATGTGTGCAAGGCCAGATGTTTTCAGTAGTGTGTGTGTGAGGTGTTCAGTAGTGAATGTGAGAGTATTTCAGTAGTGTGTGTGCAAGGCCAGATGTTTTCAGTAGTGTGTGTATGAGGTGTTCAGTAGTGAACATGAGAGTATTTCAGTAGTGTGTGTGCAAGGCCAGATGTTTTCAGTAGTGTGTGTGCGAGGTGTTCAGTAGTGAATGTGAGAGTATTTCAGTAGTGTGTGTGCAAGGCCAGATGTTTTCAGTAGTGTGTGTGTGAGGTGTTCAGTAGTGAATGTGAGAGTATTTCAGTAGTATGTGTGCAAGGCCAGATGTTTTCAGTAGTGTGTGTGTGAGGTGTTCAGTAGTGAATGTGAGAGGATTTCAATAGTGTGTGTCAAGCCCTTGGGTATTTTTACAGTTTTCCCCGCTTGAAAGGGATGGTACAGTCCATAGGAAGTTTTCACTGGGTTTCACTCATACAATGACCACAACTTTGTTTATTTTGAGTTCTTCTTTACTTTGGTATTTGTTGTTGCAGTACAGCTTAGGTTGTAAGGTTGTAAGTTGTAAGTTGTAAGGTAAAAAACCTTAAATGACAAATAAAAAATAATTACTGTAAATACAATGTACATCAAATAATAAATGAAAAAAGTGCAGTCTCATTAAAAATGCAAATATAATACTGAATTCTTAGCAGCATGCAAACCGTTTTTACCAATCTACATATCTCAATAAACAAAACACACTCGTTTTAAATCAACAATCATGTTGCTTTAGCTCGAGGACATCAAACAAACAAATGACACTGAACTAGAACGCACGTTCTAACGTGCGCCATGAACGGTAAGTTGTATGACTTGACTAAACACACAGTTCGTCTCTCACCGGCCGCTTCTCCAGCTTGTTATGGCTGCACCAGTGCTGCTTCTTCGACGTTTATTCTGCTGGTTCGTTGCTGCTGCTGGACGCACGCTCTTTAGTTTGTCCCTTTCCAGCTTTGATTCCTGCCCGTCTTTCAGGTGCGTTGCTTTTAAAAGGTGCAGCGACGCTGATTAGCAATTAGAGACTGATTTCAGACAGCTGCCACTCTGTCAATCAGCCCGACTTTTTAACCCCTTGATCTCCTCTGAGGATTTTCCAAGTTGACTTCACACCTCCCACTCGACTTTCCAGTGGAGACACCTGGGAGGTCACATGTTACAAAGGTAAACTTGGGTCAGACGCTTTGTTCTGCTCTTCAGTGGGAAGAAAGACGACCAGTCGCCTGACGTCTCTGTGAAGGACTGTCGCTGGGATCTCTTCGAGTTTTTTCGATCTTTGGTGATTTGCTTTTGCTGTGGTAGGCCTTGTGACAGGAACAGGGTAGCTTGGGAATGTTCTGACGTTGACATCCCTCAAAATTCCTTTGCTGTCCGAGTTGACACTGACCACTCTTGCAATCCTGAACTGACCCCTCAGGGCGTTCTGGTCTGCAATCCAGACGATGTCTCCGACTGCGACATTTCTCTTGGCTGTATGCCACTTGTTCCTTACTAATAGATTAAGGCCAGCGAGTTGACTCCAGTTTCTCCAGAACTTGTTCACTTGCGCTTGCATTTCTTTAAGCCTTTTGTAGGGATAGTCACTGAAGTCCAATGTTCTGACATCTCCACTCTGCGATGCTCGTCCGAGCAGGAGACAGTTAGGAGTGATGAACTGAACGCTGTCATCTCGGCTCTGTGTTCTGGCGTCAATTGGTCTTTCATTCGTAAGATTGGCTGCCATGTAGAGAGTTGTTTGTAATTCACTCCAACTTAGCCCCGACTCTCCTCCCAGACTCTGCAGTGCTCTCTTGATGATGCGCACAGCAGCTTCTGCAGCACCGTTCCGGTGTGGAGAATCGGCTGGATGAATGTTCCATGTCCATTCTGTGCCATTCTTGGCAGCTCTCTCTTCTAGTGTAGCTTTGTCAAGATTGGCAAATAATCTGTACTATTCTTCTAGGACTGGCTTAGCCCCTACAAAGTTAGTACCTGGATCTGACCAGATCTTCTTTGGATGACCTTGTAGTGCTGTGAACCTCTGGTAGGCGAACAGGAAACTTTCAGTGGATTGAGAGTTCACCAGCTCTGTGTGAATAGCTCTGGAAGCCATGCAACAAAACACAATTCCCCAAACCTTCAGTGACACTCTTTTCTTGACATCATCCTTGACTTGGTACGGTCCGAAGAGGTCCACTGTTGTGTATTCAAAGGGGGCAGCTGGTTCTGTCCTCTCTGGAGGTAGATCACCCATTATTTGCTGGCATCTTGTTGCTTTAGTTTTTCTGCAGAGCATGCAGTTTTTGACCACTTTCTGAGCAATCCTCCGACCCTTCACGACCCATGCTCTTCTCCTCATCTTGAGCAAGGTTCCGGCCACTCCATCGTGGTTCTCCTCATGGGCTTCTCGTGCTAACAGCGTTGATACCCAGGCTTCATACGACAAGATAGGGACAGCAACTTTATCTTCATTGAAGATCTGCACGCGACCCCCACAGACCAACAAGCCAGTCTCTTGGTCTCTGTACACCACTAGCCTGTCTGTGGTTGTACTTGGGATGGATGCACCTTGCTGTGCTGCAAGAAAGATGTCTCTTAGGGCATCTTCTCTCTCTTTCACTGAGATGACTAGCGAAGACGACACTGCCTCCCACTTTGGACTGTTTGCAGTTTGCTGTTTCCCTCTAATGAACTTCTTCGCTGCTCTCCAAATCCAAGCAACTGTCTTGACGAGTCGACTTAGGTTGCTGAACCGCTTTACGTTCACAAGGTTTAGGACAGCTGATCCTGCTGGTGGCCTTTTTGGGTGTGTTTGGGTTTGTTGCTGATCTAGCTTTAGCTCTGATGGGTTTTGTGTGTTGGCATCGTTTGGATCTGATGGCACTTGTGCCTTGGCTCTGGTTAGTGCTGCAACAAACGTTTTCTTTTGCAATCTGTTGACACTGTCTCTGGCAGCTGTCACCAAATCTTTGGCAGATTTCATTGGCCAGTCATCCAATGGAAACTTCAAGAACGTTGGTCCGTTCTGCCATTCTGAACTTTCATCCAGGTCTTGAGGACTGGCCCCTCTGGTTATGATGTCAGCAATATTAAGAGGACCAGGAACCCACCACCAATCTTGGATCGCTGTTGTGTTCTGGATCTCTCCGATTCTGTTTGCGAAGAAGGTCTGATAACCATAGCTCTCTCTCTGGATTGCACCGAGGACTGTTTGGCTATCAATCACATGGAACAACTTTCCAACCTGGATCTTGCTGTGCTGCTCGAAGTATGTTTTGAGACGTGAGGCAAACACTGCTCCGCATATCTCTGCCTTAACAGCATAACCTTTGTGGTCTAAAGGAGTTAGTTTCGCCTTGGACTCCACCAGAGTGACAAATGGGCCTTGGTCGGTGTTCCACCGGAGGTACATCACAGCACCGTAAGCATGCTCGCTTCCATCGGAGAATGTTATTGCCCAAGGTTTTCCAATGAAGCTTGGAGGCGTTATGGCCCTGGTGAATGTAACCTGCCTGAGTTACACATACTCTTCGAAGAGTCGGATTGCATCTTCTCTGAGGCTGTCTGACAATGCTGTATCCCAGGTGACTTTGACAGGGCAGTTGTCGCTCTTTGCCTCCTGGAATGCTCTCCGCACAAGGATGGCACCCTTCTGCTTGGCAGGAGTTACCAGACCAACTGGATCATACAACCCTGAGACTTGACTCAGGAGGTTCCTTCTTGTCAAAGGGTTTGGGGTTTGCGCTCTTACTTGGTCTAGTAGAAGGTCTTGGCCAAGTCGCATCTTCTTCTTTCTCTTTGAGAAGTTAATGGATGCCATTACATGGATCTTGTCTTCTTCCACAAGGTAGCCTAGACCAAGCGCTTTGTTATCTTCATCCCTCATTTGATTCGGGAGGACCATGTTATTAACTTTGGTCTTCATTGGTTTATTGTTGTTCCCCTTCCTCCCACTTTGGCCTGAGAAGACCCAAGGCTTCAACAGGAAACCTCCAGCTTTCAGGATTTGCTGTGATGGTTTTCAGCTTCTCAAAGTCGTTGTGAGACGTGAGGATGTCGTCAACGTAGCTATCATTTTGTAGTACCCCTCGCTCCTCTTCAAGGTGGGCGAAAGGAGGTAGGTTGGCTGTTTCTCGCATTGCGAGCTGTGCGATGCATCCTGCAGGCTTGTCACCAATATTGACTCTGGTGATTGCGTACTCCTCCAACTCTTTGTCCTCAGAATCCCGCCAGAGGAACCTGTGGAGGTGCATCTCTCTATCTTCCAACCATACAGAATTGTACATTTTCCTGATGTCTCCTAAGGCAGCGTTGATTCCCCTTCTGAACCTCAGGAGGACAGCACGTATCTGGTTAAGGACGTCTGGCCCTTTCATCAGCAAGTCGTTCATGCTGGTGCCTCTGAACTTTTGACTGCTGTTCCAGACGAGCCTTACTGGGGTTGTTGTAGAGTGTGGGTTTGGTGCAATAAGGTGACTCACGAACCATACTGGTCCTTTCCAGGTCATGATCTGCTCTTTAGTCAACTTGATTGCAGCTCCTCTGTCAATCATGTCATGCACTTGAGCTTTGTAGGCAGACTTCCACTCTGGTGCCTTGGCTAGCTGCTTCTCTGTTCTTAGGAATGTTGCTTCAACTGCACCTCTGTTGTTCGGCAGTGAGGCCGGATCCTCTAGCCAGGGATACTTTGCATGCCAATGTGGTTATCTGCTGTGATCATCGCTCATGACATAGGTGAGTCCATCCTTTACCACCTCAAGCTCCCTTTCCTCTGCAAGGGTAATTTCTTTACCACCGGGCTGGCAGTTTCCGCACCGGCAGCCTCCACATCTGGGCTTGCATGCTGCGCCAATGCTGTCCCATTTCCACCATTTCAGGAAACTCTCTTTGCTGGTCGAAACAGTTGATCCCTGTATTTCAGCTGCTTCTTTGCTTGAGGGGTTTTGTTCTGGAATGGGGTTAGTGAGCTCTTCATATTTCACAGCTGCTGCTCTCATTGATCTCGCAAAGTGCGTCTTTGACATGTGGGCTGACACTTCAACCTCCTCAAACAGTCTGGGGTGGGTTCCTCCAACTGTTTTCCCGAGTGGTCCGTCCCACAGTACGAGGTCTCCCACGACTCTGATCCTCTGAGGAGCTAACTGGCCTTCTCTGTGGCTAATGAGAAGCTCGACTTCTTTGGGCCTCACAAGCTCATCAAGAGGTACGTCTGGGAAGAATGGCTGCAGTTGCTGAGGTGTCACACTTTTGTGGACGTCTGCAATATTGTCAAGCCCAATGCAAACCAATTGATGTGCTCTCAGTGTGCCCTTGGGGGTGGATACACGGATTTTGAGGAGATAGCGCTTTGTCTTTACTTGAAACTTAATTCCGCCAACTTAATGTACAACGAGCATGATATCTTCACTCTTGAGATCCAGGCGGCTCGCCTCTCTGTGAGTGATGTAATTTGTGTCAGATGCTAAGTCGATGAGTGTTCCGACTTTCTGTCCGGCGTTAGCTGTGACGACGAGTAGCATCATGATCACTGGAAGCTCTTGCATTCCACTCTTTTCAATTAGACTTTGTTGGTCATTTGAGGTTTTGAAGACTCTGGAGGCGACATTTGAGAAAACCTCCCTACACTGCTTTGCTAGGTCTGGTGGGAGATTTTTTATGAAATCTTCTTGACCCTCTGTGTACTTCTTTTTGCCTTTATCCTTTTCAGATCTGTCACCAGACCTATTTGACACAGACTTGGGACAGAGGTAGTAGTGATGCTCAGCCTCTCCATCTCTGCAGTCCTCGTTTCTGCATAGAAAGCCAGGTTTGCAGGATGCCTGGTTGTCGTGAACCTCAAGGCACCTTGTACATGCACCCAACTTCCTTACTGAAGCCTTCCTTTCTGCTGCACTCAGAGCCCTGAACTGCTTGCAGAAGTAGAGCTTCCTCTTGTGTTTGACATCGCCACAGACTACACAGCCTTGGTCATCAGCTGACTTTGTAGACTTGGTTCTGGCACTTTTCTGCTCAATTCTGGTGTCTTTCCAACTCGGCTTACTTGGTTTACTTGGCTCCTCATCTCGTAGCTGCTCGAGCTCCTCATAGATAGTCTCTTGCTGCTTGAGAAACTCCGGAGATAATCAAACCTTTTATCTGGCCTCACACCATTTTTTGGATCGGCTACATATACAAGCCACTCTTTTTTGAGGGACTCAGGGAGTTTACTCTCTATCGATTTTGTTACGAGAGGATTCTTTATGGCGCCTGTGTCTCCGAGGTCACTCAGGTCCCAGAGTGCTTTCTCCACGGCTTGAATCAACTCGACAATTTTCCTTGGTTGGCTACTTCTGACACTATTTCAATGGCAATAGCCATTCGATTGCCATAGCGGTTCTCCAAGACACGGAGAATGTCATCTGCGGTGTTATAAGTAGTGAGGTGAAAGTCTTTCTTGATCCTGTCATCAAGACTGTCTAGCAACTGTATATTTTTCACTTCTTTGGAGCCTGTTGGTTCTCCCTGTTTTTGGAGCGACTCCCAGTCTCTTCTCCACCTGTGAAAATCACGCTTGTAGCCAGAGAATCTGGGGAGAGCTGTGGGTTTTAGCCTAATGGTTGGGGTAAATATGGGATGACTGGCAGTACTTGTTGATCCTGACCTTGTGTCTTCCTGTCGTCTCGCCATGATGAACTCAGCCTTTCTGGAAACCAGACTGGTTGCTTCCCGTTCGATGTCTCTCAACCGATTGCGGAACTCCTTCTGGCTTTCCACTGGAACCCACTGCTGCCACTTGCAATGAGCTTCCTTTGCGGTCCCCACCAGTGACTTCAGATGGCTGAGCATGAATTCGTAGGCCTCATGGTTGCCATCAGGACGCACTCGAGCGACACGCTCACACTCAGCTTCTGCTAGTTCTACAGCTGTGCACAGTTCATCTCCAAACTTTTGCCAAAGCATGTCTCTAAGTAGCTCTCCAACCTCCTTCAGCTTCAAGTCACATTCATTTGTGGTCCTTGCTATGTCGGCTTCTTGCTGTTCGGTTAGTTCGACTGACTCCTCCTCTTTCAGCTCTGCCTCCTTTACTGCAATGACCTCTGCCATGACTTCGTCATTGGTTTCTATGACTTTGTCGGCTCCCATGGAGAGTTTATTGAAGCTATATATGAGCTCGTCTTCTGACATGCCGTCGTGAGTTCTGATGATACCGTTAGCTAGTCGTGTGAAGGATCGTTTTGCTGCAGTCCGCTCATTTTTGAGCTGCTCAACTGTTTTCCTGACTGTTTGATCAGCCATGTTGGATTTGGGTCCACTGACTGTTTGCAGGGTGGTATTTTATCTTTTTCCAGGTCACTGTTTTCACTGTTCCAGCTTACAGCCCCGGTTTTTTACTGTCAAGCCCTTGGGTATTTTTGCAGTTTTCCCCGCTTGAAAGGGATGGTACAGTCCATAGGAAGTTTTCACTGGGTTTCACTCATACAATGACCACAACTTTGTTTATTTTGAGTTCTTCTTTACTTTGGTATTTGTTGTTGCAGTACAGCTTAGGTTGTAAGGTTGTAAGTTGTAAGTTGTAAGGTAAAAAACCTTAAATGACAAATAAAAAATAATTACTGTAAATACAATGCACATCAAATAATAAATGAAAAAATACATGCTTTACATATACTTTTCAACACTTGTGAATATTGTTCTTACTTTCGTAATGTATTTTTATGAATTATGTTTTAAACAGTTTTTAACTTATGCAGTCTCATTAAAAATGCAAATATAATACTGAATTCTTAGCAGCATGCAAACCGTTATTACCAATCTACATATCTCAATAAACAAAACACACTAGTTTTAAATCAACAATCATGTTGCTTTAGCTTGAGGACATCAAACAAACAAATGACACTGAACTAGAACGCACGTTCTAACGTGCGCCATGAACGGTAAGTTGTATGACTTGACTAAACACACAGTTCGTCTCTCACCGGCCGCTTCTCCAGCTTGTTATGGCTGCACCAGTGCTGCTTCTTCGACGTTTATTCTGCTGGTTCGTTGCTGCTGCTGGACGCACGCTCTTTAGTTTGTCCCTTTCCAGCTTTGATTCCTGCCTTTCTTTCAGGTGCGTTGCTTTTAAAGGTGCAGCGACGCTGATTAGCAATTAGAGACTGATTTCAGACAGCTGCCACTCTGTCAATCAGCCCGACTTTTTAACCCCTTGATCTCCTGTGAGGATTTTCCAAGTTGACTTCACAGTGTGTGTGAGGCTTAATTTTCAGTAGTGTGTGTGTGAGGTGTTCAGTAGTGAATGTGAGAGTATTTCAGTAGTGTGTGCGCAAGGCCAGATGTTTTCAGTAGTGTGTGTATGAGGTGTTCAGTAGTGAACGTGAGAGTATTTCAGTAGTGTGTGTGCAAGGCCAGATGTTTTCAGTAGTGTGTGTGTGAGGTGTTCAGTAGTGAATGTGAGAGTATTTCAGTAGTGTGTGTGCAAGGCCAGATGTTTTCAGTAGTGTGTGTGTGTGAGGTGTTCAGTAGTGAATGTGAGAGTATTTCAGTAGTATGTGTGCAAGGCCAGATGTTTTCAGTAGTGTGTGTGTGAGGTGTTCAGTAGTGAACGTGAGAGTTTTTCAGTAGTGTGTGTGTGAGGCTTAATTTTCAGTAGTGTGTGTGTGTGAGGTGTTCAGTAGTGAATGTGAGAGGATTTCAATAGTGTGTGTGTGAGGCTTAATTTTCAGTAGTGTGTGTGTGAGGTGTTCAGTAGTGAATGTGAGAGTATTTCAGTAGTGTGTGTGCAAGGCCAGATGTTTTCAGTAGTGTGTGTGTGAGGTGTTTAGTAGTGAACGTGAGAGTATTTCAGTAGTGTGTGTGCAAGGCCAGATGTTTTCAGTAGTGTGTGTGTGAGGTGAGTTTGAATGTTGGCCTACACGGCCCCTCATACACTTTCTGTGTTCTGGAGCAATTTCTACATGAAAGTACGCGTCTTTCAGGTCGATGGTGGTGAACCAATCGCCTGGCTGCACAAGCCCCAGTAACTGTTTCATAGTTAACATGCGGAATTTCCTGCAGGAAATGTGGCGATTCAGGCCGCGGAGATCTAGAACAGGTCTGAATTCCCCTGTCTTCCTGAGAAATCAAATCAAGTTTTATTTATATAGCACATTTATAAACAATTTTTGGTCGAGCCAAAGTGCTGTACATCACACAGCACAATGCCACAGATGTCGCAAGTTTTGAGGGAGCGTGCAATTGGCATGCTGACAGCAGGAATGTCCACCAGAGCTGTTGCCCGTGAATTGAATGTTCATTTCTCTACCATAAGCCGTCTCCAAAGGCGTTTCAGAGAATTTGGCAGTACATCCAACCGGCCTCACAACCGCAGACCACGTGTAACCACACCAGCCCAGGACCTCCACATCCAGCATGTTCACCTCCAAGATCGTCTGAGACCAGCCACTCGGACAGCTGCTGCAACAATCGGTTTGCATAACCAAAGAATTTCTGCTGTCAGAAACCGTCTCAGGGAAGCTCATCTGCATGCTCGTCGTCCTCATCGGGGTCTCGACCTGACTCCGGTTCGTCGTCGTAACCGACTTGAGTGGGCAAATGCTCATGGCGTCTGGCACGTTGGAGAGGTGTTCTCTTC
Organism: Gymnodraco acuticeps; assembly: GCF_902827175.1. Classification (NCBI taxonomy): domain Eukaryota; kingdom Metazoa; phylum Chordata; class Actinopteri; order Perciformes; family Bathydraconidae; genus Gymnodraco; species Gymnodraco acuticeps. The sequence continues at coordinate 613,294 of NW_022991569.1, forward strand.
ACGGATGAATCCCGGTTTTCACTGTTCAGGGCAGATGGCAGACAGTGTGTGTGGCGTCGTGTGGGTGAGCGGTTTTCTGATGTCAATGTTGTGAATCGAGTGGCCCATGGTGGTGGTGGGGTTATGGTATGGGCAGGCGTATGTTATGGACGACGAACACAGGTGCATTTTATTGATGGCATTGTGAATGCACAGAGATACCGTGAAGAGATCCTGAGGCCCATTGTTGTGCCATTCATCCACAACCATCACCTCATGTTGCAGCATGATAATGCACGGCCCCATGTTGCAAGGATCTGTACACAATTCCTGGAGGCTGAAAACATCCCAGTTCTTGCATGGCCAGCATACTCACCGGACATGTCACCCATTGAGCATGTTTGGGATGCTCTGGATCGGCGTATACGACAGCGTGTTCCAGTTCCTGCCAATATCCAGCAACTTGGCACAGCCATTGAAGAGGAGTGGACCAACATTCCACAGGCCACAATCAACAACCTGATCAACACTATGCGAAGGAGATGTGTTGCACTGCGTGAGGCAAATGGTGGTCACACCAGATACTGACTGGTTTTCGGACCCCCCCAGACCTCCCCAATAAAGCAAAACTGCACGTTTCAGAGTGGCCTTTTATTGTGGCCAGCCTAAGGCACACCTGTGCAATAATCATGCTGTCTAATCAGCATCTTGATATGCCACACCTGTGAGGTGGGATGGATTATCTCGGCAAAGGAGAAGTGCTCACTATCACAGATTTTTTCAGATTTGTGAACAATATTTGAGAGAAATGGTTATTTTGTGTGTATAGAAAATGTTTTAGATCTTTGAATTCATCTCATGAAAAATGGGAGAAAAAACAAAAGTGTTGCATTTATATTTTTGTTCAGTGTAGATACAAAACAAGAAAAAAGATTTGGCTGGGTTAATCGGAACAAGATAATACACAGACACAGACAGAGAGGGAAAAGGTCATTGGATAAAAGTTATTCTTGATAACCCTCTAGAAAGATCTCATGAACTTCCCCACTCAATCTATCAAGACCCGCAAAGTTTCCCCGCAGCGAGGCTCCGGTGTTAAGCATGCCTGCCAAAAAGGAAATGATACCGTTTCCAAACCCAACTTTGCCGTACAAATCATTGAAATGTCTGTGAGTTTTGGCTTTACTTTTTTACTTTTGGCGCACTCCCGCGAGGTGCAGTGGGCATTCATAACACGGCACTAACAGTTCACAAGCGTGCACCCCGCCCCCCGTTGACGGTTTACGACTGTGCTCTCCCCCCCCCCACACCCCCCGTTGACAGTTCTCTCTCTCTTCCCCCTCCTCTCTCTTAGAGTGTAAAGGCCGACGGGTAATACTGAATTTTGACGAAAATGTTACGATCCTGTCCGTCAAAATAATTTATAAACTATTTTAAAAATACTTTATGAAATCCTATGTTATGTTATAAATATTAAAATAAAGAACTAAATGAATAAATAAATGAATAAATAGATAATTAAACAAAAGCCAGAGAGAAAAAGTGAGTTTTAAGTGTTGATTTAAAAATCCCCAGGGTCTGGGCCGACCTCACATGGAGGGGCAAAGTATTCCAGAGCCTGGGGCCAGCCGCTGCAAAAGCTTGATGCCCTCTGGTTTTAAGCCTGGTCTTCGGCACTATCAACAGCAGCTGATCAGCCGACCTTAAGGCTCTGCCTGGGGTGTAGCGATGGAGGAGTTCGGCTATATAGGCAGGAGCCAGCCCATTTAGGGCTTTAAAAACAAATAAAAGGAGTTTAAAATCTATTCTGAACCGAACTGGAAGCCAGTGCAATGAGCCCAGAATTGGGGTGATGTGGTCACGCTTATGGCCAGTGAGTAGACGTGCAGCTGCGTTCTGAACTAGCTGCAGGCGTCTAATTGAGGCCTGGTCCATACCCACATACAGAGCATTGCAGTAATCCAGTCTCGAGGTAACAAAGGCATTAATAACCCTTTCTAGGTCTTTAAAAGATAAAAACGACTTGGTCTTAGCCAATAGTCGTATTTTGAAAAAGCAGGTCTTGACTACAGTGCTAACCTGCTTAACAAATTTAAAGGCGCTGTTGAAGGTCACTCCAAGGTTCATAACAGAGGGGAGGATATTTTTATTAAGGGAGCCCAGAATATCAACCGGGGAGACTGGAGGTCGAGGTCCAAAAAAGATGACCTCGGTCTTGCTCTCGTTGAGGGTGAGGAAGTGTTGGCTCAGCCAGGATTTAATCTCTGTTAAGCAGTCCTTCAACTGCTGTAGTGAGTTGGCATTTTGATTGAGAGGCAGATAGATCTGTACATCATCAGCGTAACAATGGAAGGGGATATTATGTTTTTTGAGAATTGAACCTAGGGGCAGTATGTACAATAGAAAAAGGATGGGGCCCAGAATCGAGCCTTGGGGAACCCCACAGGTAAGAGGGGCTTTGGCAGAGGAGAAGGCACCTAACTGCACTGAGAATCTATGGTTACATTACATTACATTACATTGCATTTAGCTGACGCTTTTATCCAAAGTGACTTACAATAAGTGCATTCGACCAACAAAATACAAAGAAAACAGAATCATATAAGTACATCAGGTTTCATAGAGCAAAAACATTTCAAGTGCTACTCAACTGGCTTTAGACGGTCCGTCAAATAAGACCTGAACCATGCAAGGGCAGAGCCTGTAATGCCTGCGGACTGCTCAAGCCGTGACAAGAGGATACTATGATCCACAGTGTCAAAGGCAGCAGTTAAATCTAACAGCACCAAGACAGCTGGGCTGCCTGAGTCGGCGGCTAAGAGCAGATCATTAAAAACTCTTAAAAGGGCTGTTTCAGTACTATGCATGGGTTTAAAGCCAGACTGACATTTTTCATGGATGCCATGCGTGGTTAAAAATGACTGCAGCTGGGCGTAGACTATTCGCTCCAGGGCTTTAGATAAAAAGGGTAGCTGGGAGATGGGCCTGAAATTTGCGAGAATGGAGGGATCGAGATTTTTCTTTTTAAGTAGTGGCTTAACCACGGCATGTTTGAAGGCAGCTGGGACACATCCTGAGCTAAGAGAGGTGTTTACAAGCAATAAAACACTTGCTCCAACTGATTCAAAAACATCTCTAAGGAAGCGAGAGGGAATGCTGTCTGAGGTGCAGTTTGTCGGCCGCAGGTGCTTGACTACATCCGAGAGAGAAGAGAGGGATACAGGCTCAAAATGGTCGAGGACAGCAGGGCACATAAAGGGAGCAGTATCTGGGGTAGCACTAGTATAGATACAGAATAGAACAGATACTTTTTCAATAAAAAATGTAAGAAATGTATCGCAGAGAGTAGTTGATGGCACAATTGGAGAAGCATCACAAGGATTAATGATCGAGTTGAGGACATTAAAAAGAACGGAAAGGCAAGCACGAAGAATTTCTAAGGAGACATGAAGTTTATCCTTTTTCCATTTTCTCTCTGCACGCCTGCAAGCGCGTCTAAAAGCGCGAGTACAATCATTGAGCCACGGCTCTGAGAGAACTTTGTTGCGTCTCAGCGTAAAAGGAGCAACGGAATCCAGTATTAGTGTGCATGTCGAATCAAACAAAGAGATAAGCTCATCCGCACTAAAAGCACAGTTCACCTCTAATTTACAAATCGTATTAAAGTATTAAAAGCATCTGAAAACTGTGAGGCAGTCAAGGGGTTAATTGAACGCAAACAACGCGCAGGAGCACGTGATTCGACTCCTGCGGAAGGGATCGAGGTTGTAAACAGAACCGGTAAATGGTCTGAGATACGCGTCCCTGCACAGATTTCATCCACAGAGATAGACAATCCAAACGATAATACTAAGTCTAAGGTATGTCCTTTATCATGTGTCGGGCCAGCCACGGACTGAACGAGACCGAAAGAGTCGAGGAGGTTTAAAAAGTCCCTAACCAGAGGTTTAGACTCGCAGCACACATGGACATTAAAGTCTCCGCAGATCAAAACACGATCATATTTCACCATGATCCCGGACAGAAAGTCAGAAAAGTCAGTTATGAAATCATTATTGTACTTTGGCGGACGATACACGACTGCGCAGAGTATAGGGGAGGCTGGGTTCAATTCATAAAGCTGCAACTCGAAGCTAGCATAGCTAGTTACTGGGTGAAGCAAACGGCATTGGAGAGTAGCTCTAAACACTGAAGCTATACCCCCACCACGGCCGGTGGTACGGGGAGAGCTGAAGAAAGTACAGTCGGGAGGAAGAAGTTCAGAAAATGGTACATACTCGCCGGTGTGGACCCAGGTCTCCGTCAGGAACATTAAATCCAGATCATGAGAGGTGAAGAAGTCGTTTAACAGGAACATCTTGTTTGCTATTGACCTAGCATTTAGCAAAGCCATACAGAGTTTTCTCTCCGGGCTGGCCGAAGGTGTAGTGCAGGGATCACCAACTACATTTGTCCAAGGGCCAAAATGTATCCAATAGACACTATCGCGGGCCAGCGATTTTTATATAGTCCAGAATTTTGAAGTTGTAGACCGGGGGGGGGGGGGTATTGAGTGTTCTGTAATCAGTTACTAAATACTGAATACATGGCTCTGAAAGTAGTCAGAATACAGTTACGTGTCTTAAACGTTGGAATCGGGTCTACTTTAACGTATTCAGATTACTTTTAGAATACTTTTGGAATACTTTATTTGTCCATAACAGATGGGTATGTTTTGGTGAACAGGAGACACGTATTTTACTGTTTTAATGGCTTATCAAGAACTCAAACACCACATCTTGGTGTCATTCTGGACAGCTCCTTCTCATCTGCACCACACATACAAAACATCACCCGGACTGCATTCTTTGTACTGTCTTAAAACCTTTCCTTAGAATATGTTATGAATTGTAAGGTGTCCTTGGGTGCTTTGAAAGGCGCCCCTAAATAGAATGAATTATCATTATTATTTATTATCTGAAACGATGTTATAACTTTTAAAACTTTTTCCAGTCACTTGCCCCATGCATTCAGCAGCAGCAGGCCATTCACTTTGATTTGACCCCGTTATGAAATGTCATAATTTCGACAATAAAGAAATGCTACATAAACGTTATCTTGCACATTTTATCTAACCATCTCCGTTTCTAACTTTCAATATATTTTAAAAGAGATCTCTCTCTCATCTGCGTGCGGGGGCGGGGCCTCACAGACACGCTGCATCTCTCTCTCGCTCACAGACATGCTGCAGCGCCGTGCAGTGTGCACACAGCTTTGCCGGTAATGAATATTACATTTTGTGAGGAAATGTTTCCACCAATAATTCCAATAAGTATTCCAAAATGTATTCACTTCAGGTTTACGAAAGTAACCAGATTACTCGTTTTTCAAATGTAACGCCAGCTGAATACAGTTAGCCAACTTGATTTTTGTATTCTGATTACGTAACGCCGTTACATGTATTCCGTTACAACCCAACCCTGCTTCTAGGCTACTGTCCCGCAGCTCCTGCCTCTCTGTTGGACTCTGTCGCAGCAGGGCTACTGCTGTGGTGCGGAGCGCACAAACCAGACTCTTCACAACGAAGGATCACTTCTTCTTCAAGGCAGGGAAGGTTTTGCAGTACGCAGTCTACTGTCCCGCAGCTGCTGCCTCTCTGTTGGACTCCGGTACCGCAGTCACCCCCGTCGTGCGGGCCGGATGAGAATGTCTGGCGGGCCGGATGTGGTGGTGTGCCAGTTGGTGGTCACTGGTGTAGTGCGTCTCAGCTGACGAAGATGTGCGTGTTGAACGCCGCGCGGACCGGGAGCAGTCAGTCGGGCAGGAGGAGCAGTCAGTCGGGCAGGAGGAGCTGCCAGCGGGCCCAGCAGAGGCCGCAGCTCCGGAAAGACAGGGCGAATCCACCGAACCCTCGGATGGCGTGCAGCGGGAGGGCCATGACATCTGATACGTGGATAAGTCACGGAAGAAGCCGTCAGGTGTGCTTTTTGATGGACAAGCGCGCCACCACGCTTTCCCCGTCGTCTAAAGCGCTTTCAGTGAGGTAGGATGCAGGGCAACCGGCGCAGGTAGGTGGGAATATCTGACAGTAGAGGGGGGGGAGTCGATTTACGGTTGCCAGATATAGGTTTGGGCAGCAGTATAAACTCCAGTGAGGGTCTTAGGTGGAGGAGAGCTTGGCGATCATAGACAAGCAGAGCAGGGACATTCTGACAAACATAAAACAAAAACAGGATAGCTAACTTTGGCAGAGAGCTGAGGGAGCGGCATGCCGACACAGGCGCCATCTTGAAATCCCAGTTTAATACTAGGAAGCACATGGAATAAAGACCCTTTTCTCTGTGCTGAGGGTGCACAACAGACAGAGCCTGAATCTCTGCTGAGAGGAAACCCATCTCCTCCTGGATGGACAGATTTACCTCTCGCATGCCCATAAAAGGAGGTGGGACGCTGCAAAACTGGAGTGAATAGCCCCGTTTCAGCGTCCTGTCCATCCACTTTGTTAGTTCCCAGCGGAGTTTCCATTCCCCGTAACATTGTGTTATTGGACAAGCCCTCAGGTGTGGGGCCGCAGCTATGAAGCTGGTGACCCGTTCCGCCGCAGAATTCCCCGTGAAGGGAAGATTTGCCCATGGAGGGTCGACACAGAAAGGGCCGATTATTTACTGAGGTCCCTGAACGCACCGCCGCACGCTCTTGTGTGAGCACGCGCTCCCCCATAATGCTGTTTTCACCACTACGGCAAACTGCATTAATCGGAGTCTTTATAGGCGTAGTGTGTTCTACTGAGGTCCCTGAACGCACCGCCACGCGCTCTTGTGTGAGTGCGGGCTTCGCCATAATGCAGCCCTTACCACTACGGTAAACTGCATTAACTGGAGTCTTTGCTCTATGCGTAGTGTGTTCTCTGACAGTAATGCGCCGGCCATAATGTCCCTGTGGCGCTTTCCTTTAGATAGCACTCTGCGGTTCATCCCTCTCATCTGCGCATGCCCACTAGCCACCTCCTTTACAGGAGCTACAGCTGGAGCAGCGAATGGGGAATTTGTACGGTTAACATTGTGTGTAAGTGTAGCATTTGTGGAAACAAAAGACACTCAGATGCATCCTTCCCTTCAGCGTTTTCGGGCAAGCCTATCAGTCGCACATTAGTTGCGGCTACGATTTTCCAGATCTTCCATTTTCGCCTCCAAACTTTCCACCTGTTGTCTCGGCTGTTTCGTTGTTTTATTCAGCGCTGAGGCATCGTCTTCCACCGCTCCAAGCCGCTCCTCAGCCTCCGTTAATCGGCCAGAGTGTTGTTTTAGTTCGCCTTCGATAGATTGTATTGAGTGTATCCAGGGCCGCCCCTCCCTACAGGCCAATCACGCAGGCTGCATGGGGCCCCGCCCAAAGGGCCTCAGCTGCTGTGCGCAGTTCTCCGTGCACCCCCCACGAGAGTGAGAGGTGACAAGGGGAGCACATCTGCAACCCGACATCGTTGCAATGAATTGACATCTGACCAATCACGGCTTTGATACGGCCACTTGTGCAGGTGAAGAGATGTCGGTGAAAAGACAGTTTCAGTCCGGCGAAAGCTAGAGGGAAAAAAAAAAAAACATGAAGAAACTAGAGCATCACTCGAAGGTGGGTTATTGTATCAGTCAAATGTACAACTTGCGAATGTTGTGTAAGTCAAATTGCCAATTGTCTTATTAAAACATCAGCTGCAATTCACGACATGAAGAAGGCAGCCTCTGCAGAGCATATAGGCTAATGGAGATGCAGTTATTTCCAGCATTCTTTATTTAACATTCATTCAAGTATGTTATGCCTTTTATCTGCTAATATACAGGAGGAAGAGTGATACACTGTCTGTCTAGTTGGCTTACATAACAGTTCAAGTTTACAGCTTAAAAAACATGGAGCCTCTCCCCTTAATTCCTAACAGTCATCATCATGTCAACTACAACACAGAGAAATACTGATGGAAATGTGTGTGTAGTTGTTGATACATTGCTGACAGAGGGAACTAGAATACAGATTTAAGAAATATCAGTTTTGAGCATGTCATAAGCATGTTTTGTCTTGACTATATTACAACTATATTATAATAAAATATTATAGTATTTATATTATTGAATTGATTATGATTATGATTATTAGTAGAAGTAGTTTATTTGCATTAATTATATTTTAATCTTTCTGAGGCTAGTATTTGGCAGGAAATGCAGACGTATTCACCTGTAAACGCATACTGAACGACATACATGCACATTTACCATTCACCTCACTGTATACAAAAGTAACTGTGTTGATAATAATAATAAACAGGAATTATATTTGCAAAGTAGCCTACTTTGTTTCTAAAAAGAATGTGTTCACTCCTGTCGGTTGGGGGGGGGCCCTCATCTCACAATGTCGTTGGGGCCCCAAGTTGGCCAGGGGCGGCCCTGAGTGTATCACCGTATTACATTTTGATACAAAGTCTTCCTTCAGGTCTTTCTTTAAATTCTCGATTGCACTCAGAATTTCACCTGAGGATTTATCCTGCGACAGCTCTTCTCCCTCCTCGTGTTCCATGTCGGGAGTAAGGCCAGGTTGAGACAGCGGTGGCCAATCTTCTTCGGATGAAGTTTCCAAAACGTTGTCCTTTCTAGTTGTTTTCTTGCGTGAAGGCATTAGTAACACCGTTATGATTGTGTAAATTGCGTTTTCCTTTGACCTCCCGCGTTCCAAATAGTTAATTTACAATATTAGGGCAGAGCGACTGAACTACGTCTGATCAACACCGCGCCATAACCGGAAGTCATTTATTGTCTTTTATGAATATATCTGGTTGTATATATTGCTAATTGTGATGAAGGTAACTTTGTCACTGATGGCTTCGGGCCTTGCATATGCGCACATGTTTATACAGTTTATACTATTTATTCGTGGACTCAACTTCCACTGCTACGCTGATGATACCCAATTGTATCTCAGCACCACTCCATCCTCCCAGCTCCCCCCTCAGTCTCTCATCAACTGCCTGCATGACATCAAAGCATGGATGTCATGCAACTATCTGAAACTAAACAGCATGAAAACAGAGCTCATGGTTGTGGCACCCAAGGCCCTGCTCCAGAAGGTTGGTGACTTCGTCCTTGAGGTTGACGGCTGCTCCATCTCCCCATCTCCTGAAGCCCGCAACCTGGGTGTCATCCTCGACTCCACCCTTTCCTTCCATTCCCACGTCAAATCTGTGACCAAATCTGCCTTTTATCACCTGAGGAACATTGCCAGACTCCGACCGTCACTCTCGGAGTCGGTTGCCGAAACCCTAGTCCATGCATTTGTCACCACCCGCTTGGACTACTGCAATGGTGTCCTGTTCGGGGTTCCCAACAAAACCCTGGACAGGCTCCAGTATGTCCAAAACTGTGCTGCTAGGGTACTCACGCACACAAAACCGTGGCAGCACATCACTCCCACCCTCATCCACCTACACTGGTTGCCGGTCAAGTCCCGCATATCCTACAAAATCCTCCTCCTTACCTACAAATCCCTCCATGCCCTTGCCCCCCAGTACCTATCGGACATCCTTCACCCACATGCCCCACCCCGGAACCTGCGGTCCTCAGACTCTGGCCTGCTTACCACCCCCCGCACCAAACTGCGAACCTACGGGGACAGAGCCTTCAGTGTGGCAGCCCCCACCCTCTGGAACGCTCTCCCTGCGGAGATAACGCAACATCCCCACACTTGAAGCCTTCAAAAGGGCCCTCAAGTCCCATCTGTTTGCCAAGGCTTTCGGCCCCTAAATCGATCTGTTGTTCTGTTTGTCTGTCTTTTGTTTTGTTATGTTTGTCTTTGCACTATTACTTGTGAAGCGACCTTGGGTCCCCTGAAAGGCGCTATAGAAATCGAAGCTATTATTATTATTATTATTATTATTGATGTAGTGTTTATTGTATTTTATTTTGAAATGTGTTCCTCTTTCCCCATGTCTGTTGCCATTGATTGTGTGCACCTGGTGCTCTGTGGTGTCTCCTCCCCCTCACCTGTGTCCTGTTGGGTTGATTGGGTTGGGCATTTAGGCTCTGGGGTTTAGCTGTTTGGGAGAGAGTGTGTGTGAGATCCTTGTGGCTGCAGGCTGTGGTCAGGGACAAACAGCAGGATTGAGGCTGTGTGTCATATGTTCATGATTTAATAAATGCCCACACCGGGTTGTATTTTGGACGTTCTGCCTCTGCCTCCTTGCTTGGTCGGGCCGCTCAATTGTCAGCTTCACAATTGGTGTCAGAAGTGGGATTGACCAAGTGAGGAGGTGAAAATGCTGGAGGAGAATAACCACAAGTTTGAGGAACTAACGGAGATGATGATGTTACTCATGCAGTCGCAGGCAGCCGGAGAGCAGCAGTTTTTACGGATACAGCAACAGGTATCTGAGATAAAAGGGGAACGGTGACTCCGGAGGCAAGACGGCAGATTGGCTGAGGAGCTCGACCGCATCAACGTCCGGTATGGGGACCGGACCCAAAGAGGGGAAAAAGTGATGCAGCAGATTAAAGAGTACCGCATGGAGCTTCGGGAGCAGGACCGTAGAAAACAACAGGAGGAAGATACATATAAGCGGGAGGAGCTGGTAAAAATCCTGGAGGAGAATAACCGCCAGATGAAGAGGGAATTTTAGCGAGCGGCCGCTAAGAAGCCGGAAAAGGTGAACATCAGCCTGCAGCGTCACCTGCAGCGCAGCACGGAGGAGAAGGAGGAGCGCGAGAGGGAGCTCATCCAGATGAAGCAGCAGATAGCCTTTCTGATGCAACTGCAGTGGTCCCGGGCGGATCCCGTTCAGCTAGAGAGGCCGCAGTCCCGGCTCTCTAAGAAGAAACTGGCAGAGGAGGAGCGGGTGAAAATGGCTGAGAAAATCCGTCAGGAGAGAGAGCGCGTCATGCAGCAGAAACAGCAGGAGCGCCGGGAGAGGAAGAATCAGATCCCGAAGAAAGGGAAGCTTCCTGTCGACTTCACGGCCCCCTCTGAGAAAACCCTGCTGCACAAGGGGAAGCAGGTTGTTGCCGTGGGGATAGACGTCCCAAAGGTAACCATTTCAGACCCTGAAGCAGACAGTACAGCTGAGACAGATAAACTCCTGGTTGATGAGCGTGTCAGGAAGGGGTACGATGAGGATCAGGTGCAGAGGCAGCTGAGGCTGGAGAAGGTCGGAGCCACTCCGCAGCACATAGAGGAGTCCAGGAAACACCGGGCGGCGTGGAGACCCATGGAGGAAAGCAAAATGGCCAAGGCCAGAGAGAGACGCAACCATGCGCATCGCGCGGTGGTCCCTTGCCTTGCAGCCATCCAACTTTGCGGTTAAGTACCGGCCAGGGAAGTAAAACCGGGTGGCTGACTGGTTGTCCCGAAGCCGAGACTGTTAAGACACTGTGCTTCCTGGGGAGAGGGGTAAGGAAATGTGACTAAGGTAACTTTGTCACTGAGGGCTTCGGGCCTTGCATATGCGCCCATGTTTATACAGTTTATACTATTTATTGATGTAGTGTTTATTGTATTTTATTTTGAAATGTGTTCCTCTTTCCCCATGTCTGTTGCCATTGATTGTGTGCACCTGGTGCTCTGTGGTGTCTCCTCCCCCCTCACCTGTGTCCTGTTGGGTTGATTGGGTTGGGCATATAGGCTCTGGGGTTTAGCTGTTTGGGAGATAGTGTGTGTGAGATCCTTGTGGCTGCAGGCTGTGGTCAGGGACAAACAGCAGGATTGAGGCTGTGTGTCATGTGTTCATGACTGTTAACTGTTATTCTCGCGTCCAGGAAAGAGAAGCTTAAAAAGGAGACTAAATGGAGTCTCTGAGATGTTTTCAAATTGGTACTTTAATTAATAAAAAAGGCGCGGTAAAGTCACAAACAGGATATTTTCTGACAGAAAAGCAGCTGCCTCTGGCTCCCCGCTAGCAGAAAAAAGAGGCCGAACCCCTCAGGTTTTGTTGTTTATATAGCCTCTCCTGGCTCCTCCCTGGGGGCCGGCTCTCCGACTATTTAATGTCCGTTGTTACACATATCACATGATACAGACATTGTACATTCAATATATATCTAAACACTCCTTTTCTCCTCCTTAACTCTTTCATGACTTTCCATTCAACACATTCCAAACGCTGTAATCAACACTCCAAAAAATACAGGAAATCCTTCACAGCAATTCGATTTCCGGTCGCTCCGAATGTTGTGACATGCTACCCACATCTGTAAACGATAACGTACTCAAATAAACTGTACCTTCATTTAATATCCAACAATAATAATATCTCGACGTCTATAAGTGTAGTGTTGAAATCAGTAGGTTTCGGTGTGCAACATCATATCATATCGCCGCTAAATTCACCTCTATAGGAAATGGTATATTAGCCTCATGCTAAATGCTAACCGGAGGTGAAGGATTTTCAGAATAAAAGTCTAACTGGTTGTGCACAAGAACTTCTGATTTTTCAGTATAAAACAGCATTTAAACTAAAGGTACATTATGCCATCAAAACATTGATTTTAATTTCTAACATGACTTAATAAATGCCCACACCGGGTTGTATTTTGGACGTTCTGCCTCTGCCTCCTTGCTTGGTCGGGCCGCTCAATTGTCAGCTTCACACTAATTTTCCATAAAAGAAACAAATGTATTTTAGTTTGTGTTTTATTTTAGTGTGATGCATACAAATACTGTACTGTATATGATTGTTGAAAATGCACTTTTACCATAAAAGGCCAGCTCGACCAGTTGGTAGAGGCTCATAAAAACAAAACTGTGTGGTCAGTCAAACATTTTTAGATTGTTTGTGGTTATTTGTGTCCCATTTGATAAAAAATGCAAACAAATAATTTTTCCATAGCTTTTTTTCTTGGTCTGGCCATTAAAGGGTTAAAGTCCAATTAGACTGTCATGTTTTTGAAGGTCAGAGTTTGGCAACTTAAGGTGTGTTTAACATATTCATCAGTATCCAATGTGCTTTTAACCCTCCTGTTATGTTCGTTTCCCCCCCCTTACTTTGGTGTTCGCGATCAAATTTGACCGGTCCTGTTTGAACTGCTATTACATTAACACAACCATTAATCACCACATTTCATTTAACACCCTTTCAAACTGTAAATAGTGTATCAGACAGTAGTCTGATACACTATTTACAGTTTGAAAGGGTAGAAAGGGTATACCAGTAGGTATACATGAAAAACTGCAATAAATATACAAAGAATAGACACTGAACATGTGCCAGGTGTGATCCATGTGGGGGGATGGGCACATAAGAGCGGGAAATGTATCATTGTTTTGTGTGTGATTCACATGGGGGGATGGGCAAATAAGGGGGGGAAAACACATCTAGTGAATGTGTGTGTTTTATCTGATCCGGATAGTTACTAATTCCTTTTCTTTATGGCGGTCATTTTTGACCGGGAACACCATGGGTGTTATAAAGTTGACTAAATCATCCAAAATTCAATTCAATGAAAGTGGTGATCAGCAATTTGATATGTTCAAATGTCTACTGTGAAGGATATCATAAAGCCTTAATGCAATCGAATCTAAAACAAAAAAGTTATGATTGTGAAAGTAAATTGGTCAGATTTGACCCGAACACAACAGGAGGGTTAATACATTTACTGAACAAATGCTTTCTCAAGCAGCAGTACACCAGCAGACAAAATGAAGAGGAACGGCAGCTATGATTCATCATTTCACCTCGCAGGAAGTGAAGTACTTTGGGATCAAGTGAAATATGCATGTCGTCCCTGCTTTATAATTGAAGCAAAGAGAAGAATTACTCTGCGACAGAATTTGATTAGTGTCATTAGAAACATTTAGCTAGGGGGTTAGGCAGAAAGATAAGCAATATAAATGTTTAAACTTGATGAAGGGTTGACATTACAGAAGGTAATTATGCCTCGCTAGCGTAGGAACGGGTGATCAATAATTAATGCATAGCAGGTCATGTGATGGAGATATCATTCAAACTGCTTATTAATCATGCATTCAGGATGAAAAACATGGTGAGAAAGAGTTTTTATTATTTTCCTCCTCACTGTTGAGAGATGTACACCCTGAGCTCCTTTGGGATTTACCTTTAACATAATTTCTCATTTACATAAATACTACACAATATATAATAGTATCTACATCGTTTGTGTGTGTATTTGTATTTATTACTTGGTGAGGCCCAATCACTGAAAGCATACCAACGATGTGGGGCCATGACTGTAATTTGCAAAACGTCCATAATACACTCAAACTACTGGACAAAATACACATTTTTAGACTTTATCTGTTACATTTGTCTACTTTTAAGCCAATGTTGTAATAAATAAATAAGAATATCACATTTATTCCCCAGAGTGTTATTCCTACGTAGCAGTGTGGAGAAGGCTTTCAAACAGTATTCAATGGTCTATGTTGGGAAATGAAACATAGAATGAACATTTTTATTTCAGGCATCTGGTCATGCCAACATAGCCACATATATCTATATGGACCATGGAGTTGATAAAAGGATATTTACTTGAGTTTACACAAAGCTTACATAAACCTCAATGGCAGATAAACAAACGTTAATCCTATTACAGTTTTTCTCGATTGCTAACACTAAAATTCTACATAAAGCACAATTATTTTAACTGACACTCAAAGAGCAAAACATCGGCTCAAATCTCCAAACCACTGCACACGTTTCTCCACGTGAGACACAGGAATCTGACATGAAGTCACGTGTTAGCAGGTTTAAAACACTGATATTCAAAATGCCTCACACATGGACCAATGATCAAGAAACACGTTCCACCTGACCAAACACCTGAGAGCATCATTGATGGCTCATCAATCAGGCTGTTAGCACTATAAAAAGACCACAGGTGAGAACTTTCTTACAGCAACAATGGAAGCCAACATGGAAGCAAGAGGAAGAAGGAATCTGGGTGTGACCCTAGATAACAACCTGTCCTTCACTGCAAACATCGCTGCTACAACCCGTTGCTGCAGATACACGCTTTACAACATCAGGAAGATACGTCCCCAGCTGACCCAGAAAGCGACGCAGGTTCTGGTCCAGGCTCTCGTCATCTCACGCCTAGACTACTGCAACTCCCTCCTGGCTGGTCTACCTGCATGTGCCATCCGACCTCTGCAGCTCATCCAGAATGCAGCGGCTCGTCTGGTCTTCAACCTTCCTACATTTTCCCACACCACTCCGCTCCTCCGCTTCCTTCACTGGCTTCCAGTAACTGCTAGAATCCACTTCAAGACACTGGTACTTGCTTACCATGCTGCGAATGGATCTGGCCCTTCGTACATCCAGGACATGGTTAAACCGTACACCCCAGCGCGTGCACTACGCTCTGCATCAGCCAAACGACTCGCTGCGCCCTCGCTGCGAGGGGGACCCAAGTTCCCATCAGCAGAAACACGTGGGTTTGCTGTCCTGGCTCCAAGATGGTGGAATGAGCTCCCCATTGACATCAGGACAGCAGATAGCTTACACATCTTCCGGCGCAGACTGAAAACTCATCTCTTTCGACTCCACTTCGAGCGATATAATTATTAACAAAGCACTTATATACTAATAAAGGACTGGCTTATCTAAAGCCAGTTGAGTAGCACTTGAAATGTTTGGCTCTATGAAACCTGATGTACTTATATGATTCTGTTTTCTTCAAGGTTGTGTCTTCCTGGTCGAATGTACTTATTGTAAGTCGCTTTGGATAAATGCGTCAGCTAAATGCAATGTAATGTAATGTAATGAAGAGGAAGAGGAAGAGCTGGGCTGAGAGTGAGAGGAGGAAGAATGAGAGGTAGAGGTAGAGCTGGAGGGAGAGGACGTGGACAAAGACGAATACTCTCTAATGTAATGAAATGTTATCAACCATGGTTTGACGATGAGAGAGGCTGGACAGAGGGTTCAGCCTAATCTAAGCTGATTTACTGTTGCCTCAGTAATCCGGACACTTAGACTTGAAAACAGGTTAGTTACCAGTTTGTAGCTCTGCATAACTCATGATATATCAGTGCTTATATCTGTTGTGTGAAACGTATTTACTTCATTACTGTAATTGAATTGTTGGCATGTTGCATTCTATAACTGTACAAACAACCTGCACAATGTACTGTGGTAAAGTTACTTTTATGCAACACAGACACTGACCGACCACTCTACTTTGTTGTTTATCTGAAGGACTGAGAAACAAAGAGGTGGAAGGCTAAGGATGTTCAATGAGGCAGTAGCAGCAGTTACAACTGGGTTTGGGCAAACAATGCATCACACTTAGAGAGATCCGAAGCATAGTAACTATTGCCCCTTTCACACCAACGCATTTTCAGCTCCGGCTCGGAGCTGGAGCCTGAAAAGTATCGGTTTTTCCTGTTCACACCGCAGAGGCGCCGCCTCTTAGCTCCGGAATCCGGTTCACTTCCAGCTCCAAAAAATTGTCGGTCTAGAGTAGTGTTAATTTCGTCAGCTATTTTTTAATTTAGTTTTAGTCTTAGTCCTGTGTTAAATTTCCTTTTTAGTTTTAGTCATATTTAGTCACCTTCATCCTGTTTTTATTTAGTCAAGTTTTAGTCGACTAAAAGTCTGAGCATTTTAGTCTTATTTTAGTCGACTAAAACAGTAAACATTTTAGTCAAGATTTAGTCGACTAAAAGTCTGAGCATTTTAGTCATATTTTAGTCAAAGAAAACTAATTATTTGAGTCTACTTTTTGTCAATAAAAACTGTTGAGTATTTTTTAGTCATCAGATTATATAGAACATTTCAGTCAAACTAGTCTAGCCAAAACCAATAATTTGTCATTTTAGTATATATAAATAATAGGGCCGGGACTTTAGCGCGTTAATTAAGATTAATTAATTACACAAAAATTAACGCGTTAAAAAAATGAACGCATTTTAATCGCACTTATTTTTGCACCGCGGAACGTTTCTCACTGGATGAGTTTCAGGCGTACCGATTATACTGGAGCACCAACTAACGTTCATGACTTCAGACAACAACAAACCACAGTGAACAACAGTGGGAAATGTTGTTTTAAAAAACGGACGGATGGAAGCGTCGATAAGAGCACGGTTGTGTGCAAATTATGCAAAAAGGAATTCGCATATCACCGCAGCACATCAAGTCTCAAGTATCACCTCAATGCAAAACATATAGCAGCTAGCGTGGAAGCTAGCGTGGACTTTAGCCTCTTGTATCGCGTTCACACCAAAAAGAGCTGGTACTAAAATTAGTTCATGAGAACCTTTTTACCCCCACGAAAGTCCCTGCTAGAGAGCAGAGAGCTGCTAGAGAGCAGGGACTTTCGTGCGGTTCTCTTGTGAGAAAAGAGCTATATTTCTGATTGGCTGGGCGGATTGCAAACCACGCCCCGTAAAACTCCCAAAAAGTTTTGTGAAGCCGCCATTTTATTATCCTCGCATTAGCATTATTAGCATTAGCCCAGCGCAGAAACGCAGAGAGACTAACTTATGGCAACACAAAATAAAACATGGGAGCGGTGGAGATGAGGAGGTGTCGGCGTTCTGGCGATTTACTCGGTAGGCTTCAGTAGAAGCTGCTGGGACTCCCAGCAGCTTCTACTGAAGCCAGTCCCCAACTCCGGGGACTTCCGGCCGGGGACTTTGGGCGGCAGTATACGCCGTGAAGTGGTTTGCGGCCTGCCAGTAAACCCAAAGCAGAAGAAGAAGAAGTGACGTCAGCAGCTTAATTTGCCTAATCCACCCCCAGGTTCAAAGAGTTCTCATGAACTAAATTATCATGAACCTTTGTGGGAAAAGTACTGCGGTGTGAATGCGCCTAATGGTATACTAAAATCCATGTGAAAAAAATTGCTTCTCACTGTTCTTAGGTCAAATATTTATATGTGATTAAAAATGCGATTAATTTCGATTAATTAATTACAAAGCCTCTAATTAATTAGATGAATTTTTTTAATCGAGTCCCGGCCCTAATAAATAAATAAGATTATATCTTGTCCTTATTTGATGAAAAACACAGGTTGAATGATTAAGAATGCAGCTTTGCAGAGAGTATCTGCTCAGGTTTGTGGTGTTTTTAACAGCTGTGTTTTGGCCACATTGCTTCCCTTCTGATAAAACAATGCATTCGCTTTTTTTCTCCGCCTCATTGTAGCGAAAATGGGCCCAAATATCACATTGTTTCTTTCTCCCAAGCAGTGGTGGCTTTAGACTTTTTCGTTGTCAGTCATTTTGACGGATCGTAACATTTCCGTCATAATCCATTATTATCCGTCGAGTGCACAATTTATCAATCACTCGCGCTGACGGGGGGGTATTCGGTTAACGCGAGTGCGACCACTGCTCCCAAGCCCTGTTGCCATTTCATTTTCTGTTAAATAAGGTTAGTTAGACCATGAGTTAGACCCGAGTCTTCCTGACAGTTCATATTGTGCCGCTGCCCGGTGTAATTCAAATCTACCGCCGCGCGCACCGCAGACACACACAGCTGCTGGCCTGCCGCAGCCCCGGAAATGGAACTGCTGGGAGAAAAACTGACTATCAGAGATGTAACGTTATCTTTGATAATATTTAGTCTCCTCATTTTTCGTCAACGAAAGTAAAGAGAGATTTTGGCATAGTTTTTATTTAGTGAACTACATTTCCGTCTCGTCACTTTTCTTCAACGATATTGCATGATGATTTTGTTACAGTTATTGTTTACTGACGTCGGTGCCGTCTCGTCATCGTCTCGTTTTCGTCATGGAAAAAAAGGTCGTTGACGAACATATTTCGTCATAGATTTAGTCAACGAAATTAACACTAGTCTAGAGGCAAGAGCTAAGAGGCGGCGTCGCTTACGTCTCTCTTACGTCGAGGCGGGGGCAGGGGCAGATTCGTCGTTGAAGTAGATGCTGAAGACCACAAAGAAGTCTTGCATTTCGCATGTGATGTTTGTAAAGTTCCAAGTAAAGTCGTCCCTTGTAAAGTCATCCGATGCCTTCCATTTCGTAAGAGGATAACCAAAGTGAACAGCGCTTCAATACAATCGGCCATTGTTGTTGTTGTCGATGTGAGGGATTTCCGCGCAGTTTGGATTTTATGAAGCAGGCACGTAAACGGTGACGTCATGACGCGGCAGCTCTGGGCGGTGTGAACAGAGCGGGAGCAGAAAAGGGAAACCGGAGCTGAACCAGAAAAGCTCCCGCTCGGAGCTAGAAAGGGAAAAGCGCCGGTGTGAAAGCCGCATATGTGCTGAGATGCATGTTGCACAATGTTAGTTTTGAATAAAATGTGATTTTTTTCAACAACTCATTAGTATTTCTTCATTTACTGTATTTCTGTAAACTCAAGCAATCTTTCTCTGCAGAAACCTCTATGTACAGAGCATAGCCCATAACAGATGAGAGTGCTTTAGAGTATGCTCAGCAGTGTGTACTAGTTGGGTGGTCAAACAATCCAGTATTATGAATGAAGTGTGTTATATTTGGTGCTAAAGTTTGCATTTGGTAAGTGTGTATGTAGTTTTGAGGGCAGTTCTTCATTTAGCAGGAGAAATGAGGAGTTTTGCACTTTGGGTGTGTGGTTCTGTGAATTGTGTTCTGAGAAATTGAGCAATTAAAAAAAAAATTGTGTGTTAGCAATCGAGAAAAATTGTAAAGGAAAGCACCATCAAATAAAATATATTTATTCCTAGTCAACTGGCACAAGCTTATGATGGAGATGTGCTGCCAGTATCTGTTCAAACATTTTCTGAAATATTTTCAAAGGTTTTTACCTTAATCTCCAATAAATATCTACAACTCAGTATTTTTGTCTTTTCCCTCGACCAATCATCACATTTTAGGTCAGGTGTCAGTAGTATTTTGCATCTTCAAACTGTGAACCATCTCCTCAAATGTTGAACAGCTGCTATTATAGTATAATGTAATGTTGACCCACTCCTCTGCATTGTTCACTTGTGTTTAAGCCTTAGAGGAAGGATCAGCAGTCAGAGCTGACAGATCCTCATGGTTTGCCCTGTGTGTGTGTGTGTGTGTTCCTGTGTTCCTGTAGGTTGTGATAGTCTGTGTTGTGGCTCCATCTAGTGGTCAAACAGGTTCCACATTACAAACAGTCATCCATAAGTTGTAACCAAGCGGCAAACTCTGGGGAAGAGCCGGGACGCCAATACGGAAGTGCCACCAACTGCAGTTCATATATTGGCCGATAGGCGATGACTGCAGAAAGGAGCAATTTCCATAGACCATCCATCCATCCATCCATCTTCTCCCGCTTATCCGTGGTCGGGTCGCGGGGGTAGCAGTTCCAGCAGATAGCCCCAAACTTTCTTTTCCCTGGCAACATCAACCAGCTCTGGCTGGGGGATCCCAAGGCGCTCCCAGGCCAGCGAAGAGATATAATCCCTCCACCTGGTCCTAGGTCTACCCCTTGGTCTCTTCCCAGCTGGACGTGCCTGGAACACCTCCCTAGGGAGGCGCCCAGGTGGCATCCTAACTAGGTGCCCGAACCACCTCAACTGGCTCCTTTCGACGCGAAGGAGGAGCGGCTCAACTCCGAGTCCCTCCCTGATGACCGAACTTCTCACCTTATCCCTAAGGGAGACACCAGCCACCCTGCGGAGAAAACCCATCTCGGCCGCTTGTATCCGCGATCTCGTTCTTTCGGTCATGACCCATCCTTCATGACCATAGGTGAGGGTAGGAACGAAAATGGCCCGGTAGACAGAGAGCTTTGCCTTCTGGCTCAGCTCCCTTTTCGTCACAACGGTGCGGTAAAGCGACTGCAGTACCGCTCCCGCTGCTCCGATTCTCCGGCCCATCTCACGCTCCATTGTTCCCTCACTCGAGAACAAGACCCCGAGATACTTGAACTCCTTCACTTGGGGTAAGGACTCATTCCCTACTTGAAGTGGACAGTCCATCTGTTTCCTGCTGAGAACCATGGCCTCAGATTTGGAGGTGCTGATCCTCATCCCAGCCGCTTCACACTCGGTTGCGAACCGATCCAGTGAGTGCTGAAGGTCGCAGACCGATGAAGCCATTAGAACCACATCATCTGCAAAAAGCAGTGGTGCAATCCTTAGTCCACCGAACTGCAGACCCCCTCCCCCACGACTACGCCTCGAAATCCGATCCATGTATATTACAAACAGGATTGGTGACAAAGCGCAGCCCTGGCGGAGGCCAACCCTCACCGGAAATGGGTCCGACTTACTGCCGAGGACCCGGACACAGCTCTCGCTTTGGGAGTACAGAGATTGGATGGCCCTGAGTAGAGACCCCCTCACCCCATACTCCCGCAGCACCTCCCACAGTAACTCCCTGGGAACTCGGTCATACGCCTTCTCCAATCTACAAAACACATGTAGACCGGATAAGCGTACTCCCAGGCCCCCTCCAGGATCCTTGCGAGAGTAAAAAGCTGATCCGTCGTTCCACGACCAGGACGGAATCCGCATTGTTCCTCCTCAATCTGAGGTTCGACAATCGGCCTGACCCTCCTTTCGAGTACCTTAGAGTAAACTTTCCCGGGGAGGCTGAGTAGTGTGATGCCTCTGTAATTGGCACACACCCTCTGATCCCCCTTTTTAAAAAGGGGAACCACCACCCCGGTCTGCCACTCCTTCGGTACTGTTTCCGACTTCCACGCAACGTTGATGAGACGTGTCAACCATGACAGTCCCTCAACACCCAGAGCCTTCAGCATTTCCGGGCGGATCTCATCCACCCCCGGGGCTTTGCCACTGTGGAGTTGTTTGACGACCTCAGTGACCTCCCCCCGGGAGATTGGTGTTGATCCCCCATCATACTCCAGCTCTGCCTCTAACATAGAGGGCGGAGTTGTCGGGTTCAGGAGTTCCTCAAAGTGTTCCTTCCAACGCCCTAACACTCCATCAGTTGAGGTCAACAACGTCCCATCCTT
Organism: Gymnodraco acuticeps; assembly: GCF_902827175.1. Lineage (NCBI taxonomy): Eukaryota > Metazoa > Chordata > Actinopteri > Perciformes > Bathydraconidae > Gymnodraco > Gymnodraco acuticeps. The sequence goes on from NW_022991569.1 coordinate 635,134, forward strand.
ACTGTACACAGCTTGGATGGTTCCCTGCTTCCCCCTCCTGAGGTGTCGGACAGTTTTCCAGAACAACTTTGGTGCCGCCCGAAAGTCCTTCTCCATGTCTTCTCCGAACTTCTCCCACACCCGCTGCTTTGCCTCGGCCACGGATGAGGCTGCTGCCCTTCGGGCCTGTCGGTACCTTGCAACTGCCTCGGGAGTCCCCCGGGATAACAAATCCCTGAAGGCCTCCTTCTTCAGTCGGACGGCTTCCCTGACCACCGGTGTCCACCAGGAGGTTCGAGGGTTACTGCCCCTTGAGGCACCTAGGACCTTGAGACCACAGCTCCCCGCCGCGGCTTCGGCAATAGAGGCTTTGAACACCGACCACTCTGGTTCAATGTCCCCAACCTCCACAGGAATGCCCGAAAAGCTCCGCCGGAGGTGTGAGTTGAAGGCCTCCTGAACTTGGGCCTCCTCCAGACGTTCCCAGTTCACCCGAACTACACGTTTGGGCTTACCAGGTCTATCCAGAGGCTTCCCCCGCCACTCGACCCAACTCACCACCAGATGGTGATCAGTTGACAACTCCGCCCCTCTCTTTACCCGAGTGTCCAAAACATACGGCCTCAGGTCCGATGATACGATAACGAAATTGATCATGGACCTTCTGCCTAGGGTGCTCTGGTACCACGTACACTTATGAGCATCCTTATGTTCGAACATGGTGTTTGTTATGGCCAATCCATGACTAGCACAGAAGTCCAGTAACAAAGCACCACTCCGGTTCAGATCAGGGGGGCCGTTCCTCCCAATCACGCCCCTCCAAGTGTCTCCATCATTGCCCACATGTGCGTTGAAGTCTCCCAGCAAGATTAAAGAGTCCCCTTCAGGAGCCCCATACAGGACTCTTTCCAGGGTCTCCAAGAAGGCTGTATACTCTGAACTGCTGTTGGGTGCATAAGCACACACAACAGTCAGAGTTTTCCCCCCCATAACCCGCAGGCGTAGGGAGGCGACCCTCTCGTCCACTGGGGTAAACTCCAACAACGAAGCACCTAACCGGGGACTTGTGAGTATCCCCACACCCGCCCGGCGCCTCACACCTTGAGCAACTCCGGAGAAGAATAGAGTCCAACCCCTATCCAGAAGTAAGGTTCCAGAGCCGACGCTGTGCGTAGAGGTGAGCCCAACCAGATCCAACTGGTAACGCTCCACCTCCCGCACAAGCTCCGGCTCCTTCCCCCCCAGAGAGGTGACGTTCCACGTCCCCAAAGCCTGCTTCTGTCGCCCGGGTCTGGTCCGTCGAGACCCTCCGCTTTCACTGCCACCCTTCTGGCAGCGCACCCGACCCCATCGATGTTTCCCGTAGGTGGTGGGCCCGCGGGACGGAGAAGCGGAGGTGTTGCCCACGTTGCCTTTTCGGGCTGGGCCCGGCCGGGCTCCGTGGCAAGCCCGGCCACCAGACGCTCGCCGACGAGTCCTCCTTCTGGGCCTGGCTCCAGAAGGGGACCCCGGGCTTCCTCCGGGCCGGGTATCCTCACTTCTTGTGTCGTCTTTCATGAGGTCTTTTGAACCAATCTTAGTCTGGCCCCTTGCCTGAGACCAATTTGCCATGGGAGACCCTACCAGGAACATAAGGTTCCAGACAACACAGCCCCCAGGTTCATCAGGGCACACAAACCTCTCTACCACGGTAAGGTGCTGGTTCCCCAGAGAGGAATTTCCATAGACCCCCATGTGAAAATGCCCAATTTTACAGCAGAAAAAAACATGTTTCTACCCATGGCTGCAATACATATTATTATGGATATAGTTAGATTCCACCTTCATGATTAGGAATCTTTGAGTGAATTGTTTTCTAACGCAACCCTTTTATTTATATTAGGTAAATAAATTAGCGCGTGGTCACATTGAGTGACAGCTCTATCAAGTGACTGCTGCTGCTAGCTTCTCGTCTCTCTGCTACCTGCTCCGTGAAGCTAGCTACAGGGACTCTGCCTGGTCAGTTCATCCAGGGAACACAACTTGACCCCGGCCGTGTTTGTTTGTTCTTCATGCTTATATATTGGACTATTGTGACTCGCTCTGCAGTTAAAACAGACGGTGCATGAATGCGGTTTTGCAGTAAGTGAAATTCGAGTACTTTATTTATCTGTTAATGATTTTAATCAGCTACGTAATAATAATAATAAATGTTATTTCTATAGCGCTTTTCATGAACCCAAAGACACTTTACATTTGGGAGGGAGGGTAGACAAACAAAACAAAAACAAGGACAAAACCAAAAAGAAACAAAACAGAAAAGCAGTCAGGAGGAAGTTGGTTGAGAGGGGGGGGGGGGCTTATGGATACAGAGTTGAAGAGGTGGGTTTTGAGGCGGGACTGGAACAGGGTGAGGGACTCAGACTCACGGAGGTCTTGGGGGAGGGAGTTCCAGAGCTTCGGGGCTGCCACAGAGAAGGCTCTATCCCCAAAGCTCCGGAGATTGGCCTTGGGGATGGAAAGCAAACCGGCTGAGGTGGATCTGAGGGACCGGGGTGGTTGGTAGAGGATGAGGAGGTCAGTGAGGTGGGTGGGGGGGGGGGCAGATGGTGGAGGGCTTTGAAAGTGAGGACCAGGAGTTTGTAATGGTTGCGGGGTGAAACTGGGCGCCAGTGGAGTTCTTTGAGGACCGGGGTGATGTGATGACATGATTTGGTGTGGGTGAGGAGTCTGGCGGCTGCGTTCTGGACACGCTGGAGTCTACTGAGGGATGTAGTGCTGATGCCGTAGAGGAGTGAGTTGCAATAGTCAAGGCGGAAGGAGATGACGGCATGAATGAGTCGCTCAGCTGCAGGGCGGGTGAGAGAGGGACAGAGTTTGGCAATATTGCGGAGGTGGAAAAATGTGGTTTTTACAACTTGATGGATGTGGGGCTCGAGGGAGAGGGTGGGGTCAAATATAACGCCAAGGTTACGTGCCTGGGTGGAGGGGGAAACAGGGGTGCCATCAATGGGGACTGTCAGGTTGGGGGTTTTGCTGAGGGTGGATTTGGAGTCGATGAGGAGGAGTTCAGTTTTATTGCTGTTGTGTTGCATCCAGGATAGTATTGCAGTCAGACAGGATTCAATGTGGGTGAGGGGGGGGTTGTGGGGGGATTTGGTGCTGAGGTAAATCTGTGTGTCGTCAGCGTAACAGTGAAAGTCCAGGTTGTATTGGCGGAGAATCTGACCAAGGGGGAGGATGTAGATGATGAAGAGGAGGGGGCCGAGTACTGAACCTTGGGGAACACCTTGGGTGACTGAAGCTGTTGCAGAGGAGTGGTTGTTGAGGGAGATGAAGTGGGATCTGTCGGAGAGGTAGGACTGGAGCCACCTGAGTGCAGTACCTTCAGTACCGATATCCTGGAGTCGGGTAAGCAGGATGGTGTGGCTAACGGTATTGAAGGCTGCACTCAGGTCGAGGAGGGTGAGGATGTTGAGGGAACCTGTGTCAGCAGAGGTGAGGAGGTCATTGAGGACTTTGATGAGTGCCGTTTCTGTGCTGTGGTGGGGATGAAAACCAGACTGAAGGGGTTCAAAAAGCTGGTTGGTTTGGAGATGGCGGTGGAGTTGTTTGGAGATGATGCATTCTATTGTTTTTGAGAGAAAGGGGAGGTTGGAGATGGGGCGGTAATTACTGCGGGAGGAGGGATCCATACCGGGTTTCTTGAGGATGGGAGTGACAACAGCAGTTTTGAAGGGAGAGGGAACGGTTCCTTGGGACACGGAGGAGTTGAAAAGGTTGACAAGGTAGGGGCAGAGGACGGGGAGTCAGGACTTCAGTAGAGGGGTGGGTAGAGGGTCAAGCGAGCAGGTTGTGGGTTTGGAGGAGCTGATCAGTTTGAGTATTTCAGATGGGGTAACCAGAGTGAACTGGGAGAGGCGGCCGTGGGGAGGAGGGCTCGGGAGGTCGAGGGAGATGGGGGGAGAAATTGTGGCGGTGAATGTTCGGGGAGATGTGTGTGTGTCAGATGCAGCGGATAGGGAGAGATTAATGGCAGTGATTTTGTCAGAGAAAAACTGGAGGAATGAACTGCATAAAGTGGAAGTGGAGGAAGGGAGGGTGTCAGCATGGGGTTTGAGGAACTTGTTGACGGTGGAGAAGAGGGTCCTGGGGTTATGGGAGGGGTCGGTAAAGATGGTGGAGAGGTAAGCAGTTTTTGCGGCAGTGAGGGCGTCTCTGTAGGTAGTGAGATGGAGTTTGTAGGATTCATGGTGAACTGTCAGGGATGATTTCATGGTTAGGCGTTCAAGCTGGCGGCCGGTTTGCTTCAGCTTACGGAGTGCAGGGGTGAACCGGGGTGAGGAGGTTATAAAAGTGACATTTTTTCTTTTGAGGGGGGCCAGGCTGTTGAGGAAGGTGAGTAGGGTGGAATTAAGGTGGTTGAGTTGTTCATCGGGTGAGCTGAGGTTCGAGTCCAGGGGGAGAGTAGAGGATAGCAGGTCGGAGAGGTGCTGGGGATCGACAGAGCGTAAATTACGGAAGGTGATGATCCTGGATGGGGGGGGGGGGGGGGTGGCGGACGGGGGAGGCAATGGTGAACTGTATGAGTTTGTGGTCAGACAGGGGAAAGGGGCAGGGGTGGAGGTCGAGTACTGGGAGGTTGGTGGAGCAGACAAGGTCAAGGATGTGTCCTTTATCATGGGTGGGGAAGGTGACATGTTGGGTAAATGATAAATTGTTCAGAAGGAAGGATAATTCAGAAGCGAGTTTGCAAGTGGGGGAGTCCATGTGGATGTTGAGGTCGCCGAGGAGTAAGACGTGGGGAGAGGGATGAAGCAATGGTGAGGAGTTCAGAGAGGAAGGAGGGGTGTGGTTTGGGGGAGCGGTAAATGAGGATAGCTGTCAGTGAGGGAGGGGCTTTGAAGGCGAGGAATTCGAAGGATGGTACTGAGGGGAGGGTGAGTTCTGTAGTCTGGATGTTCTGGTTGTAGATGACAGCCAGCCCACCACCACGGTGTGAGGGGCGGGGTTTAGTGATGTAATTAAAACCAGGGGGGGATGTTTGATTGAGGGAGAATAAGTCATTGGGTTGTTGCCAGGTTTCAGTGAGCAGAAGGAAGTCGATGGATTTGTCCAGAATTATTTCGTGGATGATGTGGGCTTTATTGTTAAGTGACCGGACATTGAGGAGGGCAAAATTGGTCAAGTGGGGGATTGGAGGGGTGGTGGCAGGCTGGAGAGGTATGAGTAATGAAAAAAAACGTAATGAATGTTAAGGCTTGGGTTAGCGTGTAAGCGAGTGGTAGCTACATCGGTGCTAACAATGCTAATCGTAGCCTCCAAGTTAAAATCATAGACTGTATATAAAAAGGTTAAAACGAAATAGAAAAGTGTTAAGCGTTACGTAGGATAATACTGTAGAACAAACGGCTTCTGTTTGAGGTTGATAAAATAAGGTAATCCTTGTAATTTAGAGAGATATTTTATTATGTAGGTAGGAACTGTATGCATCGCTAAAGTTAATTTAAATTGGCTATGCTCAAGTATGTAGACAAGCTAATGTCGAAGTAGTTTATGTGAAATCAACAATACTTCAAGATGATTACTTAGATGTTACAATATGGTTGTGTGACGAAGATGGCTTCGTCACTGTGGACTGACGGCTTCAGGCTTTGTATATTGCACGTGTTTTATTTTGAAAAGTGTTCCCTTTCCCCATGTCTGTTGCTGTTGATTGTGTGCACCTGGTGCTCTGTGTTGTCTCCTCCCCCTCTCCTGTGTCTTGTTGGGTTAATGATGGCGCATTTCCACTACAGCGGGTAGCCCCGTTTAAGCGTCCTTAACCGTCCTCAAGCGGCCAGGCCAGTTTTTGGTGGCCTTTCCATATAGCTTAGCACCGGCTAGTGGGTACTTTGTCCCTCTTTTTACGGCCCCATAACATCGTGGTTCTATCAGGCCAGGGCCAGGGCTGAACTAGTGACGTCAACAATCTCGACTGCTGATTGGTCAGAGAGAATCGTCACAAGATCGCGCGCAAGATCATCCCTAGCCTCGCATATATATCTAGAAGCAAGCCTGCAGCATTTTTGTAAACAGAGGAGCTACAAAAATGGCAACATCGAAGAAAAGCACACCGTGGTCCACCGAGGAGGTGACGACGTTCCTAAATCTCATTGGGGATGATAAAATCCAGCGGGAGCTCGACGGAACAACTCGAAATGTGAAAGTGTTCCAGGATGTCTCTGCACAGATGTCCGAACGCGGATTTTCCTGCAGTGTAGGGAAAAACTCAAAAAGATGAAGAGTGAATATCGCCAAGTAAAGGACAACAATAACACGAGTGGTGCGGGTAGGAAACAATGGAAGTGGTTCGACTTGTCGGACCAGATTAACGGCCATAGACCGGCCAACGTTGGGAGGGAGGGAGCCCTGGACTCTGCAACGGCTTTACTGGAGTCCCTGCAAGGTACGCTCACTTCTAACAAAGAAGTCTATTTTATCCTTACATTAATGTTTGACAACCCATGCTTTTATGGAGCCCCTAAGAGCTACATAGATAGCTAAGGCAGATAGCCTAGGCAGATAGCCTTAGCTAGAGCTATTGTTTGCTAACACCATATGTGCCATTGTTTACGTTCAGTTTTTATTTTCTATAGTTGTTGTTGCTATTTAGTATTGTGCTGCAGTAGTTTGTGGAATTAACAAGTCATTTTGCTGTTCTAGATGATTACATTGGGACTAGTGAGGAGGAACATTCCCGAACAACGGGTGATGGCAGTGTTCCGTCCACAACATCGTCATCAAATCCAGAACGGACCCAAGCTCGACCACAGACACTAGCCGAAGAACCGACACCAACTCAACCACCAACGCCGAGTACCATCACGACACCGCAGCGTGTGGTTCTAGGTAAGAAATATAAATGGCAAAACGACTGGAATTGTGTTTTGTTTTTTTAAACCTTGGATCATCCATCGTCAGTAATTAAAATAAGATATACCACTGTGTGGAAATGCTCTGTTACAAGTAAAGTCTTAGCTAGTAAGCAGCTAGTACAGTTGTGTGTGACATCCTATCATATACATATATTTATATTCATTATCAACAGGCTGGACATAATGTAATTCACAATCATTGTAAACATCTAGGGCCAGAACTTTCTTTAGTTCACCTTACTGTTGTTCTGTTTATACATGTTATTCTTATATCCTTGTGTGACCTGTACCTGTCCTGTGTTTTTTCCTTATTGCTAATTATTATCTTATTGTTACCCAGGCAAGAGGAAACGAGGAGGAGAGGATCGGGCCCAGCAGGAACGGCACCATGAACAGCACATGGCCCAGCAGGAACGGCACTTGGACTGGGTCAAAGCGTCTGCTGAGCGGAGATGGGAGTTGGATGCAGCCTTGAGAAGGGAGGAGGCCGCTCAAGCAGAGACCTTCAACCTAGCCTTCCTGCGCACTCTTGGCGAGGTGCTAGGGGGACTGGGCAGCCGACGTGGCAGCCGACGTGGCAGCCGACGTGGCAGCCGACGTGGCAGCCGACGTGGCAGCCGACGTGGCAGCCGACGTGGCAGCCGACGTGGCCCGTCTCCTCCGTGATACTTCAAATAACCTTAATAGTTATTGTACATATTATATATTTTTTATCTAGTTAATTTTTAAATGCAACATTTGTACTTCCTTGTTTATTTATTTTCTTTAAAATGTTCATTTTATATTTATTTTTACAATGCCATGTATATTTATGCTGGCTGCAATACAGTTTTACATTTTTTATTTGTATTGTTTAATGGCATGCCTTTTTGATACTACTTCATCAGTGTGCATCTGGACCGGGTGACGATATTACCTATTGATGCAGCAACCACTGTAAGTTATATTCTTGTTTAATTAGACTTCTCTGTTTCATTTATTCTACTCTGTATAATTGTTCTGTAGTTATTGTAGCTAAAACGGCGCTTTTGAGAGATTTTAAATCTCAGGTCTGCTCAAGCGAAACCTGCTACACAGGTCTCAGTAGGGGCACTCAAGCCTGCATTACAATATAGGCAGGGCCAGTCTACTGATTGCGCGAAGTACAACAGCGTGACTCAGTCATCTTTTAGCTAAAAAAGCATTTAAATACCGCATTTAAAATCTGATGAACTCAGTGTGCATCTGGACCGGGTGACGATATTACCTATTGACGCAGCAACCACTGTAAGTTATATTCTTGTTTAATTAGACTTCTCTGTTTCATTTAATCTACTCTGTATAATTGTTCTGTAGTTATTGTAGCTAAAACGGCGCTTTTGAGAGATTGTAAATCTCAGATCTGCTCAAGCGAAACCTGCTACACAGGTCTCAGTAGAGGCACTCAAGCCTGCATTACAATATAGGCAGGGCCAGTCTACTGATTGCGCGAAGTACAACAGCGTGACTCAGTCATCTTTCAGCTAAAAAAGCATTTAAATACCGCATTTAAAATCTGATGAACTCAGTGTGCATCTGGACCGGGTGACGATATTACCTATTGACGCAGCAACCACTGTAAGTTATATTCTTGTTTAATTAGACTTCTCTGTTTCATTTATTCTACTCTGTATAATTGTTCTGTAGTTATTGTAGCTAAAACGGCGCTTTTGAGAGATTTTAAATCTCAGATCTGCTCAAGCGAACCTGCTACATAGTAGGGGGCACTCAAGCCTGCATTACAATATAGGCAGGGCCAGTCTACTGTCGCCCATCAGCTGTAGAGAGTTAACTAATTAGAGGGGCGTGGCCCCACAGCTGTGAGAACTCAGCAATCAGGCGTCCATTTTAGGTAGCTCTTTCCTGGAGCGTCAGCTTAAGCGTCAGACAGCCGAAGACTGACAAAGACATTAGAGTCATGCGGGAGTAAGACTGACAAAGACATTAGAGTCATGCGGGAGTAAGACTGACAAAGACATTAGAGTCATGCGGGAGTAGACTGACAAAGACATTAGAGTCCTGCGGGAGTCACGAGGGAGGCAAAGAGGAGGCAAATCCTACTCTGATTGAGCTGGTGTCTTATTTCTCTTCTCTTTAGTTTTCTAGCCCCTCATGCTATAATCATGTGTATTTTCTCCATTCCTGTTCATGTGTCTTCTCGCAATTATCACTGGCCCCGTGTATCTCCTAATCGCTATAACCGGCCTGGTCTCATCTATCCCAAATGCTCCACTGAGATCCAACATCTAGTTTCAGGAATTGCCAGTCAGCTGTTCCTAAGGCTGACTTCATCTCTGGCTACGCCTCCCTGCAGTCTCTGGATTTCCTTGCTCTCACTGAGACGTGGATTACTCCATTCAACACATCCACCGCAGCAGCTCTCTCCACAGCATATTCCTTCTCCCATACACCCAGACCAACTGGCAGAGGAGGTGGCACTGGTCTCCTGCTCTCTCCCAAATGGAGCTTTTCCCTCTTCAAGCTACCTAACTTCACTCCTTCCACCTTTGAATTCCATGCCGTCACAGTAACCTATCCTATACAATTGACCATTGTTGTTCTCTACCGTCGACCAGGCGCCTTGGGGGACTTATTGGAGGAATTAGATAATCTCCTCTCACACATCCCTGAAACTGGCCCTCCCGCTGTACTTCTCGGAGACTTCAACCTCCAGACAGGGAAGATAGACTAACTAACATCTCTGTTAACCGCCTTTGCTTTCTCACTGTCTCCATCCCCACCGACTCATAAAGCTGGCAATGTCCTTGATCTCATATTCTCAAGGAACTGCGCTACGTCTAACCTCTCTGTAAACCCGCTCCACACATCCGATCACTTCTTCATTTCATTCTCTCTACCCCTTTCCAAACATAACAAACTAATCTCTTCTCATCCTGCACCTGTCCGCCGTAACCTTCGTTCCCTCTCCCCCTCTACCTTTGTCTCATCGGTGCTCTCAGCCCTCCCTTCCTCGGACTCGTTCCAACTACTACCTCCAAACTCTGCTGCAGAAACTCTCCTCTCTACTCTCTCATCCACTCTGGACTCTCTCTGTCCTCTCACATCTCGGCAGGCTCGTCAGTCCCCTCCTGCTCCCTGGCTAAATGTTGCACTGCGTGCTAATAGAACCGTCCTTAGGGCAGCAGAGCGGAAACGGTGGAAATCCAAACACCGTGACGACCTCCTAACCTATCAGGCTCTCCTCTCCTCTTTCTCGGCTTCGATCTCTCAGGCAAAAAGCACTTTCTTTCAAGATAAGATCCAATCTTCCTATTCCAATCCCAAAAAACTATTTTCCATCTTCTCCACCCTCTTGGACCCTCCAAAAGCCCCTCCCCCCTCCTCACTTCTGTCAAGCGACTTTGTTACCCACTTTGAAAAAAAGGTTGATGATATTCGCTCTTCTTTTTCTGACTCACCTTTACTCACCGCTGGGTCACCAGACCCTCCTTCCACCAACACACTTACCTCCTTTTCCCCTCTCTCTCCAAGTGAGGTTCTTACCCTCATTACCTCTGCCCGCCCTACCACCTGTCCTCTGGACCCCATCCCTTCAAACCTCCTTCAGACTATCGCTCCTGATATTCTACCATTTCTCACCCATTTCATCAACACTTCTCTAACTTCTGGTCACTTTCCAAACAGTCTCAAGGAGGCAAGAGTAAACCCTCTCCTAAAGAAACCCACTCTCAACCTGTCAGATGTTATAAACTACAGGCCTGTCTCTCTACTCCCGTTCCTGTCTAAATCAATTGAACGCGCTGTCTTTAAACAACTCTCCTGCTATCTCCATCAGAACAACCTTCTGGATCCGCACCAGTCTGGTTTCAAGGCAGGTCACTCCACAGAAACTGCTCTCATTGCTGTCACTGAGGAACTGCACACTGCCAAAACTGCATCCCTCTCCTCTGTCATCATCCTGTTGGACCTGTCTGCTGCATTCGACACGGTGAATCATCAGATCCTCCTTCGCACGCTCCAAAAACTTGGAGTTTCAGGCTCTGCACTTTCCCTCCTCACCTCATACCTCAAAGACCGTACCTACAGGGTGACTTGGAGAGGGTCTGAGTCCGACCCTTGTCAATTAACTACAGGGGTCCCTCAGGGCTCTGTTCTTGGTCCCCTCCTCTTCTCCCTGTACACAAACTGGCTCGGATCAGTCATTAGCCCGCATGGTTTTTCATACCACGGCTACGCTGACGACACCCAATTAATTCTGTCCTTTCCCCACTCAGAGACCCAGGCCGTCGCACGCATCTCTGCTTGTCTAGCTGACATCTCTCAGTGGATGTCTGCTCATCACCTCAAGCTTAACCTTGACAAGACTGAGCTGCTTTTCCTTCCGGGAAAAGATTGTCCCACTCTTGACCTGACTATCAACATCGGCATCTCTATTGTTTCCCCGACTCAGACTGCAAGGAATCTGGGTGTGATCCTAGATAACAACCTGTCCTTCACTGCAAACATCGCTGCTACAACCCGCTGCTGCAGATACACGCTTTACAACATCAGGAGGATACGTCCCCAGCTGACACAGAAAGCGACTCAGGTTCTGGTCCAGGCTCTCGCCATCTCACGCCTAGACTATTGCAACTCCCTCCTGGCTGGTCTACCTGCATGTGCCATCCGACCTCTGCAGCTCACCCAGAATGCAGCGGCTCGTCTGGTCTTCAACCTTCCTACATTTTCCCACACCACTCCGCTCCTCCGCTGCCTTCACTGGCTTCCGGTAACTGCTAGAATCCACTTCAAGACACTGGTACTTGCTTACCATGCTGCGAATGGATCTGGCCCTTCCTACATCCAGGACATGGTTAAACTGTACACCCCAGCGCGTGCACTACGCTCTGCATCAGCCAAACGACTCGCTGCACCCGCACTGCGAGGGGGACCCAAGTTCCCATCAGCAAAAACACGTGGGTTTGCTATCCTGGCTCCAAGATGGTGGAATGAGCTCCCCATTGACATCAGGACAGCAGATAGCTTACACATCTTCCGCCGCAGACTGAAAACTCATCTCTTTCGACTCCACTTCGAGCGATAGAACTATTAACAAAGCACTTTTATACTAATAAAGGACTGGCTTTTCTAAAGCCAGTTGAGTAGCACTTGAAATGTTTGGCTCTATGAAACCTGATGTACTTATATGATTCTGTTTTCTTCAAGGTTGTGTCTTCCTGGTCGAATGTACTTATTGTAAGTCGCTTTGGATAAAAGCGTCAGCTAAATGCAATGTAATGTAATGTAAAAATAGGCTTTTTTGTATTACCTTAGGTCCGGACCTATGGGATGGCATTGTAATATCTGCAAGACTTTGTCTGACACAAAGGGGAATCTACTCAAGCATTACAGACTACAACACGCAACATTTGGTCGTGGGCAATCACAGCCATGTCTTTATGAAAGTTGCCCTTGCACATTTAAAACGCAGGGTGCACTTCGTACACATTTGTCCAAATACCATCCAACTGAAGAAAGTCAACAGCCAGGAATCATCCATGCTTTCAAGTGTTTAGTATGCCATGCTTGTTGTTCTACAGAGAAGGAATACTTTCAGCATATTGGAAATCATCTGAAGAGTCACAACACTGTCTTTTGTCTATTTGAGGGATGCAACTTTAGGACAAATGTATACAATATATTTTTGAAGCACAAAAGCAGAAGACACACATCATATTGTTTGAGTGATTTTAAGCAAGAAGTGTATGCTAGTCACCGTAATCAGACTGTTGACCAACCTGAATTACCAGAGATTGGTGAGGGCACTAATCTAGATTCTGATCAGGAAAGTGCATCAGACTTGGTTCTTCAAAGAATTGGCATACTACTGCTGAAATATGAATGCCTCAGTGAGGTGTATTGATGCCTTGGTGGAAGATCTCCACTTCATTTCATCCTCAGCCTCTGTTGCCGCTGTTAGAAACGTAGTTGATTTAACATTGAGGATTTATAAGTGTAATGTTGACCAGCCCATCATAACTGACTTAGCAGAACAGTTGTGCAACTTGCATCCCATTACTACAGCACTTGGACCCAGTGGGCCTCTTGGTACAGCTTTTAAGAGAAGAAGCTATTATAAGGAGCATTTTAAGTGTGTTGATCCTGTTGAATACATTCTTGATTCTCAAAAGAAGAAGAGCTTTCAATATGTGCCTATTCTCAAGACCTTGCAGGAAGTCTTGAATAATAAAGACATTGCAGAGAGAATGTTATCCAGACATTCAAATAACACTGGATATATTCAGTCCATTTTTGATGGCAAACTTTTCCAACTAAATAACTTCTATGCTGGTGAAGAAACAAGACTCTCGATTATTCTTTATGTTGATGACTTTGAGGTGTGCAACCCCTTAGGAACTTCAAGAAACAAACACAAAATAACAGCTGTTTATTGGGTTTTAGCAAATGTGCCGTCCGAGTTGCAATCTACATTAACTTCAATACATTACAACATTATCCTGGACTGATTGAAAAATATGGGCCTCTGGTTGGTGTATGGACAATGCGCTTTGAAGTAGGGCTGGGCGATTTTTTCGGTTTTCACGATTAATTTGCATTTTTACTTTCCTACGGTTTGTGAAATGGCTGAACCGAAAAATCGAGATTTAAAAACATTTCTAGACTCCGCAGATTTGTTTTTGCTTTAAGGGACTCCGTAGTAGCTTACTCTCTCACTTTCCAGAACGCGCCCAAAATTCAGCCACATTGCCTGTGTCTACCCGATCTGCAGCTCTGCCCGATCTGCTGTTGTTATGCTGTGTTCGTTATTCTCGTGTCCAGGAGAGAAGCTTTAAAAGGAGACTAAATGGAGTCTCTGAGAAGGTTCAAATGGTGCTTTAATTAAAAAAGCTCTCGTCAGCGAAGGGAAGAGAGCGAGCTCCACCTCTCCAGCTGATATATCTCCTCCGCTGGCTCGCTGTGGGCCGGTTGGCGCTGGGAGCCGGCCCTCCACGTCTCCAATGTTCGTTGTTGAGCATAACAGAGGACTCCGACATTGTACATTAAATATATAACTAAACACGCCTGTTCTCCTCCTTATCTCTTTCATGACTTTTCATTTAATACATTTTAAACGCTGTAATCAATACTCCAAAAATACAGGAAATACTTCAAGGCTGGTTTCATTTACGGTAGTTCCGGATGTTGTCTCATACTACTACCCACGTCTGTAAACAAACGTATTCAAATAAACTGTACCTTCATTTAATATTCAGCAATAATAATATCTCCACGTCTATAGTTGTAGTGTTGAAATCAGTATGTTTCGGTGTGCAACACTCCGTGTCATATCGCTACTAAATTCACCTCCATAGTAAATGGTATATTAGCCACATGCTAAATGCTAACCGTCCGGAGATGAAGGATTTTCAGAATAAAACTGGTTGTGCACAAGAACTTCTAGTTTTTCAGTATAAAACAGCATTTAAACTGACGGTATGCGTAACATTTATGATATTAAAACACATTTTACACCTCACCATGTTTTATTCTTATAGAAGTAAGAAGAGAAGTAATGGGGCAGAAACCCTCATTTTTATGCATTTTTTGCAAAGAAAATATGTATTTACATTTTGCCTTGGTCTGGTTTGTTTAGAAAAAAACAGAAACAAATCGAGGTTTAAATCGAAAATTGTCCATTAGTTAGAAAAAATCGCGATTTTATTTTTAGGCCAAATTGCCCAGCCCTACTTTGAAGCCAAACACAGCTTTTTTAAGCAAGTTGTAAGGCACACTAGGAATTTCAAAAATGTATTGCTGACCCTTTCTACAAGACATCAGTTGATGATGTCACACCACCTGCATACCGATGTTGGAAAACAGGCCCTGTGTGTCACAAAAATATCTATAGTGCCTTTAGACATGCTGCATTCAGACATACAGGAAGCCCTAAGAGAAACATCACCCCTTCGGTCTTCTGTGCAGTTAGCTAACACTGTCATCAACTATGGAACAAGGTACCTGTTGGGATGATCTTGTGTTTTGGCTCTACTGGCTGGACTACCTGAATTTGCTGAGATTATTCAGATGGCCATCTTGGACAATGGTGTACACTTTATTGTAAAGTTACTTGCTAACCTGGTATGAAGTGTGTCTACCGATCTGCAGCTCTGCCCGATCTGCTGTTGTTATGCTGTGTTCGTTATTTCTCGTGTCCAGGAGAGAAGCTTTTAAAAGGAGACTAATGGAGTCTCTGAGAAGGTTCAAATGGTTGCTTTAATTAAAAAAGCTCTCGTCAGCGAAGGGAAGAGAGCGAGCTCCACCTCTCCAGCTGATATATATCCTCCGCTGGCTCGCTGTGGGCGGTTGGCGCTGGGAGCCGGCCCTCCACGTCTCCACTGTTCTGTTGTTGAGCATAACAGAGGACTCCGACATGTACATTAAATATATAACTAAACACGCCTGTTCTCCTCCTTATCTCTTTCATGACTTTTCATTTAATACATTTTAAACGCTGTAATCAATACTCCAAAAATACAGGGAAATACTTCAAGGCTGGTTTCATTTACGGTAGTTCCGGATGTTGTCTCATACTACTACCCACGTCTGTAAACAAACGTATTCAAATAAACTGTACCTTCATTTAATATTCAGCAATAATAATATCTCCACGTCTATAGTTGTAGTGTTGAAATCAGTATGTTTCGGTGTGCAACACTCCGTGTCATATCGCTACTAAATTCACCTCTATAGTAAATGGTATATTAGCCACATGCTAAATGCTAACCGTCCGGAGATGAAGGATTTTTCAGAATAAAACTGGTTGTGCACAAGAACTTCTAGTTTTTCAGTATAAAACAGCATTTAAACTGACGGTATGCGTAACATTTATGATATTTAAAAACACATTTTACACCTCACCATGTTTTATTCTTATAGAAGTAAGAAGAGAAGTAATGGGGCAGAAACCCTCATTTTTATGCATTTTTTGCAAAGAAAATATGTATTTACATTTTGCCTTGGTCTGGTTTGTTTAGAAAAAAACAGAAACAAATCGAGGTTTAAATCGAAAATTGTCCATTAGTTAGAAAAAATCGCGATTTTATTTTTAGGCCAAATTGCCCAGCCCTACTTTGAAGCCAAACACAGCTTTTTTAAGCAAGTTGTAAGGCACACTAGGAATTTCAAAAATGTATTGCTGACCCTTTCTACAAGACATCAGTTGATGATGTCACACCACCTGCATACCGATGTTGGAAAACAGGCCCTGTGTGTCACAAAAATATCTATAGTGCCTTTAGACATGCTGCATTCAGACATACAGGAAGCCCTAAGAGAAACATCACCCCTTCGGTCTTCTGTGCAGTTAGCTAACACTGTCATCAACTATGGAACAAGGTACACTGTTGGGATGATCTTGTGTTTTGGCTCTACTGGTGGACTACCTGATTTTGCTGAGATTATTCAGATGGCCATCTTGGACAATTGTGTACACTTTATTGTAAAGTTACTTGCTACCTGGTATGAAGAACATCTACGATCTTTCCAACTGGAGGTCACTGGGCACTTTTGGAGCAGCAGACCCTTGGTGATGTGATCCCCTTGGTTGCCTACACTGTGGGAAGAAAACGCTTGGTTACTCTCAAACGTCACGTGTGTTGTTAATTTTAGGTAATTTAAATTTGTTTTTAACTGTTACATTTTACAACATCTGTATGTTTGGTTACTTACTGGAGATATAACAATATTGGGTTTTTTCTTCGATTTTTAGCTATTTCTTGAATTGTATGACGAACAAGCAGGGTGCCACTTGGCAACCTAAATCAGTCTGTTGCACACAATAGCATTGTGAATTCTTAGTGGACATGTTATTTAAAAGACGCAAAAGGTAGATAAGAGAGTTCATGTTACATCTGTGGCAATTTGACTTAATTTCATTGGTATCATGCTCACTCAAATGTTTATTGAATAGTTGCTCTGTTTAAGTTTATTGTCAAATTGAAAACTATGAAAGACAAACTAATTATTAAGAGCATGGATAATGGTGACAAGACTATAACAATTAATAACTATATGTTGCACTTAAAGACTCAAGAGGACATAACTTTTCTTTTCTCACTCGTAGCAACTTTATTACAAAAAACAACTCCGTCACTGTATTAAAACAACCCGTTTCTTATAGTCTTTCTTCAATTGCACACTTTCCAGCGCAACCTTGTGGTGAAAACGAGCAATTATATTTACAATGCTTCTGAACAACAATAGAATGTGAAGACAACACAATATGCATTCATACAATAATTATCGCAAACTGTACTTTCAAATAACAAATACCTCTAACCAGTTATACTTAGTTAGCATAAACATACTGGAGAAATAAACATAAGCAAAACGTGTTAATTAACCACATCCTTAATTATGTCGTCAAATATATTTGAAGATTCAGTTATTGTTTTATAATTTATAGACAGGATCTGGTCATCTGGTCTCATCTTTGTCTTTCTTCTTTCCCACCATTCTTCTCAGGCTGGCAGAGATGGAAGCAAAGCTGAGAGTATTGATTGACGACCGGATTGAGAAGCTGGTACTTCCAGCAGGAATCCCACCAACTGTAGAGGAGCTGACCAATGTTGTGAAGGAGACCTATGCAGTTATTGATGAGTTCAGTCTTCAATATTTAGACTCTGAAGATTATTTTACGCTTAAGCAAACAGACCAAATTAAACACAAGGACACCGTGAAGATGGTTTAAGCGGAGCAGATAACTCTCAACCTGCTTCCAATAGACGGAAGTTCCTTTCTGCAAAGTTCCACTGAGTATGATTTTGCATCAAATGCAGAATCCTCTGCTGGAACCTCCTCTTCACAGGATACCATAATTCTGCCCAATCGAGGTACCGCTGAACGATGTGAGCCTTGGCCAAAACAATTCCCCGTTCCACGGTTTGTATTTCAAACTGAGATGTCCCTTGAAAGAGCCAATGAACACTACAAGAAGGATGGAAAACTTCTACCTACCTCAAAGGTCAAGGCAGACATCCTTGAAAAGCTTGCTGAAACTATATTTACATACACAGCCTATCCATCAAGTGCCAAAATAAGTGATGTTGCTGAGGCACTTGTAACCAAATATCCTTGTCTCAAGGAACTAGGCTCCTTCTCAGGTAACTATAGCTGGCAACAAAGCCTGAAATACAAGATGGCAAATTATCGCACCAAACTCCGAGGCTACGGTGTTCCTGAGGTGATGTGCAACTCATTGAAACACAAGAGCCCTGCACAGCAAAAGTCTGCCATGGGTGTAAAAAAGCCTCGAAAAGCAGAGGTAAATTATCTTCCTCCTTACTCAGCAGGAGAAGATGAAGACAGTCAAGAACAGGAAATGATTGAGTTGTTTTCTGAAGTGATGAAAAGGGACAACAAGACATTGATAAAAGAAAAAATGGCAAAAACATTTCCACACAGAAGAAATGAAATTGTCAACCACTCACCCAGTATGGAACTGATCAAAGCCAGATGGCCCGCTCTACTTGAGACGTCTCGCGTGAGTTATAAGTGCATCCTAATATTATTATACCTGCTCCAGAATGATAACGTTTTTGTCGCATCACATGGTTACACAGTTTATAAAGGAATCATAAATAATCCTTGGAAGTGTATATGCAAAGTCCAACATTGAACAATGACATTTGCTAGCCAAAACATTATATGCACATGCAATGAAGTCATATGATTAAACCCAGAATGGGAAAATCATAAAACATGGCAAGACAAACAAAAAGATCATAGTAGGTGCTTTCTGCTTTTAAAATCTTGTAAGAATAATAGGTTAAATTGTAATATTAAAATAAATTCTGGTTTCATTATCTGTCTTTCAGATCCAGGATGAGTTTCACAGAATCACGATGGTGCACCTGGAATCGAAGTTCATGTCCAAACTGGATGAATATACTCCTGGCCTTCTGAAACTGTTCCACTCCAAGGGAGGAACCATGGGGTTGAAGTTGAAAGCTGTCATTATCCAGGTACCCTTCAATGAATAGTATTATCATGACAAAAGGAGGTAATGCAAGGCTGTAATTCTCACAAAAGAAGTAAAATAGTTTTCAGCTTTATTAAGATCAATACTTACTCAGGTTTATAATGTTAATTTTAAGTTAACATCTTCAGAAATGTGTGCATTCAATTAGATTTTTAATCGAGGTCAGGCTAAAAGTCTACTTGACACAATTATATTGAAGGGTGTTTCTCATTCTTAGTACTTCATATTTATATTCAAGCGGGCGTCAGAACATTTGAAATGCCTCTGAAAATAGGCTTGTCCAGGACAATATTTTCAATAGAATAGACCTCAATGTTAAAAAATATACTTAAACACTGAGGGTGTCAAAACAATTACACATTATAGAATAATTGAATTTCATCATATTGAACAGATGCATGTATTTTCAGTAGCCACTGAGTGTACATTGTCTCTAATTACCAAAATTACAGCATTGTAAGTATTTGTAATATATATATATATATATATATGTTATTTACAGCATTGGTTGGTTGGGGTTGCTTTTAACACTGAATGATTATTGAAAATATATGTCTGGTGTACTTAAACTGGTTAGATTGTATGCCAACAGCTTCAGGAATCGAAATCTGGAATCAGGAATTCTCAAAAAAGTTACATTTTGTAGTCATATTAGTATCTAAGGCAACCTCTGGATTATCTCTCACTCAACCTCACTACACCCAATGGATACTCATACATAAATAAGCCACGCTCGGAGGGCCGAGGTGGTGGAACTGCCGTAATACACCGACAGGACATTAAAACCAGCCTCATCCCCATCTCATCTGCTCCTTCATTTGAACACCTGGCTTTTAAACTCTCTGGTCACACACAGTCAGTCCTGGCAGTTGTCTACCGCCCTCCCAAACCAAACCCATCATTCCTCTCTGATTTCTCTGAATTTCTGACCCAGCTCTGTTCTTTCTCCACCTCAGTCCTCCTACTTGGTGATTTCAACATCCACACATGGACTACAATAACTACAGACTTCACGGACATGCTTAACTGCTTCAACCTCATTCAACATGTCAACTCTCCGACCCATAACCGTGGCCACATTCTGGATCTTGTTTGCTCGACTGGACTAAACCTTCACCATCTGTCTGGCTCAGACCTCTTCCTCTCCGACCACTTAGCCATCACCATGACCATCAACTCATCCTCCCTCTCTGAAAAAAGATCCACCACTCCCTTTGTGGACCTCCATAGCCCCTCTGATCTCACTGACTACTACATCAACATTCTGTCCTCCTGCCTTGACCAACTTGCACCCATAAAAACCAAACCAGTTTCCTTCACCCACTCTGCTCCCTGGTTCACCCCTGAACTCCGTCTGATGAAAACCTGTGCCCGGCAACTTGAAAGACTCCGCAATAAAACAGGTCTCACAATTCATTCTCAAACCTACAAGGACCACCTACAGCAATATAAAGATGCCCTCTCCCATGCCCGCACCACCTACTACTCTCAGTTAATCCACTCTGGCTCCGGCAACCCAAAAAACACTCCTCAGCCCCCTGGACACGACCACTCAGTCATTCACAGTAGACAAATGCAGCTCTTTTCTCACATTTTTTCAAAGCAAAATAGACAACATTTACAGCAGCTTAACCACTACCACACCAGCTCTCCCTCAAGCCACCTGCCCCCCCTTATCCTGCCAACCCCTGTCCCAGTTCTCCCCTGTCTCCCCTACTGACCTCTCTGATCTCCTCACAGGAATGAAAACTGCCACCTGCACCCTGGACCCCATTCCCTCCAGCTTTGTTAAGGCCTGCCTTCCTACTCTCTCTTCACTCATCACTACAGCAATCAACTCCTCCCTGTCTTCTGGCACCGTCCCACCGTCCCTCAAAATAGCTGCTATCACCCCTATTCTGAAAAAACCCGGACTAAACCCTGACAACCCTAATAACTTCAGACCAATCTCGAACCTACCCTTTCTGTCAAAAGTTCTGGAACGCGCTGTAGCGTCACAACTTAAGCATCATCTTTCTGCTAATAACCTCTATGAAACTTTTCAATCAGGATTCCGCTCAAACCACAGTACCGCAACTGCACTCCTCAAAATTACAAATGACCTTCTCCTCTCCTCCGATGCTGGTAGCCTCAACATCCTCATCCTCCTTGACCTCAGCGCTGCCTTCGACACCATCAATCACTCCATCCTCCTCACCCGTCTTGAAACCACCTTCAACATCACCGGCACTGCCCTCTCTTGGTTCACCTCATACCTCTCTGACAGAAACAGTTCATCTACATCAATAACTGCAAATCCCCCACCGCTCCTCTCCCCCAAGGTGTCCCTCAAGGTTCAGTTCTCGGCCCCCTCCTCTTCATCCTTTACCTGCTTCCCCTTGGTCACATAATCCGCCGTCATGGACTTCAATTCCACTGCTTTGCCGACGACATCCAGCTTCTCATCTCCACCAAGTCCATCTCCACTGCTACCCACTCCATCCTGATAAACTGCATCACTGAAATAAAATCCTGGCTCCAACTTAACTTCCTGAAACTCAACTGCGATAAATCTGAAATAATAATCATTGGACAAAACAAGCTCACCACACCTATCCATAACTTCACCCTCAACATAGACGGCTTCCCAGTTCAAACCTCCCCTCACATCCGGAACCTAGGCATCATATTTGACCAAACCCTCTCCTACAACAAATACGTCAAACAGATCACAAAGACAGCCTTCTTCCACCTCAAAAACATCGCCCGTCTACGTCCATCCCTCTCTCCCACTGCTGCCGAAACCCTCATCCACGCCTTCATCACCTCCCGTCTAGATTATTGCAACAGCCTCCTCTACGGTTCACCTGCAAAAATCCTCTAAAAACTTCAATATATCCAGAACTCCGCCGCCCGTCTACTCACCCACACCCGAATCCGTGAACACATTACACCCGTCCTCATCAAGCTCCACTGGCTCCCCATCCCCCAGAGAATTCAGTACAAGATCCTCCTGATGACATACAAAGCCCCTCCATAACCTGGCCCCATCCTACCTGACTGACCTCCTCCACAGACACACTCCCACTCGCTCCCTCCGCTCTGCTACTGCCAACCTCCTGTCCCTCCCCACCCGGACCAACCTCCTGGGGCGACGGAGCCTTCTCCGTTGCTACACCCACCCTCTGGAACTCACTAACCCAATCCATCAGAGATTCTTCCTCCCTCACAGCATTCAAAACATCACTCAAAACCCACCTGTTCAACACTGCATTCAACCACTGACCACCCCCCCTCCCCCCCTCTGAACCACCCCCTCCCCCCTATTTTCTGTTTTGTTTATCTCTTTTTGTATTTCTTTGTTATCTATTTTTGTTTTGTTTTTTTGTTTTCTCTTGTCTTTATTTTTCTTAACTCTCTGTCAAAGCGTCTTTGAGTTTCATGAAAAGCGCTATAAAAGTCCCATGTATTATTATTATTATTATTATTTACAGAAGGGATATTGGATATCTCTTTTTATCACTCCATAAATCAGAAAATACTGTCAACAGCCCTAAAATATCCATTTTCACCATGTTTTAGGTATACAATGTTGTATAATTCAGGCTATGAATGATATATGAACAAACCCTTCTGTAAAAGCCTTCATAATATTGATAGGAATATAACTGGAAGGTTTGGTGTATGTACGTGCTACTGAAGTTGAAATTTCGAACTCAGAGTAGGAGAAAAAACTCATTTTGAGAAAAGGACCTTTAAAGATTGCAGTGAGGCGCTAGCTAAACTATGGGCGTAGGAAGCATCCTGAATGTGGGGGGGATATTTTGATTTCCTGTATTCTGGTGCATTTTGACAGGTGGTTTGATACTTTTATGTGGCTATACTAGCATGAGGAAAATGATGGGTACATTTTGTAATTTCATCCAGTAGTCAAGAAAGGAAACATATTTGATTATTAATTCAGAGCCGTCTTTGAATGAATAAAAAGCAGTTTAAATGCCCATTTTTTGTACATTTATATACAACAATAAATATTTGTGAGTGCATTGAGAGATATTGTTGTGGAGAGTCATTTATATATAAATCGCAAAATACATTTGTGAATCCTTCTGTGAGCATTTATTAATATTGAGACTGATCTGACTCCAGTGTTCGAAATGGGGGGGGAGCCAGGGGGAGCTTGGCTCCCCCGAAGAGGGAGGGAGCTCCCCCGAAGGCCGACTTTGAGATAAATAGGGGGAGCCCAAAAAAATCGTGCATATTTGTGTCACACAGATTAGAAATGTTGAGTTTCTGTAAATAAAAGTTCTTGAAATAAATTATAGGCATTGTTCATTACAGTTTCTGAATATTCGTTTTACATTTGTGAATATTTCTGTGTGTTGCTCTGTACGTGGCGGTGCTGCATTGTTTACGCTACTTACGTTGCTATGGTTACGGTGGCGCCGGCGCGGGATTTGAAATGTTCATATTGATGTTGTTTACTAAATAATAAAGAAAATGGCGAAACGAAAACAGCCAAGCCTCGCAGCTTTTGGTTTCACGACTAAAGAAGCAAAGGAGTCGAAAAATGAAGATGTCAACTGGACAACTTTTAGTTCGCCAGCTGTTAGTGGCTGTAGGGTCGATTTTGACAGCTCCACTCAGAGGGAAAGGCCTGCCGATGCGGAGCCAGAAGAGGCTTCAGAAGAGGCTTCAACAACGGCCACAGCCGCCGGTTCGACCTGCACTAGCGAACCTGACGCTGACGATGCCCATGATGGCCTGCATTTTAACTGGACACTGAAAAGATGTAGTGAGTGGAAAGAAAAGTATCCATGGCTTTTCATCAAAAATAAAAAATTTGGATGTGAGATTTGCAAAGACGCAAAAACAATATTGATCTCCTTGCCGCTCGGAGAGAAATCCACCGGAGTGCACCTTTGACCAGAATGGATTCAGGGACAGGTCAGCTGTGATCAACAAAATAACCTGCGAAAAAAGATTTATAAGCACGATAAGAGCCAGGCACATGAAAAGGCAATGGCAATTTCGGAGATGAGAAAGAAAGATGTCCTGCCAAACAAGGTATTAGCAATCAATGCTGATCTAATGCAGGAGACATATACATCGTTCAGATCTGCGTATATGATTGCCAAAGAAGAAATGTCATACAGAAAGCTACCTGCTGTAATGTTCCTACAACAACTCAATGGTGCTACGGTAGGCACTGTGCACAAATCGGACCATGCCTGTGCTGAAATAATCAGGTATATCGCAGAGGAAATGAGAGCTAAATTTGTTTCCAACATAAACGACATGGGCTCACTAATTAGTATCACAATAGATGAGAGCACAGTTCATGGATGGGCCTACATGATTATTTACGTGCGATGTGACATGACAGGAAAAGGGGAAGTGGACAATGTTTTTTTGGATATTGTTGAGCTTTCAGAAGGTACGGATGCTAACTCGCTGTACAGCAGTTTGAGGAAAAGCTTAAAACAAGCTGGATTGGATGACGAGTTCTTGGGGAAAAATCTCATCTCAATAGCAACGGATGGAGCAGCAGTACTCACAGGCAGAGTTGGGGGACTTGTGACAAAACTCAAACAGGATTTCCCCAAAGTGCAGTCTATTCACTGTCTATCCCACCGACTAGAATTGGCTGTCAAGGATTGCCTTAAAGAAGTAGCTGGGTGTAATCAATTTGAGTTTTTTGTTGCAAAACTATATGCTCTCTATCACCAGTCAACAAAAAATGCCCGTTTGCTCCAAGAAGCAGCAGCAGAATTAAACGTGCAAATATTGAAAATAGGCCAAATCTTCACTATTCGTTGGGTGGCTAGTAGTTTTCAGACTGTGAAAGCTGTCTGGAAAGATTATCCCGCACTGGCACGCCAATTCAAAACAGCAACAGACGACACATCATCTCGCAGTGACACAGAGAGACAGAAATTCAGGGGACTGCACAAACTCCTCACGAGCACTGGATTTCTGGCTGATTTGGCAACAATGAAGGATGTTCTTCGAGAACTTAAAAGCCTGTCGCTAAAACTGCAACGCAGAGAAACATCTTTGGTAGATGCAAGTTGCTACATTCAGCAGACCATCGATGTGTTGACAGCTATGAAAACCAGTGGCGGAAAGTCCACACAAAAAGTGGAAGAAGGCATTGCTACTGGCATGTTCAAGGATGTTGAGCTCTCAGAGAGCAGGCCCAAGATAAACCGTCTGCAGTTTTACCAGTCTATAATAGACAGTTTGAAGAAGCGACTGCCTGAACCAGACCTGGTCCGCATGCTGAAACCACTGGACAAGCGCTTTTGGCCCGAACAACGGAGCGCCCTGATCCTCTATGGCAGTGCTTCTCAAAGTGTGGTCCGCGGACCACTGGTGGTCCGTGAGAGCCCCCTAGTGGTCCGTGAGTATATTGGTAACATTTCACATTTTCCGCACTCTCGCGGGAATATCTCTGCAATGGAGCGAGCTTAAGTTTCACTTTTGATTGCATAATATAGCCCAGCGCAACACCTTCGTCACACATGTTGCCAACTGTTTGTACAATTTCCAGGTAATTTGTAATCTGTTCTAGAAAAACGATGTGTTTTTGGATATTTGTGGAGTTAGGTGGTCCGCGAGTGTTTTTTTATTGGTTAAGTGGTCCTTGGTATGAAAAAGTTTGAGAAACACTGATATAAACAAACAACAAATAGCGTGTGCGTGTGCGTTCCATTTCCCTCTCGTCCATCGAAAACATGTTTCGTGCGGCACTGGAGCTATCAGCCATAAGAGGGGTTAGCGATAAGAAACAATAACAATGTGCCTACATAACTGTCAGTTGCAGCCCTAGCATTAGTATTGGTTATAGTAACAGCTACAACATTAAAATACTTCTGGCAGATTGAGGAGGATAATGGGAGAATGAACAGAGGGGCAGAAACATCCATCTGAATAATAATAATAACTTTATTTGTATCGCACCTTTCATACAGGGGATTGCAGTTCAAAGTGCTTTACATCAGTAAGAAATAAGATATCAAATCAGTGTAAAATAAGCAGCAAGAGCAAAGCATAAAGTGGGATAAAATAATACAGATATATATATATATATAGTAATCCCAACAGGCCACCTTGTTTATGGTTTAATCAGTTTTACATTACATTTATTTGATAACTTCAGTTAACTTTGAAGATTCCGAACACTACAAAATATAATCAAGACATATTTGATCATGTATTATAGTAGAAAGTAGAAATAGTTTGAGTAGTTTTTAGTAGAAATATCCCTTACAATAAAGGCAGTATAGTATGCCCGTGTGTCATCTCCAATAAATGGCTTCAACCATCCTTTAAACTCAGGGTTTGATTCCCACTCCTTTCTGTACTTTTGTGAATACAGTTTAGACTGTGACATGATGACCTACGTGGATGTTTAGCTTGTCACAGAGAGGCACACACACAGTGGACGAGGTGATTAAGTGACTGAAGCTGTCTCGGCGCGGGAGAGTGTGGCTGTCTCCTCTCTGCTCTGACTGCAGCTGAGCTGCTGTGGGAGGCAACTGTGAGTCTGCGCGCCTGTCAGTACTATGGGAGGGCTGAGGGGCTCACGGCAGCTCGTTAACTGCAGAACAATACGTGAGTCTCCAAACACCAGAAAAGTCCCTAATAACACCATTACAAGTCGTTAGATTAGTCGTTAGTCGCTTTTGACAAAAATAAGTAGCCGGAGGGTTTGGAAAGCCGCCAAATTTAACGACAAAGTCACCAAGTTGGCAACACTGGTCTGTGTGTGACTTCTTAAATCGTTTGTTTACGTCCCTCACTTCCGTTTCGCTTCTGATTCACTAGCTGAACAGCCAATCAGAGTGATTGCTTGGTTCGACTGCCTGACCCGATGTTGAATCGGCCATGCATCGGGTCAGGCAGTCCAAATAAGGCGTGTCACGGCCAGAGTTGGGTGTAACGCGTTACTGTAATAATATTACTTTTGTCGGTAACGGAGTAGTGTAACGCGTTACTTTTATGATTTAGTAATCACACTACAGTTACTAACATTGCCCCGACACGCGTTACTTCGTTACTTTTATAAAATAATCACACTCACTGACAGACTAGAGGGGTTACCGCCGCAGGTTTATATACATGTAGGCCTATGTAATCTGCGCGACTTGCGAGACCACATCTCCACGTGCAGTGCTGCATAAACATGGCTGAGTCTTTTCATCTGTAAACTCCCTCAACGGGGCCGCTCGCTCTCTTTTGTTGATCGCCCTCTCACGGGTGAGCAGTTCAATGTCCCGCTTCATTGTAGGAATTCTGTCTCTACCACTTTAGTTTGACCATCTCTGTTACTAAGTTATGGAATACTAAATACATAAGTAATTAGATACCTTACCGTTATGCGCTCATAAATAATGATAAGAATAATGCGTCTTGAACTGGTTTCATTAATTAACTGGTTAGCTTTCCGCTAGAAATTTAAATCTCAAAATGGCAAAGGAACGGCGAAAAAAACTTTCACAGAGAAGACAACAACAATTGTCACTTGCACGAAGCAAGGTTATACAAAACACAAATGACCCCGAACATGAAATACCTTCACGGACTGCGTCGATGCGCAAGCTATCATCCAAAGAACAGAGGGTTTAGCTAGCGCCTCACTGCAATCTTTAAAGGTCGTTTCCTCAAAATGAGTTTTTTCTCCTACTCTGAGTTCGAAATGTCCACTTCAGTTGCACGTACATACACCAAACCTTCCAGTTATATTCCTATCAATATTATGAAGGCTTTTACAGAAGGGTTTGTTCATAGATCATTCATAGCCTGAATTATATAAGATGTTATACCTAGAAACATGGCGAAAATTGATATTTTAGGGCTGTTGACAGTATTTTCTGATTTAGTGATAAAGAGAGATATCCAAAATCCCTTCTGTAAAAGCCTTAGATACTAATATGACTACAAAATGAAACGAGCATTTTGAACCTGGCTTTATCCAAAGTTCAGATTTCGGTTCCTGAAATGTGTTAAAATATGCGCAAATGTAATGAGATAATGGCTCATTTGCATATTCAGAAAACTTGTAATATAAGAAACAATTGCCTTATTGTAGGTAATTAACTGGAAAAATTACCCTATTCACCTGGGGTGTCTCGCCTTAACTTTAATAAACCATTATAGACCTTAGCAACAGCTGCACATGCCCACATGCTAACTATGGGTCTTACAAACCTACATAACATTACAAATAGTCAGAAAATATTATTTACAATATTAATAAAACTATGAATTCAATTTTAACTGATTGACAAGGCAAAACACTGCACAGCGGCAGCAGCATTAAAGGAAACATCGTCTTACCTTGTGTTGGGGCTTCACAAAACTCCAAATGTAGCCTTCCTCTCTGGGGTGGCGCTAATGAAGACCCTCATTAGAGCAGATACATCCACATTGTCCAAAATGTTACTATGGACATGCATTAAAGTCAGATGTGTCTCTTCTGTGTCATATTACTCTAGTTGTAGAGGTGGTGGGCTGAGGAGTAGCTGGTGGTCCACTCTTTTTATTGGGTTGTTTGTTGGAGAAAAAAATCCAAAATCCTTTTTTGCGCCATTCTATAAAGTTGTCACTCTGCAGGGTGTGTGTCGCGTCAATTACGTCACTCTCCCACGACCTATGACCTAGATGACTCGGATTTTATTTATTTGGAAAATAAATTCAAGCCACCTGATGTATACACATATATACTATGACTATTATATGCTACTGTATACAGCTAATTTTATTTTAAATAAAATCATAACTATTTTATGTAGTTTAATCGTTTTTATTTAGGTGGTCACTCAGTTTTTCAAATGTACACCACTCGCCAACAGGGGGTGCTACAGCACCCCCAGCACCCCTACTTCCCGCGGCTATGGTTGGGGGTGCTGTGTAGAAGAGCTTAACATGCATCTGCGTTTCCATTCCCCGTAACACTGTCTCAGGGGATGTGCCATTAACTGTGGGGCCCCAGCAATAAAGCTGTGATATTCCCTGATGACCCGTCCCGCCGCAAAATGTCCCGTGAAGGGAACATTTGCCCATGGGGGGTCGACACGGAAAGGGCCGACTCTCTCCCGAGGTCTTTGAACACAGCATGGCGCACTTCCTCGGGAACGGTGAAAAACAGCAAGTGGAGTCTTCACACTTCTTTTTAATGTCCCTGTACCTGCATAGCACGGTTGATTACTCTCACCCGTGCATGCACTAGCTGCCTCCTTTACTGGAGATACAACCCGGGCAGCGAGTGGGGAAACTGTACTGAAAACATTACGTGGCTGTGTGGGTGTGTGGAAAGCAGAGACACTCAAACTGGAATACATGTTATCACTTTTATTTGGAAAAGAGGTTTTAACCAACAGAGGATGGTCGGAGGAAGAGGCAGGATTTGCCCTCGCGTCCTGGCCAGAGAACTCCCCTCTCTCTGCCGAGGCGCTTCCTCCCGCCGCCAGTCAACTTCTGGAGGATGGAGCTCCCCTACCGGTACCCCTCCGCTGCCGCGGCACCGGAGTGTGGACCGGAGGAGGAACCCGACGGATCCTGTCGGCATGTCCCTGCGGGGGTCGCCCTCGACCCAGCACCTCGGGACAGACCGCGGAGGCAGAGCGCGTACCTTGACTTCCTATACTCTTCCATGTCTCCACCTCTGCGCATCTCGCCGTTTAACCAGGGCTTCTGAAAGTTCGGTACTACGTCATCGATGCATTTTCCAATGTAGGAGGTATATTTCCCGCTAAACCAGACAACAATCTAGCACAAAATGTTGTCATCACTAAAGAAATCTCTTCGGCATTCACCCACAACACTCTTTTCCCTGTGCAATACTACACTACATGTGCAGGATGGGAAAGGTGGTATTATGACCCCAGCGAAATATGCCACATCGAAAAATGTCTCTGTAGGTGATTTGATTTAAAAATGCAACAGAGCTATAGTTTATACAGAAGTCACATTTTTGTAAAAAATGAAAATATATTATAAATATATTGTATAAGTATATTGTATAAGTAGTGCATAATGATGATATTGGGATATTGCAATTGAATATTTCATGTTATTGTCACATTGTATTATGGGTTGGTTCATGCTAATAATTTCCCATGAAAAATGATTTACTAGCAGATAAAAACTGCGTGAGGATTTCCTTCTAATGAACAGAACCAGCAGGAGGCAGTATTGTTCTCATTTACTCACCTGAAACTCTTCTCTCTACTCAGCTTCACCTTCTCCTCTCAGCAATCATCCTCACCCCTGCTGTTCAAATACCACTCAGACTCACAATCATAGGTACTGTACAATGATTTAGAAAAGAAACACCTCTTTCAATATGAATATGTAGTAATGGTGAAGACAAAGCACATCATTGGGATACCTGTCATACTGATGGGTGAAATGAAATGAACTAACAATCAGTGTTGGGGTGATCTTTTGAGGGGTTGCTCAACTTAACCTGTTAAGCCCCATAGCGCCCGCCGGCTGGGCTTAACGGGCTTTTTTTGTCTCAGGGCTTTTTAAAATTTGATAAACTATGAATGTGTCATACTCACTTAAAGGGAAGAAACTAAGCTAACTGACGATATGAACCATTTTTACCGAAACAAAACACAAGTCTCACAAGAAGCGTCTAAATTAGCCCTATGCTATGATAAGTGAATGTGGCAAAGCACTAGAAAGAAGTCTGGTGGGGTAATAAGCAATCAGATGATACTACAGGTTTTAAACAAAGCAACATATTTAGTAACGCCTCTTTGATATCCCAAATAAAGAACGAGAATAATGTCATGAAACAATGTTCTGAAGAAAAAACCTTTACTAGAATGAAAGTTGACTAAATGTAAATCTGATAAATAGTTGAAGTTAAACACAAATCACATGGTTATATGTATTTCCTTTTGTTGTGCGCATTCACCGTCATAATGAACTGAATTTGTTTAATTTCTTTGTGGCATGTCTTTTCCGTGCCATATTAAACAATATGTAAATGTTTTCATTTCATTTTGACACATTTACATGAAAAGGAAATACATATTGAATATCACTATTCATTTGTTTGATTTGTTTTAATATGGGCAGTTTAAATCTTCAATAGCCTTTATGCGAGCAGAAAAAATGTATAGCAAAACCGTTGAAAATAATTAAATGTAATGATATTCAGATTCAGCAACAGTATAGTTGTTGTAGATTGCTTTAGCAATATATAAGTAATTGTAATTGTGCTTTCTTAACATCTCAGGCTGCTGTTGTTGGTACTGCAGCCAATCACAGCAGCCTGTACTATAAGCACGGTTTCCCCTAGAGCGTTTTTCACCCAACTGTCCACATATGTAGACATGTCCACACATGTCCACGTTTTAATGCATACCATGTACACTGTATTAAGATGTGATGGCTAGGTAGAAAAAGATGCTGCAAACCAATCTGGATCTTTAATATATGCTGTGAGCAGCAGCAAGTATTATTTATGTTGTATTAGAGCCTGCAGCCCACACCTCTGCATTGACAATGACATACAGTCATCGACAAATGTCTATAATACGCCCACCCTCCTACAAAGGCCATTTGTCATTACTGTATGTGTTAGCACGGTGCAGGTACCATATATTTACTCTGCAGTGTGCTCCATGGCACCCACAATGCACACACTGATCAGAGAGCTGTAGTCCATTTCCACTGGAGACTGACTGGAAAATTACAGGATGTGTAGTCTTATGCAGAAGATGCCAAAGAGATTTGTCGTCCATTTCCTGTGGACATTTGAACAGAATATCCACTCGGTGCATTTGTAGTATTTTTTTCCAGTATGTAAAGGTGAAGAATATTTAAATGCGTACACGATACTACCATGCAACAACCACATATGGACACCCTGGGACATGTGCACTGTTCAAATACACAGAGGAGACATCTAAAAGACAGCAGCTAAAGGCTAGGATACACGGGTAGCATTTGGTAGCAATGGTGATTGGCAGTAATGCCCATCAGGGACAAAATCTAACCCCGTAAAATAATGCGTGATATATGGGCAAATATCTCAGTGATGCTCAGAGTTTTCATAGTGAAGGTTTTTGTGACGTATGTAAAAATATTAACTACAGTATATATAACTTTTAAATTGAACTTCTTACGACTAATATGGGTGTTTTCAATGAGGTATCTATAAGTGGGAAACAACACTAATATTGCAACAGGCATCGCATCAGTAACGTCAAACTAACCTTGGTGTTGTAACATTTCAGCAAGTTCAAATGTTCTCTAACTAGGAAACTCTTTACGGATGAAATGCAAAAATATTTCAGAAGGATTATCGGCTGATTTTGGTTGAACCCCTCCTGTTTCCTGTATGTCACAAAATAAACAAAATAATTTCATGATTCAAAACATTACCCGTGTAACTCTGCCTCCAAACTTCAGACAACCCCCTACTTCCACCCCACAGTAAAACATTATAACAAAGTTACATTTTTCATTTACAGCAACAATAAACCTCTTTTTAATAAGCAACCTCTTTTAAATGTTCTTGATTGACAAATGGTATTTTTCCACTTGTTGGATAGGGCTGATTGCCTTTAAAGTTCAAATCTCCAACTCCTTCCTCGCTCCATTCCTCCAGTCTTTCTTCCTGTGATTTGCTCATTCCTTCGTTTTCTTTCACCATAGTCATTCTCCTGCAACAAAAAACAGCAAGTATTCTAAACTGGATTCAGAAATATTATAGGAAATATATTCAATAACAGCATTGAAGCCACAGTAGTAGTGTAGCGCTCTAGGGATAAATGTGTCATTATTTTGTAAGTTCCCTTATTCAATTTATCCAGAGTGGGATTAGAAGATCAATAACAATCGGTATCAAGTACAGCACTGACAGGTGGATGTGGTGAGCTAAGCTTAGAAAAATATGGAAATCAGGGAGAAACCATCAGCTCAGAAATAGACCAACCAATTCCTCTGAAGCACACTGGGGTCTGGGCTTTGACCCATTGAGCTCGTCGGAATGAATGACACAGAGCCATGTAGGACCACCAGAAGCAGGGATAGGCTTTGGGGTCAGGAGCATTGAAAGCCAGATGGGTTTGGACCGAGGCGTGCTGAACCCTGGCATTACAGACAGGCTCTTGGAACGTGGATCTCACCTCTTCTGGAGGGGAAAGGAACCCAGGCTGGTAAACGTTCTGACTAGATAAAGATGGGGCTTAGCTCTACGCAAAGCACTGGTTCTGGAACCAAATTCCTGGAAAGGGGCTGTACTCTCGACTTTTCTGGAGTAGTCCAGGATGAGATGCTTGGGGATATTCACGAGAAGTTGGCTGAGTACCCCGTAGTTTAACATCTCCCCAGGAAATGAGAAGGTCGCCTTAATGCAAGTGTGAGTTATTGAGAGGAAGGTTTCAGTCTAGTTTGCTCCAGAAGGTTCATAATGGAGTGAAATGACCTGGAAGTACATATCAGCCAGACGTGGGAGAAGTACTCAGATGTTGTACTAAAGTAAAAGTAGAAGTACCAGAGTGTAGGAATACTCTGTTTCAGTAAAACTCCTGCATTCAAAATGTTCCTCAAGTGAAAGTATAAAAGTATTCTCATCAAAATATAGTGAAAGTAGCTAAGACAGTAAAAGTAGTCATTGTGCAGATTGGTCCATTTCAGAATAATATATATGATATGTTTTATAATGATTGATCATGAAAGTGTTCTCAAAGCTGGTAAAGGTGCAGCTAGTTTGAATGACTTTGTATACTGCAGGGTAGCTGGTGGATTTACTCCAGGTGGAACTAAAGTCTGATTCAACACTTGATTATATTTCACATCATTCATCCACATCTGTAAAGTAACTAAAGGTATTAAATACATGTAGTGGAGTAAAAGTACACCATGTACCTCTGAACTGTAGTGGAGTAGAAGTACAAAGTAGCAAACAAATTGAAATACTCAGTAAAGTACAAGTATGTTAAAATGTATTTTTTTCTGTAAAATTATCAAATAAAGTCAACATTTAACGTATTTACTAAGTTGGGTGGTGTTTGTTAAGCTTGTTTTTTTTTTTAAATGTATCATTCATCATCAATTTATTTAAATAGTTTAAGCAAGTAAGTTAGAGCATTTTCATGGAGCAGAAACGTGACAAACCTAATCTTAAAATAAACCTAACATTGCTTTTGTATCCAAATATCACATGTGGGGGAGTTTCCAAACTCCACAGTGTTTCCATGTGCTTGCAAAATAAGTAAAACAATAAACACTGAACATTATATTTCACTTTTGGGTCTCTCGTTCTGCTGGGGAGATTCCATGCTCACATTAGCAAAGATGGCAAACCTGAACGGTGATCCTCAGATCTGCAGACGTTTGGCTGGACTCTGTTATCTTTCACGTTCTCCAGTCAACTCCTTCATATGAGCCTGGTCAGAGATTATGTTCTACATATGCTAAGACAAAGTCCTAATTACCTTGACTTAGGCATTCTTTTTATCTAATTAATTCAGTTATCAACTGAATTATTGAATTTCCTTTGGTATCCCAGATTGTTAAGTGCAGTATAAATTATATATATGATTACCTTTTTCATTTTTGTAAAGCACTTTGAATTGCCATATAAATAAACTTGCCTTACCTGTTAGAGTGGTTCTGGGTAGGCCTGTCTGGGGTCGTAGGTCATGTCAGGGATGTAGGTCTCGTGGAGATCAGGATCTAGTGGCAGGCTGTCCAGAGGCATATCAGCGTAGCCATAGGGAGGGTAAGTTCCATCTAACTCTGAGACACAGACACAGAGGAGCAGAGATCGGTTAACTAAACCTTTCACTGATGCACTTCACCCAGCACATTCTGTGGTCATCAAAACGATCCACAAAAAATGAATCAACTTGATATGAGAACGTGTAATAGAAGCCTCAACTGTCTGTACGTCCCTGTAAAACATTAACAGATTTGTAAACATCTGTGTGAATATTGCTTAAACAAACAATGATTTAGCTTGATAAGGTTGATAGGTGGGTTTATTTTTTACTTTGAACACAGCCAGATTTACTCTTTCTCCCTGTGTCCTGTCTAGGGTTGGCTACCGCGAACCGGTTCCGGTTTCAACATTTAGATTCCAACATTAGAAATGTGAATTTCGGTTCCGCTTTTCGATGCCTGAGGAAATGTTTCTCGCCGCTCTCCGTAACCTACTGTATGACTGCGGCGGGGCGGGAAATGTAGCGTTGTACCCATAGATATATATAAAAAAACACGTGTTTATATATATCTATGGTTGTACCTACACTTCCTACAGCGTAACCTGGGACCAGGGCCGGCCCGTTGCACTGGCGTTATAGATGTTCGCCTAGGGCGCCAGATCTGTAGAGGCGCTGCGCTGACAGCTCTTGGAGGGAAAACAAATGTTTTGACCGTTGGCGCTCATCCTAATTTTCGGCCTTGATGTAACAACATTCATAATTAAGTAAATGTAACACCCTTTTCATCCCGGTTACACTTTTCATTTGCCCTGTACGATGGGCGCTGTAAGTGATGAAAATGGGGGATGTTGGCTTATCTGGCGCCCGCAGCTCACAGCCAAAGTGCGAGTGAGCGAGGGAGAAAGGGAGGGTGCTGTTGTTATTAGCATCTGGTGCTAGCTGCTCTAACGGAAGAAGAAGATGTTTCTGAGGGAGAGTCCTCTCAAGTCAGACTGAGAGGCTGATAACTACAGCTCAGTGAGGTAAGGACTCAGTGTTTAGATAGTTCACTTTAGTCTATGTTATCTCAGTGGGTCTCAAACGTTTTGATCACAATGTAAACACATATTTCCAAGGCACTCCTTTATAATTATTGGGATAAAACAGGTTTGAAATCATTCCAATGTATACTATAGGACAGTAAACCAGACATATCGTTTTAAACTGGAGAGATACAAAAATATGCATAAATAAAATAGTAAAATAAGATATGAATGAACAACAAAAATAAAATAAGTTACATGTATTTGTTATTGGCTATGGTAGGTTACTGGTTATGTTCACATACTTATTTAATTATTAAAATTTAAACCGATCTTTTTCATATTGGTGTTTAGAGTTGTACCCCCTAGATCTAGTCTCTAGTAATTCTGCTTAAAGTGCACCAGATTGAAGCATTTTGCTTTAAAATGTTCAAACATTTCTTTCCGGTATGCCTGAGAAGGCAGATAGGCTTGTTTTTCTCAACAAGAACTTAATCATTTTTTTTACCCTGCCCCTCAAAGAATCGGAATTGAGAACTGTTAAGAACCGGAATCGAAAAGTAGAATCGGAATCGGAATCAGAATCGTGGAAATTCAAACGATACCCACGATGTCTCTAAGTTAAGTTTACAGAGACTTGATACAGATGGAGCGCTCCATTTCAGACTTCTACCCGTGCGGGTCCGTGATCGGCACGGGGTGGGCCCCTGCTGAAAAGGAAAACCCCCCCGCAGGACTTGAAATGCCCCCTTGATAAATACATTTAATTATAATGACCAGCTGCAATGGATAATGGATCCACCAGGGGGAGCCGTGATTAAAAAGCTGCCACACTGGAACTCATGTGAAATAAACAGCTGATCTACAGGTATCTGATATAGCGGATATTTGTTAAGATCCATATGTCACGGATAGGATCATATTCTGTGCTAAATAAGAGACATGTAATCATTTACTAAACATCCCCATGTTTTTATTTAACAAAATAATGTTTAATTCACGTTGGCGTAAGTACAAAACCATCACTATGTTTTTAGATCAGGAAATGCATCCAGGCTCAAACAAACGATTTTCAATCATCATCTTCACGATCATTTAATGTATCATATGTTCGCGAGTTGAAATGAATGCACTAAATTTAATCCACGTGAGTTTACAACAACAAAAATAATCGCTTTGTTTTTATATCACATCCGACCGGAGGAAAATGCAGCACGGGTCTCACTACCGATCATCCTAATCCCACGGGCAAACAATAATATGTACAGTGTTAATAGTTTACTGTATTATTAGTGTCTAATATTACTGGGGATTTCGGAATGGTAGCCTACTGGATTTTGATTTATTGTATCGGCTTCATATCGCAATATATTCCCGAAGTCTGAAATGCAAAAATGTCCCACATTAGGGCAATTCACCCTACATTTAATCATTCATACAAAATCATATTTAGTTTATTTTTAACGAAATAAATGTGGTTTAATCCACATAATTTAGGCCTACTGTGTTAATTGTTTAGTATTGTTTAACTTGAAGGTGCCTGATGTGAACATTTCCAGAAGAACTCTAGCTTGAATGGCCTTTGTATGTATACAGTAGGCCTACACATAGGCGGCGCGTGAGGCTCAGGTTTGGGAAGGCTAAATAACTTTTTTTTTCATCTTACGCTGCCCACCTCCGGCGTCTATAGAAAAGAGATCAACTCAGTGAAAGCACCATCTGCTGACCGATCAGAGCTCAGTGTGCGGAGTTTAAATCTATCAAGTCATATTACAGGAAAAAGGAAATGCAGTTTAAACTGCCGTATGCAGAGAAGACGCCGACGTGTCGCACTTATCATTCATATCACACTGACATCACATCATCAATCAGATCATCGATCACACATCGATATCACAATATTTCCTTATCTGAGTCAGCTTCTCGAGCCGTATCTGGCCGTGCAACACTTAGTTACATTGTCACATATACTGTATGCAGACGTATTATTTTAAGCAACATATTAAGTTGACGAAACACTCAACTCAAATGTAATAAAGTCAGATCCCCTCGTGTTTTAGATGGGGCAGTATCATAAAACTGTTGTACGCTTTCAAACACTCGGTAGTTTATTTTTTAACGAGTTGTTCTGTATTCTCCTTGCAGGTGCAACGATGTGGCTTGTATCCTGGATGATATGTTTAAGTCATCATGGATGTTTAAAGTTCATATTTGTCTAATATTAGTTTACTTTTCATTAATGAAGTATGATGTTGCGCTGTCAGTACACTTGTCCCTGTTTGTGATTGGTCAAATGTAGCTAACCCCGCCCCTTTCACGTGAACGCGCTCTCAGCTGGAGAGAGAAACCCTGGCTTGATTTACCGAGTTGATAACCAGCGCCGTAGGACCGCTTAGCGAGATCTCGTTTGTTAGGGATAGTTAAGATAACTCAAGCATATCCAGGGTCTGTTGAACTGGCTTCATGGTACAGGGCACAGGTGGCTGCATAGCAGCGCTAATGTCAAAGACATTATATTTTTATTTGACCAGGATGCAGTTACACAAATATTTGGGAAGGCTTAGCCTTCCCTAGCCTCCAGCACCCGCCGCCCCTGGGCCTACAGTATAGCCCAACCATGTACACCTTCCTTTTTTCCCGTCCAAAGTTTGAATTGGATAAAGGTAATGGTTATCGATGGTGCTTTTATAGCCTATTGTATAATAACTGTGTGATTTATATTGCTTTTCAAATGCATATGGCCACCCATTTACACTGCTCTTCCCGTCAAGAATATGAATAGAACTTAGTTAGATCACTTTACATTTCTGCAAATACATTTTTAATCACACGTCTCCCCGTCCCGAAAATGATAAATAAAATAAAAAGAGGAAACAATTTTCAAGTTCAGTTTTCAACGTTTTATTTAAAATAACTGACATAACACAGACACCATACTGTAGGCCTATCTGCTGCGGAAACCAGGACGAGCTATTTCGGGA
The DNA here is from genome assembly GCF_902827175.1 of Gymnodraco acuticeps. Taxonomy (NCBI): domain Eukaryota; kingdom Metazoa; phylum Chordata; class Actinopteri; order Perciformes; family Bathydraconidae; genus Gymnodraco; species Gymnodraco acuticeps. Next base: position 673,681 of record NW_022991569.1, read on the forward strand.
TCTGTTTTTCGGGGGCTCCTCAGTCTCTCATTTACCCGGCTCCTGATTAGGACACATCCTGGGGATTGTGTTTACAAACATTGACCAGACCGTTCACCAGCCCCCACCCCCCATGTTGCCTATGCTGTCCTGTGTTGCGAACTCTTTGTTTAAAACGAATTAGCCATCGGAATGTGTGGAGGAATTCTCCCAAGGGTCACATTCCACAGCTCTCCCCCCCCCCCCCCCCCCCCCCCACTCCTGTTATCTCCCATCCCCCAGTCTGTAGGTTTGTGTTTGCATATTTCTATGCCGTAATTCCTACTGGTCCTCTCACGCACATACATTCTCCTTACAGTATACATACATAGGCTCTATGAGTCCGTGTATCTACGGACCATTTGTTTTTCTTTATTAAAAAAGTAAACGGAAGAGCGTCTGAGAGGCGTTTTTGCCCTTTTGCTTGTTACCTTACTAAATGGTCTAATGGTCAGTGGAGCGAAGGGGGAGGCCCGCGAAACTCACGGAAGTGATTTCAAAACAAAAAGCACTCGTTTGCTTGGAACAAAGAAAACGGCCAAGACACACATTGAGTCCAGAAAATGAATGTTATTAAGGGCTGTAAATATAATAAGCCTGTGTCTAAAATTGACAACAGGCTTATTATATTTACAGCCCTTAAGATACACTTTTGTGTTTAACAGCTGACCACTACCATGACATACTTTGTTTTAGTAGATTTCGCATGAGAGCAAAATGTATAAATATGAGCATTAAATTATATGAATATGAGAACAAAATGCATGAATGTGTGAGTGACAATATATAGGCCTACGTGTGTGAGAGTGAAAATGTATGAATGTGTGAGTATATATACGTGTGTGAGAGTGAAAATGTATGTATGTAAAAGGAGAATATATATGTGTGTGAAAATGTATATATGTAAAAGGAGAATATATGTGTGTAAGAGTGAAAATGTATGTATGTAAAAGGAGAATATATGTGTGTAAGAGTGAAAATGTATGTATGTAAAAGGAGAATATATGTGAGTGAAAATGTATGTATGTAAAAGGAGAATATATGTGTGTAGAGTGAAAATTTATGTATGTAAAAGGAGAATATATGTGTGTAAGAGTGAAAATATGCTGCATTTTGAATGTCCGATAGTCCACCATTTCCACCGGAAATATCAAACATTTAATAAAAGTGAAAAACAATGAACAAGACTTAACGTATTCATCATAATTAATTATATTTATTTCGTTTGGATGTAGGATTTTTGACTTTGTTTAGAGCAGTGATCTTCTACTATATGAACATTTTGGACCCAAAATCACACAAAAAAACGTAAAAACAGATTTTGAAAATGATATTATTTTTCATATATGTAACACAAACATACACAACGAAACCATTTAAAATCTGGAAATATATACATGGGATGTCACTATGATAATGTGAAAGTTTGATTGAGGTAGCATGGGATTTCATTCTGATAAGGCAAAAGTGTTATTATAAATATAATACAAATATATATATATACACATTATGTACAAAAATCAGTTTTTTCTGTCTTTATCTGTGCCACGCTTCAAAGCGGTTTCTGTCAATACGACACAGAGGGCAACATCACAGGTTCCTCCTCCTCCATGTCAAAAAACAAGCTTAAAGCTTGACTCATGTTCAGAGTTCTCTTCATCATAGTTGAATCTTCAAAACTCTAAATCTATCTAACTATATCTAAATTCTCAATGTTTGTCTGTCACTTTACTTCAATCGCAGTCTCCCGCCGTCTCTCTTCGTCTCTTTTCGTCTAGTTTCGTATCACTCCATTTACCTGATTACCTCACCCCCTCCCTCCCTGGTAAATACATCCTGTTGAGCAGAATCTACAGTTTCCAGTATTTTCCGTTTCGTAAAATGATAAAATACGGCGAAGATATTAAAATATGTGCTTCCATTATTCATACTTCTGAAATATATCTGTATTAACTTTATATCATCGTATGTCCGTGTTTATTGGGTCTTTTTGCATGAAACAAAGACTGGCATATAGTTTCAAGCCAGTACTTTCGACAGAAACACACGGCAATGTGGTCCGGACTGTTGTTTTTATGCGGCACCGGCTTGAACAGGTCATGTGATCTGGGGCCTATACTACGAAGCTGGTTCAACCTAACCTGGATATGTTTGAGTTAGCCGGTTGGCCTAATCCAAAACATACGCGCTCTCGCTAAACTGTACTACGACGCTGGTTATCAAATGGATCGCTCAAGCCAGCCGTTTCCTATCTAGTTAGGTGCGCGTTCACATGAAAGGGGTGGTATCTGGAGCATTCGACCAATCACAAACATGGAGAAGCGTACTGACAGCGTCATACTTCCTGAATGAAAAGTGAACTTTAATACTAGTCAAAAATGAAGAAGTTAAACTTTAAATATCCATGACTTAAACACTTGATCCAGGATCAAAGCCACATAGCTGCACCTGCAAGGTGAATACAGCTGGCAAAAGAAAAAGTGTTTGAATGCGTACATTAACAGGTTTATGATATCACTGCCCCGTCTAAAACACGATTTGACTTTAATTACATTTGTCTCGAGTGTTTCGTCAACTTAATGTGTTGCTTAAAATAATACTTCTGCATACAGTATGTGACACTGTGAGTGTTGCACGGCCAGATACGGCTCAGCTGACTCAGATAAGGAGATATGATACATTATGAAGTGATATGCCGCGGACTGTACTTAATGTTACTCTGATCCGGTTACTTATGTTGTGGCAGATATTTAAGTAAGCTTTCTTAACGCTAATGTTATAATAGTCAGATTGCTCTGAAGATGGAGGTGATATTCTATTAATGTTCACGTTCACACAGTCGGTGAATTTTGCCGGCCGTCTTTCCTGCAACGGCATCTTTTCTGTATTTCCTTTCTCCTGTAATATGACTTGATCGCTTTAAACTCCGCACACTGAGCTCTGATTGGTCAGCAGGCAGTGCTTTCACTGAGTTGAGCTCTTAGCCTGCAACCTAACCTGGTCCCGACCAGGTTAGCCGCTAAGCATAAGTTACCATGGAGATCTAGCCTGCTGAAAAGAGAACCAGCTTCGTAGGACCGGAAAGCCGGAGTTTTCCCTGAATTTAGCCGGCTAAGCGAAAATCCTGCTTCGTAGTATACCCCCCTGTTAACGCCGGCGTGACGGTCGACTCCAAAGGGTTAATATTAAATACATATAAGTATTTTTACAACTTGTATTTAGAAATACTCTGTTGTAATTATTGATGCATAAATGTGTTCATCCATTCAATGTGGCATCTGCTATAATGGGGTTAATGTATGATATTACTTAATAATACAATACATTATAATATATGATATGATAATTACATTTTAGTTTTATTCATTTCTTATTTCATAGTTTCTCATTATTATTATTTTTATCATTGCAAACAGACTAAGTTCAACAACACCCAGTTGTCTTTGTGTATTTTGTGAATGAAGCGCCATCTCAAGGTTAAATCCTGTAATTGAACAAATGGGGAAATTGGGCAACGCCCTCTAGCAATTTGGCAACACCCCCAGCCACTGGCATCCGCTGGGCTTTTGACTGGGACACACCCATCTGAGTCTGATCTGGAGTGCTTCATCTGTATATGTGCATGCCAATACAAAGCAGAAGGCTGCTGCTAAACTGACCTCAGCTTTAGTGCAGATCACTAGCTTAATGTACATAAATCAGTACAATGCAGCATTGTGTTTGTACACAATGCTGCATTTTCTTTTTGTGCTGCAAACCCTCAAAGTACTGGAGAAGAAACCTACCTTACCTACCTACCTAACCCAAAATAAGTTGCCATAGCTATGCAGATGACACACCAATTTACGTAACAATTTCACCAGGAGACTATGCTCCAATTCAAACACTGAGTAAGTGCATTGAACACATCAATGACTGGATGTGTCAGAACTTTCTCCAATTAAACAAAGATAAAACTGAGGTAATGGTTTTTGGAGCCAAGTCAGAACGTATAAAAGTTAGCGCTGAGCTTCAGTCTGCAATGTTCAAAACAACAGATAAAGCCAGAAATCTAGGTGTAGTCATGGACTCTGACCTGAGTTTCAACAGTCACATTAAAACTGTTACTAAATCAGCCTACTATCACCTAAAGAATATATCTAGGATTAAAAGACTAATGTCACAGCAGGATTTGGAAAAACTTGTCCATGCTTTTATCTTCAGTAGACTCGACTACTGCAATGGTGTCTTCATAGGTCTCACTAAAAAATCTATTAGGAAGCTGCAGCTAATTCAGAACGCCGCTGCTCGAGTCCTCACTAACACTAAGAAAGTGGATCACATCACTCCTGTTCTGAAGTCTTTACACTGGCTTCCTGTGTGTCAAAGAATAGATTTCAAAATACTGCTGCTGGTATAAAGCACTGAATGGTTTAGGCCCAAAATACATTTCTGACCTCCTGCTAAATTATGAACCATCCAGATCTCTCAGGTCTTCAGGGACTGGTCAGCTTTCTGTCCCCAGAGTCAGAACTAAACATGGAGAAGCAGCGTTCAGTTATTATGCTCCAAATATCTGGAACAAACTCCCAGAAACCTGCAGGTCCGCTGCAACTCTGACTACTTTTAAATCCAGGCTGAAGACTTTTCTTTTTGTCGCTGCTTTTAATTGAACTATTCATATCTTAGACTGCACTGTAACTTTTATCCATGTACTTTTTTCTTTTAATGTTTAATTGACTGCCATGTATTTCTTTCTTTTAATGTTTATTTTATTAGATTTTAAATGCCATTTTCTTAATCTCTTTCATTTTTTGTAAAGCACTTTGAATTGCCTTGTGTTGAAAAGTGCTATATAAATAAACTTGCCTTGCCTTGCTTTGATTTGAGTGGGTAGAGAGTTCCAGTTTTGTATTGCTGTGACCGAGAATTAAAACTGACCAAAAGTACTCTTCCTGAATGGGACTGATAGGTCGCCACGTGTGCTGCTTCTAGTGGTCAGTCTGGTGTTGTTACGTTGAGTAACCAATGAGTTAAGAGGTGGAGGGGCTGTATTGTGCCGGACTTTGTACACCAGAACGATGTTCCTATACTTTATTAAATCTTCCCAACTCAGAATATTATGCTTGTTGCATAATAATCTCCACGTCCTGTCAGTGGGGGTGCCCCTGAGCAGAATGACGTCACACACCGCAGGTTGAGGAACGTGCATGTCGCAGGCAGGGGGGGGACAGTTGCCGGCTCACATGTCTCTCCATATAAACGTGCTGGAATTACTCTCCGTATGGAAAGTAATCCAGCACTTCGCCCTGTTGCTGTACAATCAACATGTGTTGATTCGAACAGACAACAAAGCAGCGGCGGCCTACATAAATCGCCAGGGAGGTGTTCGATCAGCGCAGCTGCTGAACACACATCCTACACAGCCAAATGGACAATGTTCCATTTGGGGTGTAGGGAAAATCCTGGACCCCGTTACGTGCCCCCTGCCTCATGCTGTCATTCCTCCAGCTGTTGCTGGACAGGAATTGGCTTATAGCACGGTAAAAACATATGCTGCTGCCATTTCATCTTGCCATGTAGATTGGTGTCAGCACGGTGTTTAGTCACCCTCTGACAAAACGTTTTCTACGGGGAACACAGAGACTCAGACCTGTGTCACGCGCTTTGGCGCCTCAATGGGTTTTGGCTTTAGTGTTACGCGCACTGAGTAAAGCTCCATTTGAACCTTTAGATCAGGTTCCCCTGAAGTTCTTGTCAGCCAAAGTAGCTCTGCTCTTGGCTCTGACATCAGCTAAAAGGGTGAGTGGCGTATGTCTCCTCTGGGGTGGATCCCCCGGAGAACATCAAAGCGCACAGCACCAGAGGAATTTCAGCCTCTACGGCGTTGCACGGAGGAATGACAGCGGAAGACATTTGCACTGCTGCATCTTGGTCTTCCCCTGTTCTTTTATTCGTTTGTATTTGAGGGATGTCTCCCATTCCTCTCTGACACACTCAGTACTGAGTGTCCTGTCAGAGTGAGTAATGTCGTGGACTCAATTGCGTGCCCTCTCTCCTGCCTGTCGGTACTCAGAGAGCTGCCCTTTTCCCCCCTCTTTGATCGTTTTAACAAGTGGGACTTTGGTCTCTACTTTTTATAACGACAGGTAGCCTATTTAGCCTACCTCCGTTCCCTGATGGAGAATATTCATTTTTTACTGCTATATTCCCTGGGAATGTGATGCTCCATTACGCATGGCGACATGGACATGGGTTATTAATTGAGTAGGTGTGTGTTTTGTGCTTCTGGTAACGGACGGACCAGTGGGGCGTAGACTACATCCTGCTTCGCCCGTAACCCAATAGCGATAGCCTTAGAGGGCGAAGCCTTAGACGAAATAGAACTGGGGTTACGTACTGTAACCCAGCTTCTATGAGTATAGGTTCGGGCCCCACTGGCTCCGCGAATAGCTGAAGAAAAGCTGTTTGTGTGGGAGCAGATTGTAGGGACTACTTCCTATTTATACGGAAGTGAGCCCGGAGGTGGGGCCCACGTCATAGGTGGGCGTGGATTAAGTCTGTCAGTGCTGCACACGTGCAGTGGGATTACCCAATAGCGATAGCCTTAGAGGGCGAAGCCTTATACGATATAGAACCCCCCCCCTCAAGGGACGGATTCCAGACGTCCAACACAAAGTCCAACATTCCCAAAAGGGTGGTTGGAGGGGGTCCAGAGGACAGGTCTGGGTCGACAGCCCAGAGGCAAGGCAGAGGAACAGGAGGTGGTCTCGGGCGGACGGCACGGGGGTAAGGCAGAGCTCATGGTGGGGTTCTCGGGCGGATGGCCCGTGGGTAAGGCAGAGCTCATGGTGGGGTTCTCGGGCGGATGGCCCGTGGGCAAGGCAGAGTTCATGGTGGGGGTCTCGGGCGGACGGCCCGGGGGCAAGGCAGAGTTCAAAAAGGGGCGAAGGCCACAGCGGGCGAACTCAGGGGGCCGGGCATGAGGGCGAAGGCAGCGGCTGGAAAAGTCAGGGGGCCGGGCTCGAGGGCGAAAGCCGCTGGGGAACTCAGGAGGCCGGGAACAAGGTCGGGCAAGAAGGCGGCGACGGGACAGCTCCGGAGGGCGGGCAGGAAGGCGGCGACGGGACAGCTCCGGAGGGCGGGCAGGAAGGCGGCGACGGGACAGCTCCGGAGGACGGGCACAAAGGTGATGACGGTATAGCTCCGGAGGACGACGTACGCCGCAATGGGACGCCGGAGCACTGGGATCGGGAGCAGGAGCTGGTGGGACCCCTGGCGGGACAGGCGTAGACGGGACCCTGGACGGAACATGGGCTGGTGTCGACAGGACCCCCAACAGGACAGGATATGGTGTTGGAAGGAAACCGTTTTTTAGAGGTCTTTTGGAGGCTCCGTGGACCTCCAAACGCCAGGCGGGATCCAAAAAAAAGGTCAGAAAATGGAGACTGGCACTCAGGGCTACGAGAAAAAACTCTGAGCCATTCAGGCAACGAGCTCCTCAACCAAGGCATGTTGGCCACCTCCATTTGTGCCTTTTTGAGGATAGCCTCTTTGTCCCTTCTAGACGAGGTTCCACTCCACTCGGGAGTGGGAGTGGGAGATTCCAGATTGAACAGATCCAACTCAAAATCATCAAAATCCGCTGGGTCCATAATTGGTCGGTTCATTCTGTTAAGAATCGTGGAAAAGGTAGGACCTAAATGCAGACTACAAAAAAGGTAAAAGGTCTAGAAACAAAAGCGAGCTTTATTTAAAAGCTGATGAACATAAACATGGCAAGAAAAAACATAAGTAGCACAAGGTAGCATTAACAAACAAAACTGACCGTGACCAACATGGAGGGAGACAGGAAAGACAAACAATGAACCGACAGGGGAACACAGGGGAAGACAAGACTAAATACAAAGAAGGGTAATCACAGGACAAGACACAGCTGGGTAAGGGAGGCAGAAACACAAGGGCAACAGGTGAACACAATGAGACAATCAGACACACCAGGGAAACTAAAGACAGGAAGGCAAACACATAACCAGACAACACACAAGGAGGAAAACATTTAAAAATAAAAAGGTGGAAAATGAAAACAACAATCCAAAACCATGACAACTACAGCTGCATACAGTAGTCTGTGTTGAATATGGCGTGTGTGCTACATGTTGTGATCATGGATGTTGCCCCTCGTTTCTGTTATGTGATTGTGATGTGCTATATGTGACATGTATGTAGTAACGTGTGTTGTTTGCATTTTATTGTTCTCTTTTATCCTTTCGCCTGTACTGTATCTACTTGTCTTTCATCCTTTCTTTATAACTAAATATGTTGATGTATTGTGATGTTAAGGGTGTCTATCATCATCTGGCTGGGGACAACAGCTGAAAATGAGTAATGTTGGCTAAAGATGCCCATTTACTGTTTTTTGTGACTGTCCACAACACTATAAACAAATAAACTAGCTAACTAACTCCAGCTTTATACTTAACACATATAAACAAGATTTATATATTCTGATATATTTTCATCTCACTTTCTGAAAGAAAGAAAATATTTGACAAAAACTATTGTCGTTAAAAAAAAAAAAGATCATGGGTCATTCCAACGATCCAAGAGCAGTTTTCTGGACACCACGAAAGTACTGGAGACCACCCTAACTAATGCCAAGACTACTGAATGGCAGAACAGTGGATCAGCCTTGGCAGCCAAACCTCCCAATGCTAGAGAGAGGCATCACCCCAGACGAATGCCTCGCTACGACCAACCTTGGGCTGTCTGGAAAACACTAAACCGCCTGCGAGTTGGTGAAGGACGTTGCAAGGCATCCATGAAGAAATGGAAAACGTCAACTTCCGATGCATGTGTGTGGGGCGAACTACAAACAATGGAGCACATCATGCGATGCAGACAAGCCCCACAATGCACTGGAGATTACCCGGACGAATCAAATGCCGCTTCGCTCGCCTGCACCAACCACTGGAAGACGCGATATAGTGAATTCCAACAAGAAAGACACAAAAACCCTCTACTGGAACAAATCGAATTGGCTTGGATAGCGTTTCATCAGGCACGTTTTTAACCGTTTAAACCTTGTCATATTTTAACAGTCCAACCCTGAAGTTAACATCTCCTTCACTGAAAGTAATGTGATCTTTCCATTATATTTTGAATATTGCCAAAAATAAAGTGTCTGGCAAACAAACGTTTATGATACTTTTACGTTTAGTTCAGCAGTATAATCTCCACATATTAATACAACTTTTTGGGTTTTGAATCACAAACACAATTACCAGAAGTAAAAAGTTAATTTCAGGGTAAAAAGGAACTACATTATGGTCACATGACTTCCCGTCGCCACTGCTAAGCTAAAGGCAGGCTATAGTCCCGGTGATGATGTTTACTAGCTTAATTTAGTCACTTGTTAGCAAGTATTTAAGATAAGTAAAACCTTCAGACATTTTCTAGTGGGGTATTTAATAGTAACCCAAACCTCATTAAAGAAACCGAGGGGAACTGAAAGTGCTAAAATGCTGATTCAGTTCAGGCTTATGACTCATTCCTGCACCTCTATTCGTCTCATGGGCACAGATTGATTTGATGCTACTTTCACTAAAGATGGGACTTGTTGCTTTCACCACTTAGTTATTTTTTACAAAAACTTACTTGTAACTGGTATGGTTTTGAAATAACCAGACAACTAGTAAAAATACTCATCCATGTTAATACAAATGTATGATTTGGTTTCCCACAATGGTGTTTACATGTTTAAATTCATCTCAGTTAAATGTGGGGTATGTAATTTATTTCAGAAACCCTTTTTGTTATATTCAATAGAATGCTCTTAACATCCCGATAGCAATGAATATCTTAAGTGTTTTTACAATAAATAAATAAATGGAAGCCGTGGCGCTGTAAAAAGCACGACCAATCATTTTAGCCGGCCCGGCTAAAGTAACTGGATGGCCTACCTGCCTGTCAGCCTTCCATCTGTGCACAAACTTATCTCGTGCCCTCATTGGTCATGTGCTCATTCGTGTGTGTTGTAGGAGGGGCTCTGTAAGGAAGTCTGAAGGAAGAGGCAGATTTGTTCCGGTTGTGTACTTTCAAATTCTAGCGCACTCGAGCTGGTTTCTCCAAAATGACATACCCCACCTTTAAGTTATTCCACAAGTAGTTATGGTGCAAGGAAACATAATGGTATGTTTAGTGTGAAACTACCTGGCCAAAATGCAGCAGCTATGGTCTTCAAATCTGGTACAACACGTACGTATATGTGAAAGGCCATATTCTTCGGGACCCATGTAAACCCTGTTATTGACTTCACTGTGAAGAATTGTGCGAGCACTTAAGCTTTAATTGTTAAAAGCAAGGCCTGAGGATGGATGTGTAGAGGGTGAATGGAGGCATTATATTATATGGAAGGTGTAAATGAGAGGCATAAGACAACTGAATAAATGTGTTCATTTGGCTCTGACAACTACATTATGGACTCAGCACCTTCAGTTGACCTCCATTACAATATCTGACGTGTGTGTGTGTGTGTGTGTGTGTGTGTGTGTGTGTGTGTGAGAGAGAGTGTGATTTAGGAGGGGAGCCAGGAACTCCAAAAGTTAACTTAATCCAACCACACACACACACACACACACACACACACACACACACACACACACACACACACACACACACACACACACACACACACCACACAACCACCACACACACACACCACACACACACACACACACCCACACACACACACACACACACACAAAAGCATTCATTAGAGATGGTGAGATGAAGGGAGGAAATGAGAGAAGCAAAGTGACAATAGAAAAGAGAGGGGAGAACTGTATCCAGTTTTTGTTACTTTCTTTGTCTTTCGCTCCAAATGTGTTCTTTCCTTAACTTCTTCTTTGTTCTTCTACCATCTTTCCTCCAAGCCTAATCCTTTTCAGTTCACTCCTTCATTGTCTTATCCTATCCCAACCCAGTCTCACGGCATTTCGTGTTCACCAACACGATTTGTAATCTATTGATTCGTGTTCCCCAACACGATTTGCCCCTTTTTTTTCGTGTTGCACAGCACGATTTTAAAAGCAATGTATTTCTATTGCTTGCAGCACGTCTTTTTCTCCGGTCGGGTCGTGGAAGACCTGAAGCTGTGTGGTTCATAAAAACATGTTCTTACTCAATATCAAGCCACAGTTATTGCTTTTATTTTAAATCGTATAATTTCGGACTTTTGTTGCCGTCTGTGAGGAAAATAAATGGGGCTCAGAGCCTCAGAATACTGAAATCTGTATTTTTTAAATATTTTTCCTTCTAATTTGTTATTCTTTTCAAAATAACACACTGTTATTTACTCACCAATAATACACAATTATCCTTGATTTTATTTATTGGTTTAATTCCATAATCTCTGGCTTTTTTGGCGTCCGTCAGGGACTGAATTTCAAAATAAAAATAACCGGACATAGGCATTACCCAAGATCCTCAGCTATGGTTTTAAGCTCGCTTATTGAATGTTTTAGCCGCAATGCATGCTGGGATTTGGTGTTTATATGATATGAAATCTGGAAAACATTTGTGTACCTTGTGTGCACCTCCTAGTGGTTAAAGCACGTTATTGAATTATTGTGTTTGATTAAAAAAATATTAAGAGTACATACTTTCATAGGGGGAAAGTATAAATATAGAAATATAGAATATAAAAAATCAAGAAGATACTATAAAGTGTTCTCTACAATAAAACAGTTTAGTGCAGCATGTACAAAGATATTAATAGGAGGAGGTGCAAAACAGAAAAACGAATTAACCTTTATTTAAACATTAAATAACAGATTAAGCTCTTCTTTTAAATAAGAAAAAAACGTTGGGGGTATCTATCTACAGATAAATATTAAGCCTGACAAAGTACTTAACGTCTAATATATTGCTTTCCTGCAATGTTAACTATGTTGAAGCACTTATTTTAACTGATATTATACATATGAATTATACTCGTATGTAGATAGAATAAGAAATGTGCAGAATATGACAGTTTAATGGTGGAGGTACACACATATTGATAGATGTCTTGTAATGCACTGTTGAGGAACCTGTGACCCAAGTGTTTCATTCATTGCATAACTACACCGTAGTTGTGTATATGATATGTCAATAAACCTTTGAAAATCTTGAAAGGGATGTGCAAAATAGCCATAATATACAGTCTTTAATTAACTATTAGTAGAGAATAACGAGTAATGAATATACTTTATTACTCGTTTCCATTCATGTCAATTGCAGATAAATGTTTAGTCTTCTCAAGCACCAACTATCAAATATCTCTCCTGATTGTTGGCACTTGACAATCACCTTACCTGAATTTTACTCAGGTGTAACTAAAGTCTGATTTAAGGGTTGTTTATATTTCACATAATTAATCAGAATCTGCAAAGTAACTCAAATAAATGCAGTGGAGTAAAAATACCAGGTTAACCTCTGAATTGTAGTGGAGTAGAATTACAAAGTAACAATGAGCTGTCATGTGGGTATATATTAATGCTGCGCATTATGGACGCAAGCGATTTTCACCCATTTATTAATTATAATAAATAATATATAATAGTTTTACATTTGATAACGCCAATGTGTTTAATACTGGCAACTTCTAATTGTGGGAAAAACGAAAACGTTCAGTAGAGACGTCCCATAGAACATTTGGCGAAACACAATAGCCAGCATGTGTAGTTCTGGGGGGGGCGTTCGATTCAAGTTTTGGATAGTCTGGCCTGGTTTCGTTCCATTTCACACAGCTGTTTGATGCTCTGCGCAACCTTACGGGGGACTGTAGTCCTAAACGATAGCTGGGGATTATGGGTAGTGTAGTGTCTTCGGCCATCCTAAACTCAGAAAGGTTGACAATCGCAATGACGCTCGAAATGTCCCTTATAGGCCTACATCTGTTTCCGGATATTTTATTTTGAAATTCAGTTCCTGACGGACGCCAAAAAATCCCGAGATTATGGAATTAAACCAATAAATAAAAGCAAGGATAATTGTGTGTTATTGGTGAGTAAATAACAGTGTGTTATTTTGAAAAGAATAACAAATTAGAAGGAAACAAATATTTTAAAAATACAGATTTCAGTATTCTGAGGCTCTGAGCCCCATTTATTTTCCTCACAGACGGCAACAAAAGTCCGAAATTATACGATTTAAAATAAAAGCAATAATTGTGGCTTGATATTGAGTAAAAACATGTTTTTATGAACCACACAGCTTCAGGTCTTCCTCGACCCGACCGGAGAAAAAGACGTGCTGCAAGCAGTAGAAATACATTGCTTTTAAAATCGTGCTGTGCAACACGAAAAAAAATCGTGCTGTGCAATACAAAAAAAAGGGGCAAATCGTGTTGGGGAACACGAATCAATAGATTAAAAATCGTGTTGGTGAACACGAAATGCCGTGAGACTGGGTTGCCTATCCTCTTGTGTATCCTTCTTTCTCTTCTTGCCTCTCATTTCCTCTCCTCCATTATGTCTTGTACTTTTTGTTGATACGGAACGTTTTGAATTGGGTTTGGTAATGTCTGGCCTAATTGGGTTTGGTAATGTCTGGCCTAATGAGGATTAGCAGAGTAGCTTAGTAAAGAACTGCATTTTGCCATTTCAGAGTCTGACCTTGGAGTTGAATAAATGTTTTTACAATCACACTCTGAGTCTCAAATATGCAGCACATTTCATTTCTGGGCGTGGTAAAGAAGAGCTGCCACACTAGCAGGCTGAGAGACAACATTTAGATTTTAGCCTCCAAAAATCCATTTAAAAATGCTTGGATTGGCCCATTGTTTGTACAGTTTCATCATCATCATCATCATCATCATCATCATCATCATCATCATCATCATCATCATCATCATCACAGGAAGAAACCCACTTTGAAATATACCTGATGTAAACTGTGAAGGGGGGGACAAAATACATACTACTGCTGCTCTTCCTCAGAATCAGAAATCTTCCCCAGTGTAGTAAACAGAATGTGTGGATCTGTTGGTGGGCTCATTATTCTGCTGGCAGTGTTGTGTCTCTGTTAAAGACTGTTAGTTAATTGTTTCATGGATGCAACTGTCCTCAGGTCCAATTCAAATCTCTTTTCTTTTGTAACCCCTGGGTTAAAAGAGATAATTTGTCACTTTTATGTGGATGTCAAATCAGTGTTGACTATTTAAGCAATTCACCATATGCTCCACCAGCTTTAAGGTGCTTCCACATTGCCTTATTTTGTGTTGGTAATTCCTCCGGTTAGAGTGTAGCTGCTACTACTTTATCCAAATAATGCATATTTGGGAATTTACATTGATGTGAGGTGCTGCTGGCTGTATGATAGTCATACAGCATGTCGACAATGTTTTTATAACTACTAGGGGTGTAACGGTTCACAAACATTTCGGTTCGGTACGTACCTCGGTTTTTTGGTCACGGTTCGGTTCGGTACGTTTTCGGTACAGCAGAATTTTTTTTCACAAAACATATATATATATATATTTTTTATTATTATTAAACTGTGGATAATGTATTCACTCAAATAAATACAAAATATAATAAAATAAACATTAAGGTGCAGCATTTCGATGAACTGAAATAATCTGTATTTGAACTGTACTGTACTAGCACCTAAAAAGCCAGTTTGACATTATGACTTGCTTGTCATTGTATTTTCATGTTTTTTTTAAAGAAAGATGAACTTGTCAACCTTAGGCGCATTCACACCGCAGTACTTTTCCCATAAAGGTTCATGAGAACTTAGTTCATGAGAACTCTTTAGTTCTCATGAACTAAATACAGATCGCGTTCACACCGGAATAAATCCCTGGGGGTGGATTAGGCAAATTAAGCCGCTGACGTCACTTCTTCTTCTTCTGCTTTGGGTTTACTGGCAGGCCGCAAACCAGTTCACGGCGTATACTGCCGCCCAAAGTCCCCGGCCGGAAGTCCCCGGAGTTGGGGACTGGCTTCAGTAGAAGCTGCTGGGACTCCCAGCAGCTTCTACTGAAGCCTTCCGAGTAAATCGCCAGAACGCCGACACCTCCTCATCTCCACCGCTCCCATGTTTTATTTTGTGTTGCCATAAATTAGTCTCTCTGCGTTTCTGCGCTGGGCTAATGCTAATGCTAATAATGCTAATGCGAGGATAATAAAATGGCGGCTTCACAAAACTTTTTGGGAGTTTTACGGGGCGTGGTTTGTAATCCGCCCAGCCAATCAGAAATATAGCTCTTTTCTCACAAAAGAGCCGCTCGAAAGTCCCTGCACTAGCAGGGACTTTCGAGGGGGTAAAAAGGTTCTCATGAACTCATTTTAGTACCGGCTCTTTTTGGTGTGAACGCGATAAAAGAGTTCTCATGAACTAAGATCGCATGAACCTTTGTGGGAAAAGTACCGCGGTGTGAATGCGCCTATTGCTTGCCGAAAGGGCAGATCTGCTGGCACTAACAATGTCTCCTGCTGTGGAGAACACCCTCTCTAGGGACAGAGGTAGCAGAAACAGCCAGGTAGCGCTTTGCTAACATGGCAACATAAGGATATTTGGCGTTTGTAATAGCTTTGGCTCGGTCTGAACTTTTTGCGATTGGTGGAGGCTTAAATGCTAGCGGGAGTTGGGTTTGCACTTCAGTCATTTTTCTTTTGGTACCGGTGATATTCACGTTCGGGTGATGCCTTTTCAAGAGTGTGCAAGTTTGATGTATTGCCAGCCGCGTAACCAATGTTAGTTGAACAATGCCGACAAACAGCTTTGGTTTGGTCCACCTGTCTTTGTCCGTCATCCTTGAACGTAACTGCGAAACCAAAATGTTCCCAAACCGGAGACTTCAATGATGCTGGAGGATTTTCGAGCTTAACTTTATCTGCGTTCGCCATTAATTTTCGACAGTTCCTCAAATTACTGACTAAATATGAACGCATCCCTCTGACCAGCTCTCATAGTATGCCTCTCGTCCAATGAAATGACTTGCTCGCTCTATGACGCGTTGAACCCAATGTGAGCAAATTACTCTGAATGCTGCGACGCAGCACCTGAGATTACTTCCAAGAAGTTGTTCACGTTCTCAATTTTTTTACGTTTAACGTTATATTCGTTCGGTACACTTCGGTACACACCGTTACACCCCTAATAACTACCCTCGCTGCCACAACTGTAGACACAGGGCCACACTGCAAGTTTAACCATAGGGTGTTAAATAGTAATTGTAATCTAAACTATGAGAGCCACCAATTTGGCGAAAGCTCCGTTAGCTAGCTTATATATTGGTTGCTAATGTAAGCTAGCTAACTAATTATATAGCAAATGTTGGCTAGCTTGTTCAGTCGATAGCTAACGTTCACTAGATAGATAGATCTGTTCTTCTTGGTAAGGCTATAATCATGCAGTTACTCTCCCTGCTTGAGATAATAGACTTGGGCCATGAAGCTGCTGGGTGTGTTTGTGTGTGTGTGTGTGCGTGCGTGTGTGTGTGTGTGTACGTTGGCGTCCAGCTTATATTTAAATGTTTGCTTGTGTTTGTTGTGCCTTGACTGTCTGCTGCTGTGTTGACAACTCTCTTCCCCCTGGGACTTTAGTTTAATGAGCATTGTGGTCTGTAGAAGGCTCTCCATCTTTTGTGAAGTTTTCAGAGACGAGAGGGAGTAATATGTCCGGGGCTGACCCAATGTGTGACATTAACTCACAGTGTTGCATGCATATTTTGCATTATATAACCTCATATTTTCTAATGACAAGAACTGAGAGTTTAAGAAATATTTTAATATTTAAACGATTTATACATTTCAATTGTATTTATGATTCTCGATTTTTGCTTTGTCTTCAAAATGAATAACCCTCAGGATTATTACTGTATTACACTGTACAAACCGCCCCAGTGTCAGTAGCCTCACAATTTCTATCCACCAGGGCCTGCAATGAATGTGCCTCCTTCTTCACTGACAAAATCATGAAAATTAGACAAGCAGTCAGTTCCTCGGTAAAAGGTACAGCAAATGTGTTGTCCCTGTGTCCACCTAAAGTCAATTCAGACATCATGACACAATTCCGTCTGATAAATGCTAAAGACCTGGAAGACATTATTCAACATATGAAAGCTTTAGCGCAAGTTCAATAAGGAAGACCTAACACGAGTCACTTACACGTCACTCTATGGCTCCCTTCCCCCCTCATTAAATACGAGGGCGTCACCCCTCAGCAGCCAATCGCTGCACATGCTAAATTCCTTAAATGCCTGCTCTTCCTCCCTGTCAGTTGTCATTGCAGATAATCACACGCAACCCGCCTCCACCCCTCTCGCCTCCCGTCTCCTTCAGGACAAAGCTAAACCTTCCTCCTTCAGACCGGTCTCACCTACTCATCACCACCACCAGTGTCTAGACCCCGGGGATTTCATCGGAGCGGTTATTTCCCTCCTGAATGATTATCCTGCAAACCGGGGCCTAATCGCCAAACACCATTACATTATCCTGTTGTATTATCGTGGCAATCATTTCATTCATATGACGTGTAAACAATAAATATGTAATTCTTACATCACGTCTCTCCGGTTTGAACTGAAATCCTCCTCCTGCTGCCTCAATATTATACCGACAGGATTTAAAAAAAACGTTTTTCATTGCTTGGCCTCAGATCTACTTCATATAGTAAACAAGTCTCTCCACTCGGGTGTATTTCCACAGGCCCTGAAAACTGCAGTAATTAATCCGGTCCTAAAAAAGCATAACCTAGACGCAACCGTGATGAATAATTACAGGCCAATATCAAACCTTCCTTTTTTAAGAAAATTGATTGAAAAAGTTGTTTTTCAACAGTTGAGTCATTTCATGTTTTTAAATGACGGTTTTGATGTGTTTCAGTCGGGCTTTAGACCTAACCACAGCACTGAGACTTCACTTGTTAAGGTCTTAAATTACATCAATTTAAACGCAGACAGTGGCAGAATATCAGTGTTAGTATTATTAGATCTCAGCGCTGCCTTTGATACTGTTGACCACAGCATATTGCTAGACCATCTAGAAAACTGGGTGGGAGTTTCAGCAACAGCTCTAAATTGGTTTAGTTCATACTTAAAGGACAGAAAAAACGTTGTCTCAATAGGCAACTACACATCAGCCCTGACAAATATGTCATACGGGGTTCCTCAAGGCTCCATCTTAGGACCTTTGCTTTTTGATATCTATATGCTACCTCTTGCTCAAATTATGAAAAACAATGACCTAAGCTAAAAAAAGACGACACCCAGATTTATTTTAAAATTACACCAGGAGACTATTCTCCGATTAGAACACTGAGCAAGTGCATTGAGTATATCAATGACTGGATGAGTCAGAACTTTCTCCAATTGAACAAACAAAAAACTGAGATCATTGTTTTTGCAGCAAAGAAGGGCCGATTGAAAGTTATCGCAGAGCTTCAGTCAGCAGACTACAAAACAACTAATAAAGCTAGAAATCTGGGTGTAGTGATGGACTGAGACCTGAATTTAACAGTCACATTACAACAGTTATTAGGTCTGCTTATTATCACCTGAAGAATATATTGAGGATTAAAAAACTAATGTCACAACAGGACTTAGAAAAGCTTGTCCATGCTTTTATCTTCAGTAGACTCGACTACTGCAATAGTGTATTCATAGGGCTGACAAAAAAATCCATCAGAAAGCTGCAGCTGATACAGAACGCTACTGCTTGAGTCCTCACTAACATTAAAAGAGTGGATCACATCAGTCCGGTTCTGAAATCTTTACACTGGCTTCCAGTCGGCCAAAGAATGTATTTTAAAGTATTATTGCTAGTTTTTAAATCACAAAATGGTTAAGGACCAAATTATATTAACGATCTCCTGCATAATTATGAACCATCAAGGTGTCTCAGGTCTTCTGGGACGGGTCTGCTCTCGGTTCCGAGAGTAAGAACAAAACATGGAGAAGCAGCGTGTAGCTATTATGCCCCGACAATCTGGAACAAACTACCCGAATCATGCACGTCCGCTGAAACACTGACTATTTTCAAATCGAGACTGAAACATATCTTTTTGCCGCTGCTTTTAATTGAGCAGTTCATATTCGTACTGCAGTATGCATTTTATTCATGGATTGTATAACTGTTATGTTTAATTTATTATCTTTGCTTTTTAAATGCCGGTTGTAAAATGCCATTATATTATGTGTTTCTGCTGTATTTATTCTTAAATGTCTTTTATTTTATATTGTAAAGCACTTTGAATTGTTGCGTGCTGAAAGGTGCTATATATTACATAAACTTGCCTTGCCTTACATTGCAAGCAAAAATCTAGATTTCATAATTAATATCTCTATCAACACTTAAACACACACCCATTGCTCAGACCACGCCCATATATGAACTCAGCCCTCACAGAGTGGTCCACGGGTCCTTAGCCTGGAAATGAGTTAGCATTTTATCACATCTTGACTCTGCCTCAAGTTTTTGGTTAAAAATATTCACAGTTGCAGCACTCTATTTTGCAACTAATTGACAGAATCTTGCAATGTTGCATTGCTATCATGGTCACAAAATCTGTCCAGATGCATACACAAAACAAAAGGAAATACCACGATCATTCATCCTGCAGGTGTTTAAGATGCTAAAACCCCACAACATGTTAAATATGTGTTGTTGTTTTTTTAAATCTAAGTTCTTACCATCAGATAGATATGTAGGCTCCAGAGGAACGACAGTATGGGCCTGGAGAGAGACACACAGAGGCATATGAAAAAAAGAATCAATATTGCTGATATAACACGGTTATAACAACTCTGTTTCTGCTTTAGACAGGTCAATACAGTATTTAACACTGGGGAAACGGTGAATGTCGACACACACACACACACACACACACACACACACACACACACACACACACACACACACACACACACACACACACACACACACACACACACACACACACACACACACACACACACACACACACACACACACACACACACACACACACACACACACACACACACACACAGGCAAACCTTATCAATCAATGCCATTGACCAAACTCTCACAGAGCAAATATTGTTTAACTGAATAACTGGGTAATTGCTCACATAAGAAAACACAAGTGGATGAAAAAATGTGTGATGATTTATAAGATCTTTGTGGACCAGCAGCCAGCTGTGCTAGTAATATTACTTGGTCACTGCTTTGATAGCATATTCTTTATTCAGATTTTTAAATAATCTCGATGAAATTCAATTTATTCAATTTTTTGAATTACTGTGTTTATGTTAGTTTGGTATCTAACATCATCCCATTCATTTTTTATTGATTTAATGTATTCAAGAGGACACAGATGGAGACCTGTTGGGCTAAGCTAGGTATTAGTAATCATATCTCTCATAAACACATGTTTGTATAGTCCGAAGGAATACTTATAGAAGGCAACATATGGGTGAGGTGGTATGGAGAAGAGTGTGTGTGGTTGTATGTGTGAGTGAGTGTGTGGTACTTAGAAATGTCTACAGTAACTTTTCTTTAACTTGAGTCTGTTTAGTAGTTTCAGGGATGCACACCTATCAGGTATACAAATTATGACAAGGATAATTTCATTGAAGAAATAGGGGCATTTTCAAGTAAAAACGTATAGGCTCTAAAGTTAGGTATCATCTGCTTTGTAAAACAAATCAATACTGTCATTTATGGATACCCTAAGCACCATGGGTCTGAAGTATAGTGGACCCAGGACAGAACCTTGGGGTACTTCATATGGAATGGCTGTTTTGGGATGGGAGGGTTTGAGATGAGGGATAATACTTTTAGATAGTTCCAAGGAGAAAACCTGACACACTGACCAATTCTGCAACCTACCAAGTTAATGTTAGGATAGAAGGAAGTGCAAGGGTACAGTAAAACAGGAATAGAAAGTAATGTTTCTATTGATTTCATTATGAGATCTTATACACGTATACAGTACATACCTCACCAGAGTTAAATATTTCTGTCATGACAACATCACACACACACACACACACACACACACACACACACACACACACACACACACACACACACACACACACACACACACACACACACACACACACACACACACACACACACACACACACACACACACACACACACACACACACACACACACACACACACACACACACACACACACACACACACACACACACACACACACACACACACACACACACCCTTATCCTTACCATTTCCCAGGCTGCAGGGTCATGTTTGAAGAGTGAGTGTGTGAGCTCCACTGATACTCTCTTCCTGTAGTCTGAACTCTTGTCCTCCGATATACGGAAGAGCACCGCTGCAGCATATGTGGCTGCAGGGAGAAGGAGTCATTTATGAACAGATTATATGAGAGAAGGCAAACACTCATTTATTCTCTCTGACACCCCAAAGCATTTTGAAGCACACACTTCCCATCCAAAACATGAATTGCTTTTAGACTCATGGAAAAAAAGGAACATATTCAATTATTTGGCTAGCTATTTGCACGGCCTATAGGTCAGGCAAAATAACTCACCAATGTTTGGCACAAAGGTGGGGGTAAAGCAGTGGCGAGCAGTCAGGGCCCTATGTGAGGGCCTAAGATATTCTAAAAAATAATATTTGAAAACAATTTTTAAAAAAACATATTTTTTAAAATATTATTTTGTTACATTTTTCATTAGTTTTACCAAAAATAACTTGATTTAATGTATTTAAAATAACATTTCCAAAGAAATAAATCCTTTGAATCTGCCTGTTCAGTTTCTGTTGGAATGTGAAGGGTTAACTCTGCGAGTTACTGTGAAGACGGGAGAGCTTGTTGGTCCCTCTGTAAATTCACAGAGGGCCAGCTATAGTAACTCAATGAGAGAGTAATGTCAACTGACAGTACAATTGCCAATCATATCTCCCCTCTAAATGGGTGGGCTTTATTTTAGCGGACTTTATGACAAGTTCCGCCCGCTGTGAAGTGGTGCAGTGACGTGTCCTAAAACCCAGAAATAAGCTGCTCTCGGATTCCCTCGACAAAAAAGCAATGGGATTTCTCCATAGGATTTTGGAAAATAGCTGGAAATAAGGTCTGTGGAAAACGAACCTGTTAGATAAATGCACGTTTTGTTCAGCCGGATAATATCCACATGTCTACCCTACTTTTATTATTTTCGAATCATAAATCTAATCGATAGATTTATGATTGATAGATTTATGATTAGCAGAAGTTTGTTCATGATGGCTCACTTCAGTGATAGTGATGACATCGTTGAGAAATTATTAACCGAGTCATTTTCAAGATTGAGTTACAATGATAAACTGGAGTGGCAAAGGATCAGCTGCATGACCCGCCATCAAGTGCTTCATCCAAAAGGACAGGAGGATGGACTTTGTGTTGAAGTGATTTGATCATCAAAGGTAGGCCTAAGTCATTTTCAATGTGGGCCGCCGTGCCGACTTAATTCATTTGTAATTGTTACTTGGCTGTGGGTGCCCTGTCATGATAGGTGTTTATATAAATGGTGTTGTTTTGTGTGGTAGAGGGTCACTGTCTGTTTTGATATTCCGCTGAAGTATACGCTGCGACATAATAACTCATCTTTTTTTTCCGAGGGAAGGAGGGGGGGTCAGAGGGCCTAGGCATACAAGTCACGGCTCGCCACTGGGGTAAAGTATGATGTCCCCTTTTAATCAAGTGCTAGAACTTGTCACGATCTGTCTGTGTTGTGTTTTGTCATGTCTAGATCTGTCTTTGGTTTCCTGTTTTATTTTGAAAAGTGTTCACCCCCGTCTTGCCTGTTGCTTCCTGTCTCTGTGTTTTCTCCTCCCTTCTTACCTGTGTCTTGTTTGTGTGATTAGTCTTGTGTGCATTTAAGTTCTGGTTTTTCTGTCTGTCGTTGTGAAATTATTGTTTGTTGTTGACTGTGTTCACGGGGGAGAGCTCTGTATGTTCACTTGTAGCCTTGAAATAAAGGTATTTTCTGTTTAATCTGCATTTGGGTCCTGCCTGCTTCACCCAACCCTGACAGAATAATCTCACCTAGAATGGACCCAGCAACAGCCTGTACGAGGCGACGTACAATTTAATGTGCTTAAAAAATGACAGTCGATACGCCTCCCGTAGAGAAGAGAGGCAGTCCATCATCTCTACGGCACGCCAAGAAGGAACCTCGAGGCCCTGGTTAAGGGAGTTACTACCCGAGTGGGTGGAGGACTTTTTCGGTAGCTTTGAGGTCAAACCTGTTTCCCGGCCTGCTAGCCCCTGGCATGCTAGCCCCCTGCCTGCCACAGTTCCCAACAAGGCTCCTTTCAAGGACCCTTTCGCTGGGTCTCGTCTGGCCTTTGGAGGACCTCTGAGCCTCCACAAGGCTTCAAGGCAGCATGGAAGGAAACGCAAGGCCAGGATTCCAGCCCGTGCCCCAGCAGCCATGGTCCCGGCCCCAGCAGCCATGGTCCCAGCCCCAGAAGCCATGGTTCAGGCCCTGGTTCCGGCCCCAGCAGCCATGGTCCCTCCTCTAGTCCCATCTCAAGTCCCTTCTCTAGTCCCTTCCCAAGTCCCTTATCTAGTCCCTTCTCTAGTCCCCTCTGAATTCCCCTCTCTAGTCCGTTCTCAAGTCCTTACTCAAGTCCCTTTCCAAGTCCCTTCTCAAGTCCCTTCTCTAGTCCCTTCTCTAATCCCCTCTCTAGTCACTTCTTTAGTCCCTTCTCAAGTCGCTTCTCAAATCCCTTCTCATTTCCCTTCTCTAGTCCCTTCTCAAGTCCCAACTCATGTCCCAACTCCATGCTTTGTTCCGTTGGGGGTTCTGCTGGGGGTCCTGCCAACTCCATGTCCTGTGCCGTTGGGGGTCCAGCCGACACCTGTTTCGTCGGGGGTCCTTCCAACTCCATGTCCTGTGCCGTTGGGGGTCCAGCCGACACCTGTTTCGTCAGGGGTCCTGCCAACTCCATGTCCTGTGCCGTTAGGGGTCCCGCCGACACGTGTCTCGCCGGGGGTCCTGCCAACTCTATGTCCTGTCCCGTTGGGGGTCCCGCCGACTACTGGTCTGCCGGGGGGTCTGCCAACCCAATGTCCTGGTCCGTTGGGGGTTCCGCTGGGGGTCCTGCCAACTCTGTGTCCTGTTCCGTTGGGGGTCCCGCCGTCACCTGTCTCGTCCTGTCCTGTTTCTTTGGGGGTTCCGCTAAGGGTCCCCATCCCCAGTTCCCAGTCCCACCATCCCCAGCTCCCAGTGCTCCTGCTCCGGCGATCCAGCTGACGCCGTCTTCCTGCCCGTCCTCCGGAGCTGTCCCGCCTCCCTCCTGCCCGTCCTCCGAAGCTGTCCCGGCGCTGCCTTCCTGCCCGTCCTCCGGAGCTGTCTCATCGCCGCCTTCTTGCCCGTCCTTGTGCCCGGCCCCCTGAGTTCCCCAGTCGCGGCCTTCGCCCTCGAGCCCGGCCCCCTGACTTTCCCAGCCGATGCATTTAAATTCTGGTTTTTCTGTCTGTCGTTGTGAAATTATTGTTTGTTGTTGACTGTGTTCACGGGGGGAGAGCTCTGTATGTTCACTTGTAGCCTTGAAATAAAGGTATTTTCTGTTTAATCTGCATGTGGGTCCTGCCTGCTTCAGTCAACCCTGACAGAACTAAGTTGTAATTACAATCATTAACTTTAAATGATATTATAATATCCTACAGTTTGCAGATTTAGGTCTGATCCGATAAAATTCCACAAAATCAAACAAAAGGGCCATGTTTTTAAAACAGATGGTACTAGAGTTTTTAAGCAAACCTTACCGGAGGAATAGTGCATTTACCAAGGGAGTGAAGAAGTCTTAACAAAGTGCTGATAAGTAGGACAGTAAAATGGAATGCTGCAGCAGGGTAATACGTCACGTCAATTGTCAACTTTATAACAAAGTGTATCACATATACCTTTAAATTGAACAAAGTCAAACACAAATTGAGCCACATTTCCAGTTAATTGTAACTTGCATATCCATCCACTTCTGTTATGTGAATATCAGGAGTTGGCAAATGAAGGCAAACAGCAGTTCATGCTAATTATTCTGTTTGGTGTCTTTAAACTACTGCAGAAAAAAGGATACAAAACAACTAAAATATCTACGGTCTAAGCTAGCACGATTGAAAGGCCTGTAGAAAAAATAACACAACTTGACATTTGTATATGTTTCATGTTATAACTTAAAGGTGGGGTATGTAATTTATTTCAGAAACACTTTTTGTTATCTTCCATGGAATGCTCTTAACGTCCCGATAGCAATGAATATATGAAATGCTTTGACAATAAATCCATAATAAAATGTCATCTGTGGAAGCCGTAGTACTGTAAAAAGCACGACCAATCATCTGAGCCGGCCTGGCTAAAATAACTGGATGGCCTACCTGCCTGTCAGCCTTCCATCTGTGCACAAACTTATCTCGTCATGGTCATGTGCACGTTCGTGTGTGTTGGAGGAGGGGCTCTGTAAGGAAGTGGCAGATTTTTCAAGTATTTTCAAATTCTAGCGCACTCGAGCTGGTTTCTCCAAAATGACACACCCCACCTTTAAGGAAGGTTACAGCTTGTTACTTCACACAGATCTGTGGCAGTTTTTGCTCTGCCTGAAGAACACTTTTCCAGGAGTTTATAGTTTTTTGAGGCTTCTATGGGAGACGAACTGAGCTGGTTCTACTGCAACAACTCAAATGTAAAAGACTAATCCCATCAGTTAAAGTTATATCAGATCACAGTAAGTAGGTGGTAGTAACAGATGTTCCCATATACAGCAATAACCGCATGCATCGGGCAATATCTAGTTGTTGTTTGAGGCGGGCAAAATGCGTACCGATTCCCTCGTTGTTGGAGTGCAGCAGCTCCATGAGCGGGGCTGACGCTCCCTCTGAGTCGATCAGCTCTGCAGACTGTTTGTCCAGAGCCAGCTCACACAGGACGCCCGCTGACACCCGCTTCACGTTCTCCACATACGAGTACAGCAGCTGGACACACACACACACACACACACACACACACACACACACACACACACACACACACACACACACACACACACACACACACACACACACACACACACACACACACACACACACACACACACACACACACACACACACACACACACACACACACACACACACACACACACACACACACACACACACACACACACACACACACACACACACACACACACACACACACACACACACACACACACACACACACAAAGCATTTTGTTTCTGTCACAAATATTTTGTCCCAATAGGCCTCCTCTTCATTTTCAGAATTATAGTTTAAGCTGTGTTGTGTTGTTGACCTTGCAGAATTCCTTGCTGGATACAGACAACAACAGTCCGGTAATTCTATTCAAATGAAGTTCGTAAAATGTTGGCAAAATTATTATTATTGCTCAAACATTTATCATCTTCTTTATCAACTGTGCATAGTGTTTTAATTTTTGCAAATGTTTACATACCACAGTTAGAAGCAAACCACGGCCTTGGTAAAAACTAATGTAAGAGGAACTTTTATCAATCAACATTTTCAGACCTGCAATGGGCAAAATCTATTCAAACAAGAAGTATGTTTTCCACCAATGAGAGCAACAATTCCCCTCCTCCATCCTTTAAGTATCCACTGATTTCTTCATGTCACAGCATGCATGTGAGCATACCTGTACAAACAGGGGTATGGTCTGCATGTTTGCAATCTCTCCTCTGTTTATTGGGTCTCTGGCCAGAATGTGAAGTGCTCCTGCACAGCCCTCCACTATTTCCTCCATACGAACTCCATCCTGAGAGACGGAGAAAAATACAAAGAAATGTCAAAAAATATAAAATTCAAGAAAACTTGCCCCACAAAATGGAGTGCATAAGCAAAAACCTGGGGGAGGGGTCGTCTGTAACTGTGCCTGTTATATGTTTGAACATGTGTGCCAGCGACAAACAAGCAGCACTATGCACAGAGTGAGAATGAAACAGAGTTAAGTCCAAGCACCCAGTAAGTGCGCTGGCCATTGAAATTGATATGTTGGAATGGCCCTGGTGGCCAAACGGTGGTACTACAGCTTCCATTATGTCCTTTTGGCCCAAAAATACTTTTCCCTTTTAGCTAAATAAACTACCCAGCATGATCACTTCCAGCCCTTATTTAAATCATCGGGATCTTAAGGTTTTAAAATGCCCCAAAAGCTGAATCCTGCGTTATTATTTCTCTCAATGAATTTGAATGAGCCAAAAGCTGGAGATCGGACGCGGGCTTGATGAAAACTCAACTTCCAAGCTCTAAAAGCTAAATGCCCTGGATGATCCGGGTATTTTCTGAATCTGTAGTTGCTCCATTTTGTCTTCATCCACCACTCTCATAGGAATTAACTGAGCTCCGCCTCCAACGCTGTATCACTATCCTGTAGGGATGTAACGATATACCGAATATCGCGGTAAATAAACGTCCCAATACCGTCGTGAGACTGACAAAATCTACCGCGATTTAAAAAAAATATATATATATTTTTAAACCTTTATTTAACCAGGTGGTCCCATTGAGATCATCGATCTATTTTTTAAGAGAGACCTGTCCAACATGGCAGCAAGTAGGTTACAACTTGAACATAAAACAACAGAACACAAAAGGACATTGTATTTACAGGGCTACATTTACACACCTAGAGACATTGACAAGTACCAACAGTATATTTATATCTCTGTCAATAAGCCTCACCGTCTTGGCAAAAACTGTATTGTTTTTGAAGTGGTGGAGAGACAATGCACAGTTTGACCCACTGCTGTCACCCATGGCCAAAGCATATCTCTCCGTCCCACTGAGGTGGCGTTAGACTTTTTCGCTGTCCGTCATTTTGACAGACAGGATCGTAAAATATCCGTCATAATCCCATATTACCCGTCGGGTCTGAACAGTTCACGAGAGAGCACGCTCATGAACTGTCAACCGGGGGGGCGGTGTTATGCCGTGTGTGCATGCACCTCGCGGGAGCGCACACAGGGTAAAGCAAAACCTCCCAGACATGTGTTGATCTGTACGGCAAAGTACGGTTTGGAAACTATATCATTTCCTTTTGGAGGGCATGCAGACCACGGCATAACATCAGAGCCTCGCTGCGGGGAAACGTTGGTGCTGTTCTGAGTTTGTTCTAATCTGTCAAAATGACAGACTGCTTTCAGATTTTTCCGTCATTGTTAAATCAAATATTCGGTTAACGCGACCACTGCTGTCCCAGCAATATCAGTACCAAGCGAGAGAGTTTTTTCCACAGCAGGGGATATTGTAAACGCCCAAACATCCCAGCTTATAAATACCTGGAAATGTGGACATTCTCATATTCCTAAAAACCTGTCTGATGATGCTGAGTGAGTGACTAGTGAGTTTGAGTTGAGTTACTTGAAAAACTAAAGTGAAACTTGATTTATTTTATTGCAGGGTCTGATTATTAAATGTCCTTGTTTATTTGTGAGATGCAGTGGCACAAAGAAAATGCCTACTTGGTTTGGTAGTACTAGTTGCCTACTATAGGTACAAACATACTGGTTTTCTTGTTCTAGTCTGTTACTGTCACTTTGTTTTTGACACTTTAAAATACTGCTATCCTACTAAAATGCTGTACAAATCAGATTTATTATTTAATAAAGAAAAATGTTTCGAGTAAAAAACATTTTTATTGAAAAAAAAAAATGGAATTCTTTTTTTTCCCCCTTTATTATTCAATATCGCGATAAATACCGTACCGTGGACTTGTTATCGCGATATTATCGTACCGTGAGTTTTTGGTATCGTTACATCCCTACTATCCAGTGTTCTTTATAAATCCATGGTAGAGTCACTTCTCCCATGTGTTTATGCAGTAAAAAATACTTTGAAGAGCAGACATAATCATTGGGGATTCCTTCTGGTGAATCATCTTGTAGTTTGTGACCTGACCCCCTGTCACCTCAAAAACACTAGCATGGCGAACATCATTTTTTGGGTGTAAAATCCTTTGATGACTTTTATGAAATGTGAACTTTACTTAAGAAGGTGACAAGAACGAATCATTCCAGCATAAAGATGTGTTTAGGGTCTGTGTGTACCCATTAGTACCTGGTATGTCTGCTGGGCGGAGGAGGCGTGTCTCTGTGTGTCCTGGTGAGCCTTCAGCAGCAGGTTGACCAATCGTGGAATAGCACCTGCCTCCCTCAGAGACGCCTGATTGGCCGGACACAGGGCCAGGTTCCGGATCAGACCAACAGTTGCCTGAGGGGAGAAACAGATCAAAATCTTTAATTTAAATACATCAGCAGTGACCCCGCTGGTGATTTCTGAAGAGTTTACGTGTCTGAAAAACGATGGTTGTTACCAAGTGGCTGAATAGGACTACAGAAGTTGTCCAGGCCGTTTTACGTCATTACACCGAACAAGTAAATCACTCCCGCTAAGTTTGCCCTGTTCTGCTTGAAAGCAAGTACCTGCCTCCTGCAAACTGTTCAAACAAACACTTCAACTTGTACCATTTACAATCTGTATGTTTGAATATGGATCTTAAGTTGGCGTGACGTTGAAGCAGCGACCCTGCTGTAGTTCCTTTATAGCATAACGTTAGCATTTTGCTTCTTGCGACTAGATTTATGCTTCGAAAATGATAAAAGTAGGATAGACATGTGGATATTATCCGGCTGAACAAAACGTGATCCGTCTCTTAAATGTGTTTGAACCACAGACCTTATTTCCAGCTATTTTCCAAAATCCTATGGAGAAATTGCATTCCGTTTTTGACGAAGGAACCGGAAGGAGTTTACATCCGGGTTTTAGGATGCGTCACTGCGGTTCTCTATATGGCCATGTACAGGCCCGGTTCCAGAACAAAATGACTCAGGGTGCCTCTGAGATTACAGGGGGCCCAGCAGTAGCAGGTTTACATGAGCAATAGTGGCCGGCAACAGCAATGAAAAATAGCATTGATGGTCCCAATGAACAGATTATGGCATTTGTTATGTTTTGAAACCAAGCAAGTGAGAACATTTCAAGTGGATTAAAAGTGCAATCCTGAAATATTTCATATAGTCCAAAGTGGACTATGGCAAAGAAAAGCACAACAGCTTCAAAGCTGTACTGATAAAACAAATGAGAACATATTGTAAATCAAGGCAAATATGATTTGAACCAGCTCATGGTTTGAAATGGCAAACATTGAAAAGCAAAAGTATTATTAAAACCATGTACTAAATCATCACCTTGGTCCCATCATATACTCTGGGAAGAGAATATTTACTGTGCTTGAAAACTGGTATCACGTGAGGTTGACTTTGTGACCTGGAGAACATTTCAGCTGCAACATCAGCTCGTTGATAAGCTCGGGATATGAGATCTTTTTGTAGCCATTCGTGGTGAAGGCATCTGTGCTATTGTATGCATTATTTTCGACCCAACATTTCTACAGGCATGGCAGAATATGGCACTATTTTCACATGAATATTCTAGCCCTTGTCTATTTGTATACCACGAGCTGCAAAATGACCACCTTACCCCACTGTACAGGCGGGTACTTGTTTAGATATACCTGGGCAGGCTCTGTTTTGCCGTGGTATCCTGGCTGGCACCTGCGGGCCGCAGACGGGCGGCGTAGTTTGGGGAGACGAAGACTGCTGCTCCGGGGGCGAGGGCGGCGAGTCAGGCGGGAGTAAGCTAGTGTCCACGACGGAGGGTAACGTGATGTCCCCATCTGACCTGTTGCTACTGTCTGCAGTAGATGCAGTGTTGCTGGCATTTAGTGATGGTTGCTTTAACCATTTTCGTATAAATGATTATCCACAGATGTGTGTCACTGCCAGGGTTGGGTTGTAACGGAATACATGTAACGCCGTTACGTAATCAGAATACAAAAATCAAGTAACTGTATTCAGCTGGCGTTACATTTGAAAAACGAGTAATCTGATTACAGTTACTTTCGTAAACCTGAAGTGAATACATTTCGGAATACTTATTGGAATTATTGGTGGAAAGATTTCCTCACAACATTTAATATTCATTACTAAAGGTACAGCCGAATCATCACAGCGCACAAAAACTATTACCGCCGCAGATGGACCAAAAAAGGGAGCGTTTGAAAAAAATGTGCGGGTCCGCTCAGTGAAACAATAACAACGAAACATGGAGGAACAAAAGTCTGCGTTTAAATCGTGTTTGTGGTTAAAACACATCAGCCTGCGGTCGCTCTTAGCCTTTCTAATGATTCTGAAGGTAAACACAGTGAAGGCGGTGCGTGAAAGGCACTGCATGCTCCTCTTCTCAGAGGCTGAGTTAACCCTCCCGCTGCCTCCTGGCGCTGCAGAGATTTCATGAAGTGAAGGAGGTTTTCCTTCTATAAAACAGCTGCGGGCAGTAGATACTGTGAGAGTCACAGACATGAATACATAGATCAAGGCAGATTGGTGCACACTCCTGTTTTGCCAATCCGGTGCTTAAACAAATATAGCTCTACACCCCTGGCCGAAATGTCCTTAAAATGAAGTCCGAGTTCGACATTTTAATTCATGTCCTGCCAACACTGGCAGGACAGAAGGCGACACGCCCGTTCTAAGCCGTGTCCCTCACTCCTCACATCCCAAGCTGCATCCCCAGAAAGTGTATTATGTTGTTACATCGTTTCAGATGTGATGTTTCAGTTGTGCTCTTGATAAGCCATTAAAACAGTAAAAACACGTTCAGTTTCCTTTTGCTTTTTGTGTCTCCTGTTCACCAAAACATACCCATCCTTGATGGAAAAAGAAAGTAATCCAAAAGTAATCTAAAAGTAATCTGATTACGTTACTTTTTTAAGACACGTAACTGTAACTGTATTCGGATTACTTTCAGAGTATTCAGTAATCAGTAACTGATTACATTTACAAAGTAACCCTCCCAACCCTGACTGCTGTGGAAGCACTTTGGAAATGATGCACACGCAGCGGAGCAGGTCACGCGCACCTGACACAATTTGTTGTTTGTATTTTTCGCTCCGTTCTCTTTTTTGAATAGAGGGTGGATAACATTCAACTGCCCCGAAGATCCCGACGCGAAGCCTGAAGGGTAAACACACCAGGTTTACTAATCTACCCGCACAATTTGTCTGGTGTCGGAATGTCTCGCTATGTTAGTACATTCTTAAAAAACAAAACACCATTTCATTTCAGGTTAAAATGTGTTGTAACTGCGTTACTGAGAATTGTAACGGGTAATATATTACCCACATATTATAAGTAATGCGTTAAATTACTTCGTTACAGCAAAAAGTAATATATTACTGTAACTCCGTTACTTTTGTAACGCGTTACACCCAACACTGCTTCCAATGGCAGTCGCAGTTACGGCCCGTCCACACAGCGGCGTGCGTTTAAGCTTGGCGGTGGGCGTGTCTGAAGCTTGGGGAGTTCTCGCGAGCAACGTGACCAACAACCAATCACATGAATCTCCCGCACCCGACATACAGTTTACGAAGTAAACTGGATATAAATTCCCCGACAGTCATTCTTTAAATTCCTCCATGCCTGGCTCCTCCGGTTTGTATCCCTGTAGGTGAACTGGGACTGATCGTACAAGACCGGGTGATTCCCTACCGCTATGATTAATTTCTCCTCCATTTTTTGGAATATGAGGAAATGACCTGCGGTGTGTCTCTCCCAGCATACACTCGATTTGATTGGCTAGCGCCTGTACGGGCAGATTTGCATAAACGGGATTTGATTGGCTGATGCTTCCACCGAAGCTTCAGAAGCTTCAAAAGTTGAACATTTCTCAACTTTTGCAGCGAGCCAAGCCAGGAAAGCTCCGCTTCGCTTCCCACAATGGAGTTCGGCGAAAAGTGACGTCACCCCATTCAAGTGAATGGTGAAGCTTTCAACGCACGCCGCTGTGTGGACGGGCCGTTACAGTATTTGGAACTTCAGCAAACTGCACGCAATGCACTCATGTTTGCCAACCAGTGTGTGATGCATTTTATCAAAGCAAACCACAGGGATAGGAGGAAAGAGATCCAACAGCTTTTCTCGCTTATTGCTGAGGAGACAGCTGTGCGACTCCGAGCCTCTGAACAGCCACAGAAACTCAGATTTTACTTGTAAAGCAACGATGTTTGATAACTAGGGCTGTCAAGTTAACGCGTTAATAACGCGTTAACGCAAAAAAAATGTAACGCCACTAATTATTTTAACGCGATTAACGCATGTGTATTTTTTGTCCTCGGCCGCCCCGTAGTTTCAGAGCGCATCGAGTTTAAAATACCATCTACAAGCTGATGCTGACAGCCCCGCTCCTGCTGCCTGCTTGTGGCAGACCACACTTCCAAGCTCACCGGCAGGCACCGACTGGCCATCGGGAGGACCGGGAGGGTGTGTGTATGTGTGGCCCGAGCGAGCGAGAGAGAGACCTTACGTGCATTGTTGTTGTTAGCATCTGGTGCTAGCTGGCTGCGCTAACGGATATAAGGAGCTGTTTAAATGAAAACAGAGGAGCGACATTTAGCCGACAACTGCGCTGAGCACTTGACTTTATGCAGGAAGCCTGACAGTGGGACATTGTAGGAGAAGTCAGCACACTCAGCACGGTAGTGCGCAACATGATTGCAGCGTCCAGGCAGCTCCCGTTCGAGCATATGCCTTGAGTTGCACATAGCTCCAACGATCCATCACACACACACACACACACACACACACACACACACACACACACACACACACACACACACACACACACACACACACACACACACACACACACACACACACACACACACACACACACACACACACACACACACACACACACACACACACACACACACACACACACACACACACACACACACACACACACACACACACACACACACACACACACACACACACACACACACACACACACACACACACACACACACTTTGTATTGTATGAGAGAGGTTCCAGGTTGTTGTGTTTAATATTCATGAGATTATTTGTCATTGTTCAAATGATAATAAACACACATATAAAGCATATTTGTCCACTCATATGTTGATAAGAGTATTAAAAACTTGAAAAATATTATTCTAAGGTACATTTAGAACAGATAAAAAATGTGCGATTAATTTGCGATTAACTATTTTAATCGACTGACAGCCCTACTGATAACATAAAGACTTTGTAGCATCAGTGTTTGAACTGAAGTTCTCCAAAAATCTAAACATAGTACAAATGCAAGAAAGGAGGAAATATTTATGTGAAAGTTTCGAGCAAAGTTTCTGGTCCACGACCCTGTTTTTAGATTCAAACATTCCCCTGCATTCATTACCAACAACAGCATATCTAATGAACACACATCCAGACCGCCACCAGCAGTGGTAGTGTCACCTCAAATTGTTCCATTTCTAAACCTCATAATCCTTGTACAGTCTTATGGTGCGTTCACACTGAACGTGAAGCAAAGATTTGCATCGCATCACTCAAACTACAGATGTAGCACTCTAGAATGGACTCCACCCTACAGATTCCAGCCAAAAACCCAGCGGATGGAAATGTAAAGCCCTCCCACTATTTCCTGAGAGGGCGTTGCCAGATTTTAATTTCAGGATATAACCATGAGATGGCGCTTCATTCACAAATACACAAAGACATGGGTGAACTTTGGTCTTCAGTTTGTTTCATGGGCTTTCAATACTTCAGCAATGTTGCAGCTCTGCAGCTGTGTTTGCTGAAGAGCATTTCATCACATATTTGTTATGGTTTTCACAGGCTACTATAACGAAAAAACATCAATATTTTAGATCAAATAAAGTATATCTAATCTTATTATCTTTATTGTAATTCAATAATATATAGTCTTTATATATTAAATAATCATAATAATGTAAATGTTTACACTTATTTTTTTTATGCTCATACTATTACCTTTACAATAGTTTGCTTTAATATGCAGTATATTCTTTGTAATATTGTTGTGTTTTTACACAGTACAGTAGATTGAAGTAAATCAACTTATACATTAAGATAAGATAAGATGGACCTTTATTAATCCCCATGGGGAAATTCAGTAGTTCAAACAGCAACAGGGTGAGAGTGAAAAACAGGACAGCACAGATTCACACAGATTAATAAAATCAAAAATGAGATCAGCGATAAAAATAATAATAATGAGAAACTATGAAATAAGAAATGAATAAAATTAAAATTAAATTATCATATATGATAATGTATTGTATTATTAAGTAATATCATACATTAACCCCATTATAGCAGATGCCACATTGAATGGATGAACACATTTATGCATCAATAATTACAACAGAGTATTTCTAAATATAAATTGTAAAAATACTTATATGTATTTAATACTAATAACATAATGATTAATTTTATTTTCAGATGATAATACTTTTCACTTGGGTAATTGACAATTTTGAATGGAGGACATTTACTTCTAAAGGCCGCTACACACCAACCTGAGACCAAAGAACGCGTACCGAAGGCGTCCCGACTTTTACTTCCGCTACGTCGCCTGCGTCAAAGACTTCAGTCGACGAGTGGCAATAACTCTCCTTACCAGCAGGCAGCGGTAGTGTGTAATCGTCATTCAAAAGAGGCAACAACCGGAAGACAGACTATACACCGAGAGAAGAAGAACAGGCTGCTTGATATAAACAAACAACAAATAGCGTCTGGGTTCCATTTTCACTCTCTCTCGTCGATCGAAAACATGTAAACTTCATTAAATCTTTAATTAAATGTTTGATATTTCCAGAGACCCTTTCAGACCGGCAATGCTGCCCTGTATGTGTTGATCACCTTAACCCCTTAAGGTGATCAACACATACAGGGCAGCATTGCCGGTGGCTGTTGAGCCTACAGTATTTCATTTGTATTAAAGCCAGACCATTTTTAAATATAACTGTCTGATTTTGTCATTGCACAACATTTGTGAATAAACTCAATTTGTGATTGTTATGGCAATAATATTACAAACATTTTCACAGCCTCAGCTTGCAATGTTTTCATTGTTTTATACCATTTATCAAGATCTATACCAGCAATGGAGAAGAGGGGGGATGGGAGAATTTTGTCACATTTCGTGGATAGGAGAATTCAAAAGGATTTAGGAGAAGAGGCTGCGGTGCTTTGCTTTATATTAAACACTAATAATACAGTAAACTATTAACAATAGTATAATATTATAGTATATATTCTTGTTTGCCCGTGGTGAGATGACGAGGCTCCATTCAAAATAAACCTCTTTTTAGTGAATTACTGAGTTTAGGCAAGTTAATGAAGTTGACTACAGCATATTCATATTTGTCAGTGCTTTCATGTCAATTCGGCGAACATAAACATAAATGATCGTGAAGATGATGATTCAATTATGATTACAAATCGGTAGTGAGAGCCGTGCTGCATTTCCTCCCGTCGGATGTGATACAAAAACAAACCTGGTTAAAACCGTCTGTCACTGACACTGTTATTCACATTGATGGATATAATGCATTCAGAGCGGTTCGTAAGGGCAGAGCTGGTGGTGTTGCAATATACACTGCTGAGAAACCACAGTGCTCAGTCCTTCATTCAATTTAAATTCCAAGGCGATTTGAGTTTCTAGCAGTCCAAATAACTATAGCAAATGCTCCTCTCACTGTTATGGCTGTTATAGGCCTCCATCGGCCATCATGGATGCAACTACTAGCCTTACTGAGTTGTGTTACAACCCGGCTCATGGGCTGTCATGGGTCGTCACAATTGTTATCTACGTTTTCTTCTGAAATCATATTATTCTTGGGACTGGTTGAGTGATAAATCTTCACAGTTTAAGCAGGTTTGTGATTCTTTGAACTTAACTCAGCTTATTGATAGTCCCACTAGAATAAACCCTGCCAAACCCAATAACGATACCCTTATAGATGTCATTCTAACAAATGCAGCTCATAAGTATGTGTCTGTTGGTGTTTTTCCTAATGATATCAGCGACCATTGCACTATTGCTTGCGTTAGGAGCATTAAGTTGCCCAAAGCCAAAGGCCTTATTGTGCTCACACTGTAAAAACAGTTCCGATGGTGAAGTCAACAAAACTCATTTTTTTAATGTAATTTACTTGCCCTAAATTAGTTTTCTTTTCAATGTGCGTTTAAATAAGTCACACTTAAGCAACAATGAGAACATGTTTTAAGAACTCATTAATTTGTAAATTAATATCACATTTTCTGAACTTTCTTATAAATACATTTTGGAAAACTTCATAAAAATGCTTTTGTCAAAGCCACGGTCATGCCACGCCCTCAAACGAGAATACCGCGGTGTGAGACTTCCTGTTCCTCTTAGCGATTCTTCAGCAGTTGGACACGTGTTTGCTTTGGGTCCTCTTCAACCCATCGTAAAACAAGTAAGCATGCCACCTGAGTTATTAATTACTGCTTTTTAACTAGCAAGTGTTATTTATTTTTCTTGTATTCACTGTTTTGAACGAAACATCGACATTTTAATGCATGCCAGCGCCATTACTGCTGTTAAAGTAAGACTCAGCCCTGTCGTGCTCATGTAGTCTATTTTTGTGCGCAAATGGTGTTGGGCAAAGTTTGCATCAAGTGCTTACCGACGCAATTCTGTTAAAAGTGGTTAAGTTAAGAGTACGTATTAATCCGCAAACTGTTCCCCTGTGCGCTCTAAGCGTTGGCCGGGCACCGTGATGCGGCCGCAGGGCTCAGAGGCTCTGCTGCCGTGCATTTTGTGCAGTAAAATACCTCCGCTAAAACTATTCCCTACTAGGCTACTTTATAACACAGCGGTTATGTAAGAGTAAGTCATTAATGCGCCTATTTTATATTAATTCCTCTGTATGTATTTCGCCGTTTGTTTTACTCTGAGCAATGAATTATCTTTATACAATCTTAGATGTGTAGCCTACCCAATTTAAACTCATAGGCCCAATCCCAAACCACTCCCTCGACCCTACCCCTCCGTGATGGAGTGAACTCTGTCTGTAGCCACACTCGCAGCTCAACGAGGCTCCCTCCTGTCAGATGAAAAGGCTGAATAGTTTGATATTTGAATGGTTCCTGTAGCTGAAATTAGGCTGAAGGAGTTAAATAAAGATATTAAATGTAAGTAGTAGTGATTGAATGTTTACAAACACCTGTGTGTGTAAACCCAGAGATCAAAAGTTTCCATGGTGTCTGCTCTGATTGGATAATGTGACTCATGTATGTGTGTGGCTCCAATCTGCCCAGCAACACCATGACAACCAACTGCAGCACTGAGTCCCATAAGAATGCATTGGGGATTATATCTGACAATTTTGCCACCTGTTCAAAAACTATGGGTCTTATAAAAAAAATGACCAGACCGTGAGCATCAAGGAACCCCAATGAACTGAAAAATGTTTTTTTTTGGGTTTTGTGTGTAAAATGTGGAGGTGGGAGCAGTTTATCTAAAGTGTACTTCTCTCTGCTCTGAAGAAAGATCTGGAACAATTTAACATGGGAATCGATTGGGAGCTAGCTGGACTTTTTCTCTCTTCATGCCCTCAAGAGGCATTTTGTTTAATATTTTTTCTTATTTTTTTTTAATTTTCCAACCTAGGAGAGGTTTTCCTACGTTTTTCATGAAAAAATATGTCTGAGGAGTGTAGGGTTTGGGAATTATGGCAAGTTTAAAACATTTTTGCGGGAGAATTTTAAGCACTGCTCCACTCTGTTTTGAGATCAAAGCACTCTAGACTTAACGAGCTGCTCCATCCACTCTAATGTTAAAATCTGAAAAAGGCCTCTCTGCTAAGCTCCAAACTAAATTCAATATCTCAAAAAGTTTAAAATATATCAAAAATCTGAATAGGAATTGAATAGCTGAAGGTATTGTGATCATTTGAAAGTTGGAATGAAGTGTCTAGCTGAAAGTATGTGGAAAGAGTAGCATTTGGCGCAAAGTTTAGGAAAAGTGGATTTGAAGGCATCTCCCATTGACTTCAATGTTAAAAAAAGAGAATGACCTTCAATCAAGCCTAAAACTGAGGGCACTTGTCTCAATAGCCTGTTTTAAATTGAAGTTGTCTGAAGTCCTTACCACCAGCTGCTCTTGCAGAAATAAGTAGTGTACCTTTCTTACTGTCTAAATGTGCACAATGTAGTGACTGCTTTTTCGTCTTTTGTTTTCTTAACAATCCACGTAAAACCACATTTATTTCATTAAATAGAAAGGAAATATGGTTTTGTTTTTTTAAATGATTAAATGTACCTTATTCAATGCAGAATATGATTATATCTGTGACAGTGGGAATACAAAACGATATGCTACAGCAGGGGTGCCCAACCAGTCGATCGCGGGGAGATTCCCAGTCGATCACGAGATGTGTCTAAAAATAGAACAACAATATTCTGTTTTATCGTTAATGTCCTATAACATAATCTTCCCGTGCCAGAATAATGCACTTGAACGCACCAACGCTTTGTGATTGGCCGGCGTGACCCCATGTGTGGGGGCGTGGCTGGTGGGCATTGGGCAGTATTTCGCTGACGTTGTCCTTGTCTGATTATCAAAAGACTTTATGCAATACTTCATTGGATGCATATATTAGATAATAATCTCTATCTCACTCCTAAAACATCTAAATCTACTTTCAGCATGGATACATGTTCACAAAATACATCCATTGTTAGTTCTATAAGCTTCTTGAAATCCTAAAAAACACATCGTTTTTCTAGAACAGATTACAAATCGCCGGAAAATGGTACAAACAAGTGGCAACATGTGTGATGAAGGTGTTGTGCTGGGCTATATCATGCAATCAAAAATGAAACGTAAGCTCGCTCCATTGCGGAGAGAGTGCGGAAAGTCTGATTTAAGGGTTGGTTATATTTCACATCATTAATCAGAATCTGCAAAGTAACTAAAATAAAGGTAGTGGAGTAAAAATACCAGGTTAACCTCTGAATTGTAGTGGAGTAGAATTACAAAGTAACAATGAGCTGTCATGTGGGTATTAATGCTGCCCATTATGGATACAAGCGATTTTCACCAATTTATTAATTATATGTTTTACATTTGATAACACCAATGTGTTTAATACTGGCAACTTCTAATTGTGGGAAAAACGGAAACGTTCAGTAGAGACGTCCCATAGAACATTTTGCGAAACACAATAGCCAGCATGTGTAGTTCTGGGGGGGCGTTCGATTCCAGTTTTGGATAGTCTGGCGTGGTTTCGTTCCATTTCAAACAGCTGTTTGACGCTCGGCGTAACCTTGGCGCACTGCCACTCCAACATCCAATCCCAGAGCTTGAAGATTAATCACGGGGACTGTAGTCCTAAACGATAGCTGGGGATTATGGGTAGTGTAGTGTCTTCGGCCATCCTTAACTCCTAGAGGCCTACGTCTGTTTCCGGTTATTTTTATTTTGAAATTCAGTTCCTGACGGACGCCAAAAAAGCCAGAGATTATGGAATTAAACCAAGTAATAACAGTGTGTTATTTTGAAAAGAATAACAAATTAGAAGGAAAAAAATATTTTAAAAATACAGATTTCAGTATTCTGAGGCTCTGAGCCCCATTTATTTTCCTCACAGACGGCAACAAAAGTCAGAAATGATACGATTTAAAATAAAAGCAATAATTGTGGCTTGATATTGAGTAAGAACATGTTTTTATGAACCACACAGCTTCCGGTCTTCCACGACCCGACCGGAGAAAAAGATGTGCTGCAGGCACAAAACACATTACCAGTAGAAATACCTAAAGCCAGTTGAGTAGCACTTGAAATGTTTGGCTCTATGAAACCTGATGTACTTATATGATTCTGTTTTCTTCAAGGTTGTGTCTTCCTGGTCGAATGTACTTATTGT
Source organism: Gymnodraco acuticeps (assembly GCF_902827175.1). Classification (NCBI taxonomy): domain Eukaryota; kingdom Metazoa; phylum Chordata; class Actinopteri; order Perciformes; family Bathydraconidae; genus Gymnodraco; species Gymnodraco acuticeps. The sequence continues at coordinate 714,505 of NW_022991569.1, forward strand.
AAGTCGCTTTGGATAAAAGCGTCAGCTAAATGCAATGTAATGTAATGTAAAATACATTGCTTTTAAAATCGTGCTGTGCAACACGAAAAAAAGGGGAAAATCGTGTTGGTGAACACGAATCAATAGATTCAAAATCGTGTTGGTGAACACGAAATGCCATGAGACTGGGTTGGGTATAGTTAGGCCTTGGTAGGCCAGGCTCACTTTATGCTGCGTTTCCATTACAGTTTAGGAACTGGGGTAGTAACTATAGTAACGCAGTGTAGGCGGAGCCGTGACGTCATCTTCAATGCAAAACACAAAACCAACATCAGCCGTTAGCTGTTAGCACTCAGAGCTCACAGCTCCTCATATCTGTTCAGAAACTAGACTAAAGTTAAACAAGTACAAACCACAGACTGTCTGTGTCATGGTGAATACAGTCACTGGTTTATGTCTGTATAGGCCGTTGTTGTGAGTGTGGACGGTCGGAGCATATGCTGCGTTAGCTTAGCCGATCTCCATTCAGAAAACACGCATTTTAAAAGGTTTTTCGCCTGCTGTCTGTCTGCAGACTTGACATTCATTCTTGGTTTTTACTAACCGGTATCAGTATGTTGTTACTTCGGCATCATTTTGAAATGTGTATTGAAGTATTAAAATAACGTGTTATAGCAGCGTATTTCTGGTATATTCATTTGTCATGTCACCTGATATATAAGAAGTGTGTTGAATTATGTTATCACTAATATATGTGTGTTAAAACTTGAATGGACAAGTCAATTTGTTCCTCTTAATTATAGAGAGGTTTTTTATATATTAATTATTCCTATAATGATGTCCCATTTTTAGTAGAAGGATAAAGATGTTGGTGTGTTTCTGAATTGAGTCACACAGTTAGAGACAATGGTCCTTCTGAGTTATCAATAGATGCATTCATTCTAAGTGAGCTGACTTCGGGGTGGAAGGAAGTTCAGAGGAAGACCTGAGGGTATAAGAACAGTTAACCTTTGTTAGTTAGCTAATCCTATGGATGTCGTGAGACGATGACGTTTAAAACCTATAACAAGCATAGCTTTCAGAGAGGAAAGCATGTGACATTTGTGTGATAAGCTGCATGATCAAATATGTATGTGTTCATTTCAGTGGCTATATGCTGTGTAATTACTGCTCAACTATATCTGTGTTTGTGTTTTATTGATTTCTCTCTGTTTTATTCTTTCATGTTATGAGTACTAAATTGCCACAACATTTTGGAGTAGTTGGCTTAAACAGATGTGTGTGCGTTAAAGGGGAATGAGTGTGCGTTCTGTCATGACTCCAAAGCATTGTTGTGGGACTGACTGAGGGCAGAGGGACACGGACACACACGGACACACACGGACACACACGGACACACACGGACACACACGGACACACACGGACACACACGGACACACACGGACACACACACACACACACACACACACACACACACACACACACACACACACACACACACACACACACACACACACACACACACACACACACACACACACACACACACACACACACACACACACACACACACACACACACACACACACACACACACACACACACACACACACACACACACACACACAGTAAGGAGGTGGGGCGAAACAGATAGAGTCAACAACTGCTGACTCATTGCCTAGGGTCCCGCCCAGAAGTGAAACTGGCCAATGGAGAACTGCCAACTCACTGGCTAGCTCGCCCAGAAGTGAAATCGCCAATAACAAATAGCTAGGGAGGAGGAACCAACACAAATAATCCCACAGAATTTGTATGTAAGCTGTAACATTCTTACATTCGGCGCTCTTCTTCTGACTGGCCGTTCGTGAGACGTATCTCACACGGTGGTAGAACTTGAGCCCGGAGTACTCTGTATCTTGTACTATTGCAGAGTTCTCTGTATTGTGTATTGTTGCTTTTACCATTAAAACAGATTATTGTTTAACCTTTATTCTGGTGCTTTGAGTTCCTTCTTTTATAAAATTGACCAGCTCATCAGTCATCATGGGACGGCGTGGAGCAGAGGTGAACCTCCCACCACCGCCATTGGGTGGTGCTCCAACAGTATTACAATTAAATCACGGTCAAATATGTTCATTTTGTTGTAGTTGCCAGCGATTCTCTCACTAGTTTAGCATACTCAGCCCGGTTGTTGGCCCAGAAATAACCTCGATTTTGGAGAGCCAGAAAAACTGTGAAAAAGTACCCACTAGCCGGAACTACGCCTAGTGGAAACGTAACCAAAAACGGGCTTAAACCGCGCTCCGCGCTGTAGTGGAAATGTGCCATAAGTCAGTTTGAATAAAAGCATCTTAATGAAATGTAATGTAATATTGTAATGTAAAAACATGTATGGAAATGTGTTTACTAGTCGGATTTTGAAAAATACAGGAAATTCAGTAGTTACCTGTTAAAACACAAGTGAATTAACTTGTTTTTGAACTAAATGGCACATCATGTCTGAGGCCATATTATGATTACAAGAACTATAACTTCCTGTTTCCCTTACTGCTTCTCGTCTCCCATAACCCCCCCCCCCCCCCCCCCTCTGTCCTCTCACCGGCTCTGGCTCTGTAAATCTTCCTTATCTTCACAGCGTAGATTTCTCTATTCTACATCATTGAACTCCAGCACCTCTGTTCATTACAGTGTTTCTCGATTGCTAACACACTAAAATTCTACATAAAGCACAATTATTTTAACTGACACTCAAAGAGCAAAACATCGGTTCAAATCTCCAAAACTCTAAACACGTTTTCAGCTTTTCACACAATTTTGCAAATCAACATGGCACTTTTGCAAACCACTGCACACGTTTCTCCACGTAAGACACAGGAATCTGACATGAAGTCACGTGTTAGCAGGTTTAAAACACTGATATTCAAAATGCCTCACACATGGACCAATGATCAAGAAACACGTTCCACCTGACCAAACACCTGGTAGCATCATTGATGGCTCATCAATCAGGATGTTAGCACTATAAAAGACCACAGGTGAGAACTTTCTTACAGCAACAATGGAAGCCAACATGGAAGCAAGAGGAAGAGAAGAGGAGGAGGAAGAGTACTCTCTAATGTAATGAAATGTTATCAACCATGGTTTGACGATGAGAGAGGCTGGACAGAGGGTTCAGCCTAATCTAAGCTGATTTACTGTTGCCTCAGTAATCCGGATACTTAGACTTGATAACAGGTTACCAGTTTGTAGCTCTGCATAACTCATGATATATCAGTGCTTATATCTGTTGTGTGAAATGTATTTACTTCATTACTGTAATTGAATTGTTGGCATGTTGCATTCTATAACTGTACAAACAACCTGCACAATGTACTGTGGTAAAGTTACTTTGATGCAACACAGACACTGACCGACCACTCTACTTTGTAGTTTATCTGAAGGACTGAGAAACAAAGAGGTGGAAGGCTAAGGATGTTCAATGAGGCAGTAGCAGCAGTTACAAACTGGGTTTGGGCAAACATTGCATCACACTTAGAGAGATCCGAAGCATAGTAGCTATGTGCTGAGATGTATGTTGCACAATGTTAGTTTTGAATAAAATGTGATTTTTTTTTCAACAACTCATTTGTATTTCTTCATTTACTGTATTTCTGTAAACTCAAGCAATCTTTCTCTGCAGAAACCTCTCTTTACAGAGCATAGCCCATAACAGGTGAGAGCGCTTTAGAGTATGCTCAGCAGTGTGTAGCTGGGTGGTCAAACAATCCAGTATTATGAATGAAGTGTGTTATATTTGGTGCTAAAGTTTGCATTTGGAAAGTGTTTATGTAGTTTTGAGGGCAGTTCTTCACAAACTGTAATATAATCTGCCTGAGTTGGCATGGCTGTCCGACTGAGGGAGTGAGTGAGTGAGTGAGTGAGTGAGTGAGTGAGTGAGTGAGTGTGTGTGTGTGTGTGTGTGTGTGTGTGTGTCTGCAAGTGAATGAAGGACAAAATGGAAAGAGCCCATTTCCCTCTATAAGGTAATAGAGAGTGACACAGATAGCTAGAGAGCAGATGTAAAAGAGTGGATTCTGAGGCAATTTTTAATCAGTGTGTTCATGCATGGAGTTTTTTTTTTAATATTCTACACTAGGATCCACATCTAAAAATAGAGCACCCCAGGGAGTGAGTCAGCCGTTTAAGCAAATGTTATTAGTCACCAAACGGTGGTACTACAACGTCCATGTCAGTCTGTGACAACATTGGGCTCTAAAATACTTTTTCCCTTGGACTGACATTGGAAAAGAGACATCTGTGAAGGAAGACTTCGTCAAATAAACTTCCTAGGACAAACTTATTATTTCAATAATTAGATCCTAAAGTTGTAAATGGAGCAAAAATCCTACCAAGAGTTATTATCCCACTCTGAGTGGGATCGCCGGAACATCCAGTGATAATCAGGATATTTCTGTTCTTTAGAGTCAGGCCATTTTGGCTTCATGTACTAGGGCTGCACGATTTTGGGAAAAAATCTAATTGCGATTTTTCTGACAAATATTGCGATTGCGATTTCGAATTGCGATATTTGTTTTTAAGCGACCCAACGGAAGTTTATTGTAAAATGCGGCCATATCTCCGGCTAGAAAGGTCGCATCAACGTGCTCCAGTCTCTAGCACCCCCGCAGCCCGAGCTACCAGTGAAAAAACTAAACTTACATGAAACTTCCGTTGGGTTGCTTTAAAGTCAAGCTTCAATTTGAGATTCACCCTGTAATAGAAGCATGTGATGGAGCATTACTAACCTGACCCAGATGGTTTGTTTCACCAAACCATCTAGGAAAGCTCCATTGGAAGCCATTTGGAAAGGGCAGGCACTTTCAGAAGCACTTGGCAGGTGATTGGATCAATCTGTCTATCACCTTCTATCATGGGCCACTTCTGATTGATTAACAATGGCTGGTACATGTGGAGCACAGCACTTCTGATTGGTGTGGATGACTGACACACAAGAAGAAAAAAAAAAAAATTGTAAAAAAAAAAAAATGTTAAAGAAAATCGCAGGCTTTGCGATTTCATAATCGCATCATCTCAAATCGCGATTTCGATTGAAAATCGATTAATTGTTCATGTACCACTGGGCAACTTTCATAGTATAGAAATGAACAATATGATGTGTACATTTATCTTTATGCATTTAAGACAACAACACATAAATGAGCCACATTGTTTCGTGACAATTCCAATTATGCATTATTGTCATTAAAAAGTCACCCAGATGATCCTTCTGTTTAAGTAATATTTGCTTAAATGTACAATGACCAGCCATTTCAGGAAATCACAGAGCCTTTTTATTATGAAACTCAATAGTTGTGATATATTCAAGAGGATACGGTGGGCACCATGTAAGGTTGGTGGATGGTAATCTTGTTTATTTTGCAGGTATTTCAAATCAAAGTATTGGTCATATGTTGGGACTTCAACCAGGCCTGGCTCTCTGTCTGTTAACTGGCCCTAGCATAGCATAGCATTAGCCTATAGCCAGAGCACATGACTTTAAAAACTGTTAAACTTCCACTCTTGTCAACCTGTAGCCTAGTGATTTAATGTAATCTTACTGATTGCTTTATGACTGTATGTATTACTGTATGTTAATAGTCAGGGTACTCAATGGGCACATTGTTAAGTTGATGTTAGCAATGTTTGCACAGACACAAGGGCTTGCATGTAAAACTAACCCCCTCGTATCTAACATAAGATGGAATTCTGATTTAATGGAGACTGATTCTGAAATGTTTTAAGTTAGGTCTCAATATGATTTGTTAGTCACACATTCAGAATCAAATTTGAAATGGAGCCTAAGCTAAGGTGACCAGATTTTCAAAATTAAAACCGGGGACATTTTGAGTTTTGCGGTCAAAATATCATTAACATCCAATTTTCTTCACTGTTAAAGAAAAAAGGGGGACAATTCTGGTTCAATGTAATTCGAACATTTTAACTGTTGGATACAAACAGAAGGACGATAGCTCATATATGAGACTACAAAGGTCTTTTATTTTCAAACTGTACATCAGATTGTCCTGATTCTCTCTGAGTGATTAGATGGGGTTTCCTGCTATCACCCTGAAGTGAAATAAGTATTTGATACTGGATAGTTTTTGTTTTATTCTTATCTAAAAATAGAGGGATGATAGCTCATATGAGATTTCAAAAGTATTTGATTTTGAAACTCTACATCAGATTGTCCAGATTCTCTCTGAGTGACTAGATGGGGTCTCCTGCTATCACCCTGAAGTGAAATGAGTATTTGATTGATTTCGAATGACTCTTTGATTATGGACCGTTTCCATTCAATAATAATCAAAATATAGATGGACAATAGATCTAATTTGAGATTTTAAACAGCATACATTTTAAATTGTGCTTCAGAAAGTAATGTTATTTTTGGAGTGTTGTGAGATAGTGTCAACATCAATTGAAATGAGTCACCCAGTGGAAATGTCAGATATGTCTTCATAACTGTATCCTTACATTTTACATTCACTCAGTTATAATGTGGTAGTTATACGTAGTATGTTTTAAATTATTATTGATCACATTATATAGTACATATTTCTTCATTTAAGCTCCAGTATATATGAATATGTTTGGTGTGTTTTTTAGGTATATTTGTTTTTGGCCGAGTAAACGCTTTTATTTTGAAGGCAGTTTTTACAGAGCTCTACCGTAATGCATAGGATATTCGCGCACCGCAATACAACGTGCGGGCTGGCTTGAATGTGTTTTCCGAAGTGGGGGCTGGCTCGACCGCAGTCTGTTTACCCAGTGTTTCCTGAATGCCTTCTTTAAATGTAAGAAGACACACGCATTGTCTTCAGCTGATATTTAAATGCATTTATCTTAACTATCCCCCTTATTTAAAGCAGTATTTTGTACCCTACTCACCAAATCATCAAGTTAGACATTCTCTTCAGATGTATTTCTCTGTCCCATCTGCAAAAAAATTGATTGGCAGAAGAGCGTTCATGTTCAAAGCCCCAACTGACTGGAATACTTTACCTGCTGCTATTAGATCTCTTGCATCATTGGGTTTATTTAAACATGCATTGTTATCTCACTTTCAACTGGTCTGTACTTGTTATTAATGATATTGATGAAACTGATTTGCTCGACTGTCTCAAATTGTAATGATTGTATGCATTGCTTGAATTTTACTTAACAGACTGTATGTGGTTTGTCTTGTGTGTCATGTTTTGCATTTTGTCTTTTTGTTTATGTATATCTGTAAGTTGTTGCTATTGTCGGGACCCCCTTGAAAACGAGATGTTGCATCTCAAGGGGTTTATCCCAATCAATAAAAATGTCTATATATATATATACATGAAACGTTTTATTTCACCTTGCTATGTGTTTTTAATGTATATATTAAAAAACCGGGACATTTCCGGGGACAGTTTCAACCGGGGACAGGCCAATACAAACGGGGACGTCTGGTCACCCTAGCCTAAGCAGAAGCCTCTAGCCATTGGTAGTGCTCACAAATTGATGGTCACAGCTCTACAAATCATATCAGAACAAATATGCCGAACACATCAGAGCAAGGTGGCTGCAAAACACCGCATATACAATAGTAGAGACTATGTAAGCAAATATGGTCGAAAGAGCTGTTGACTTTTGATCTTCTCATACCATTTGTTGGCAGTAAAAGAATGATTGTCCATTATTTTTCATGAATGCCTCTCCACGTGGCCACTGTGTGAAGGTGTATTGTGCTTTTACCCCAACACAAGATGTTCTCTTAAAAAGCTACCCTGTTGCCTTCTGATATAGTCAGAAAACACATCACACAGCCTTTGTCAATTCAAACATATTCTGGCCTTCAGAGGAAAATAGGAACATTCTAATCTTATCCTTTTAGAAAATACACCAGCTTCCCAATCCCTAGCTTTCCCTGTTCATCTGTTGAGCTATCCAGCAGGGGGCAGCAGTGCGCAGAGCAGAGGGAGTGTGAAAGTTGACATTTAATCTAAAACATGAAGTTTAATTTGCATTTCTGAATGCCACAATCTGAGTCATGCTAGACTGAGAGTGAAGAGGCTTTTAGTGAGCAGATCAGGAACTGACGTACACACACACACACACACACACACACACACACACACACACACACACACACACACACACACACACACACACACACACACACACACACACACACACACACACACACACACACACACACACACAGCACACACACACACACACACACACACACACACACACACACACACACACACACACACCACACACACACACACACACACACACACACACACACACACACACACACACACACACATTACATCTGATCAATTAAGGCAATAAGAGCAAACCCGGTTACATTTAGCTCTTTTAGTGTGTGTGTGTGTGTGTGTGTGTGTGTGTGTGTGTGTTGTGTGTGTGTGTGTGTGTGTGTGTGTGTGTGTGTGTATCCAGAGACTGGGTGGTGGATCACCCTATGCGAAAATGAGTAATGCCTGATTTATCTGCTAAATAATTTCACTCAGCATGCAATCTGGAAAGGGTTTATGTTTGATGTGTACATTCACTGGCCCAGAGTGTGGTTGTGTGCACAAATGCACAACAATGCAATTCAAGTAAGGATACCATCATTTTGACTTCTGAATATGGCTATCATTATTGTCCCTCTGCATGGCAAAACAGTAAAGTGGTTTACATGACAGATTTGCTAGCACACGCACATGACCATGAGGTGCATGCTGGGTCTTGCTAACATGCCAAATGTTTAAATGGTGGATCCCTAGACAGTTCACTTTCAGTGTGATGTGTAAACTTCCAATCTTGGCAGCCTGGCTACCTAAAATAACAGCTAATTGTCTGTTAGCAGCAGTTAGCGGTAGCCTTACTTTAGCAACAAGTAGCCTAACAAAGCTTCCTGTCCAAATCACAGAGAGTTGATGCAGAGAAGCCGAGGACATCAGAGAGACAACTAAAATGCATTATATCCATTCATTATGATCCACTTTCACCAAACCCAACATCTTTAAAGCCTTACGCACATTTCCCTGGAGATTGTAAGACTCGCTCACCAAAGTTCAGTGGGACTGACGGAGGCACCATTCTCACTGTTACAAGTCAGTGTGGCATCAATTATTTTGAAGATGTTATTTTAAGGTGAAATAGAAAAAAGTAGCTTTTAAGTGCTTTTGAAAACAGCGTGTCCCCAAATAACAATAGCAATTTGTTCCACTTGTTATCTCCAGTCCTATTCTTGAGACCACAGGACACCAAACTTCCCCCTATGAAAAATGGTTGTTCTGTGGTATTTTCTTCACAGTATGAAACTTTACAAGAGTTGAATGTTATGGCGCGTTTCCACTGCAGGCCTCGCTCGGCCTCGCTCGGTTTGGTTAGGCCTTATTAGGCCCGGCTCACTTTAATGCTGCGCTTCCATTACAGTTTAGGAACTGGGGTAGTTACTATAGTAACGCAGTGTAGGTGGAGCCGTGACGTCATCTTCAATGAGCGCCCCAAAAAACAACACAGCCGTTAGCTCTTAGCACTCAGAGCTCACAGCTCCTCATATCTGTTCAGAAACTAGACAGAAGTTAAACAAGTACAAACCACAGACTGTCTGTATCATGGCGAATACAGTCGCTGGTTTATTTATGTCTGTATAGGCCGTTGTTGTGAGTGTGGACGGTCGGAGCATATATAACACACAAATGCAATTCCAAAAGTATGGAAGTCAGCTTATGTCTTGCCTTTGCTAAAAGGAGGGGAGGCAACTATTTTAAATAACTATAGGCCAATCTCTAAGTTGTCAGTTCTGGCGAAGGTGCTCGAACTCCTAGTGAGTGAACAGGTAAAGGAGTTTTTATGTAACAATGACATCCTGTCTAAACATCAGTCAGGCTTCAGAAAGCAACACAGCACCATCACTGCCACAATGAAAGTGGTGAATGACATTACGAGTATTTTAGATAATAAGCAGAGTTGTGCAGCTCTATTTATTGACCTTTCCAAAGCGTTTGATACCGTCGATCATCACATCTTAAAGCAGAGGCTACTCAGTATCGGCATATCCAGCCATGCAGTGGGTTGGTTTGTGAACTACCTCTCTGAAAGGTCCCAATGTGTTCACTTTGATGGGCTGTCTTCTGAGTGGTTGAACATTGCTAATGGTGTTCCTCAAGGTTCTGTTTTAGGTCCACTTTTATTCTCCATATATATCAACAGTTTAGGTGAAAATGTGGATGAAGCTACTTTACATTTGTATGCTGATGATACCGTGATGTACTGTGCAGGTCCCTCCATTAAGGAGGCTGGTGTTAAATTACAGGCTGTTTTTAACATTATTCAGACTCAGCTCTCTGAACTAAAGCTTCTTTTAAATGTTGAGAAAACCAAGGTAATGCTCTTTTCTAAAGCTAAAAAGACACCAGAGCCTGTTTTAGATATTGTTACTATGCAAGGACAAGTACTCAAAGTGGTTACCAGTTATAAATACCTAGGTATCTGGCTTGATGATTGTCTTACTTTTAAACTTCATGTCAATAACCTGCTTAAAAAGCTGAGGGTTAGACTAGGTTTCTTTTTCAGAAACAAGTCCTGTTTCTCTTTTGAAGCCAGGAAAAGGCTCTGTGACCTTTTGACCTGTGCTGGACTATGGTGATTTGATCTATATGAATGCACCTGCCCATTGCCTGGAAAAGTTAGATGCCGCCTATCACAGTGCCCTGAGATTTGTTACTAACTGTAAAGCACTTACTCATCACTGTACCCTGTATGCCAAGGCAGGTCTGCCTTCACTAACTGTACGGATGCTCAGTCATTGGTACATGTTCATTTACAAAGCCATGTTGGGTAAACTACCTTTTTATATCTGCTCTCTGATCTCTCCACGAATTGAAAGTACTTATTGCCTGAGATCTCATGATGTTGTTTTATTAAATGTGCCAAGTGCTAGGACTGTCTTAGGGAAGAAAGCTTTTAGTTGTGCAGCTCCACTAAATTGGAACAGTCTGCAAACATGTTTCAAACTGAGCACTTTGGTTCCCCTGCATCATTTTAAAACTCAGCTGGGTGACATGCTGTTTGATACTCATGGTACCTGTCTCTGTAAATAGAGTTTGTAAACTGTACCCTGTACATTATGTTGTATGTCATCCTTATTGTTGTTCTATTGTTTCTATGTTACATGTGTAACTAATGTGCTGCAGGTCACCCTTGAAAAAGAGATCTTTTGATCTCAAGGGGCTTCACCTGGTTAAATAAAGGCTACAAACAAACAAATAACGTTAGCTTAGCCAAGCTCCATTTAGAAAGCACGCATTTTAAAAGGGTTTTTCGCCTGCCGTCTGTCTGCAGACTTGTCAAAGCATTAATTCATGGTTTTTACTAACCGGTATCAGTATGTTGTTACTTCGGCATCATTTTGAAACGTGTATTACAATTTAAATCACGGTCAAATATGTTCATCTTGTTGTAGTTGTAGCCCCCTTGCCAGCGATTCTCTCTCTAGTTTAGCATACTCAGCCCGACTCAGCCTGGTTGTTCCTGGCCCTAGAACCACGATTTAGTCGGGCCAGAAAAAAGGTGAAAAAGTAGCCCTGGGCCAAAACTAGGCCAAGTGGAAACGCAACCAAAAACGGGCCCCGCACGGCTCGGCACGCTTAAAGTGAGCTACCCGCTGCAGTGGAAAACGCGCCATAAGTAGCACCATTTCACATGTTTTCCTCTTGAAAAATAGAGGGGTGAAAACGGCTTTGTTCAATAGATTGTTATTTCTGTTTATCTGCCCACTATGGCTCCCTCGCGTATCCTACATGCTGCCACTGCTGTTTCTCTTGCGGCTGTGAAGCCATTAGTTGTGCATTACATGCTGCCACAGGCATTTCTTTGTTTTGCTCTTCCAACAGTGTGAAATATGGCCAACATCAGCAGATATCAAAAAGCAATGTACCTCATTCACACAGTGTCCAGTGTTTGATTGACTCTGCTCTGCAGAGGCCTGCACAGCACGGAGAAACCACCAAACAAATCATGTAAAATGTCCAACTAATCTGTCTTTGGACATTCTTCAATAACAACCACAGCTGTAGGTCCCACTGCTCAGTAACACACACAATACATGATGAGAGTAGCTAGACCTTAGTGCATGAAGTTAAAGATCCCTCTGATATAGAAACATCTCCTGAAAGATGGCTGTTGATTTGGTGTGTAATCAGCATTCCCAGGATTTGTAAAATGCATACTGGTATAACAAGTTAAAACTTTGAATCTTTTTTTGTTTTTTTCGGAATGGAACAGTCATTCATGGTCATTTTCATTCCTAGTTGTATTCATGATCCCCTAACTTCTCCTGCATCGCCACCAGCAGGTGAACATCTGTACTCATCCTGGTAAATATCTCAATATATTTTGGATGGATTGCTGCACAACTTTGTGCAAGACCCTTGTGGTTTGTTATTTTTACGTTTTGTAATGTTTATCATGTTTGTAAACAAAAGTTGAATTTATTGCTCAATTTAGCACTTAGTCAGCACTTTACAGACCAATCAACAATGTTTCAGCTTAAGATGGAAGAAAACAGACTTTAGGTTGCACTGACACACCTACAACAGAATGAAATGTCAGCTGTCACATGATCAGTAAAGATAGCTATGTAAATTGATTAATATAAAAGTGTATCTGTTGCAGATGTGTGTCAGAAGCATTCATTACTGTACATTGTGTTGCAAATGTAATTACTGTAGTTTTCTTGGGTTTGTAAACTCATAATTACAACTGGCTAGAATAGTTCGATCCATTAATAACGTGTTTTTGTAGACTGTTCATAAAAAACGTTTTGTTGAGCATGAAGCTGCTGTTTCCATGACACATACTGTACTGTAGAACAGGGGTGGGCAAACTTTTCTGCTCGGGGGCCACTATGAGTTTTAACATTTAACAGACAGTAGCAGTAGCAGTAGCTACTGCCAGTAGCAGATCGGTGAACAAATATGTATTTATATTTATATTTCTTTGGTCCACTCATTGTTACAGATGCAGGGTCAAAGGTGAATTAGGTTCAAAGGTGAATTATTGTGTCATTGCGTCATCGTTTGCGTCATGACGTAACTGTTTACGTGGCTTCTTATGACCCACACAGCGTTTTACGTCGCTGATTTTCTCTGCAACACCGCTCACAACAACATCAATAGAGGACTGCGTCGGGTAGTTTTTAATTATACGAAGCCAGATTAAATTAAATAACTACTTCTCCAACCTTGTACCTTTCTCCAGAGTGCCGTGGTGCATTGTTTATTAATGTGGTTCAGCTGCATTACTGCCTGCTGCAGTGCTGCTCGTCTACCGGAGTTTATTCTCCCATTAACTCACGGCAGCGGCCGCTGTAAAGTCTTCACTGTCCGACTGTCACACAAGCAGCTGATAAATATCCCCATAACTGATTGTGTTTTAGTCTGAAAGCTGTTTGGCATCACAACGCTGTTATGAAAGTTTCTCTGGCATTCGACAGGTGATGTTAGCATAGCAACCGAAGCTAATCAGACTATCTTGACTACTTGTTGCTATCATATTGTGGCATAAGCCGTTTTCTAAATGCATATTTTACCGGCGTAGTTTTCGTTATGATTTTACTTGTGATGGCCACATGTAGCCAATGTATTGATTCCATCTGATAGCTGCTATAATACAAAACAAAACGTCTGCCTCTCTCCACAATGATCAATAACAGCGAACGGATGGTCAAAGTAAGGCACAAATAAACAGAATCACTAGAAGCCTGGTTAGTGTGGCCTGACTTTATAAAGTGTGTGTTTGCGTTCTAGTCACTTTGCTCAGCGCTACTGCTTGTTACAACTTTTATTTGCCATACTCGCCATAAACTGTTATTGCTCAGGTTAATCTCGACCCCCTCCAATGTAAGCGTGACCTATTTGGTTCTTGGATCTTGTCGGGTTGCCGAGTGGGGCCAGCTGAGAGAATAGACCAGAGTCCAGCAAAGGTCAATTGTGTCTAGAGTGCGCCATCTAGTGGGATCAACTGAAATGCCGGGTATTGCAGGAAAAAGGTCAAATGAATGCGCTCTTTTCTATCATTTGGACAATTTTGGACCAATATTCGGCGGCCAAATTAAAAAGCCCAACGGGCCGTAGCTGTTAGTTTGCTCATGCCTGCTGTAGAAGCTTCAGACATTGGGGGTATTTACTGGCGTATTGTATGTTTTATCACAAAACATGTAAATATCTTCATCTTGTGTTAAAGGTGGGGTAGGTAATTCACTTCAGAAATACTTGTTGTTATATTCCATGGAATGCTCTTAACATCCCGATAGCAATGAATACATTAAATGCTTTGACAATAAATACATAAACAAATGTCATTTGTGGAAGCCGTGGCGCTGTAAAAAGCCCGACCAATCATCTGAGCCGGCTAAAGTAACTGGATGGCCTACCTGCCTGTCAGCCTTCCATCTGTGCACAAACTTATCTCGTGCCCTCATTGGTCATGTGCGCGTTCATGTGTGTTGGAGGAGGGGCTCTGTAAGGAAGTCTGAAGAAAGGGGCAGATTTTTTACGGCTGCGTACTTTCAAATTCTAGCGCACTCGAGCTGGGTTCTACCTTTGATCACCGATATTATCTTACAAAACGTACCAATAAAACAATACAAAATATATTGACTTCCAAACGAGGGTACAGGAAGTGGTAACTGCTAACTAATTTCTGGGTCTTAGAACTCATGCCTGCACCACTCTGTTCAAACGTGCAGTTGGCACGCTCCATAACGAAGAACCAGAACTAGCTATATTGTCAGCAGTTAGTCAATTTCCATGTCCAAGTAAGTAAGTAAGTACATGAACTCACTTTTAGGGTTTTGTTAATTACAGAGAGCCGAGCTACTGTCAGTCCTCAGTCTCTGTATCTCTTCTCTACTGTGGAACAACCAGCTGAGTCTCTCTTGGGAAGCAGTGCACCAGCGGCTGAATTCATTATTGTTATTATTATTAAACGTAATTTAGCTGACAGTTTTATCCAAAGCGACTCACATACACCTCAACCCTGTAGGTTGCCTTCAGGAGCAATTTGGGGCTTAGTTTAAATCTAATTGCCATTCCCATTGCTTTTTACCAACTGACACTGTGCCCCCCCTCACCTTCACCACCGGCCAGTAGTGCGGCTGCCCCAGCAGCTTCCCGACCGCTGGGATGCCGTAGTGCAGCCGCACAGCATTCTGGGCCAGCTCTGCGTCCTGGTGGCGGGAGGTGAGGTGGCGCAGGGCACAGACGGCCGGCTCAGCAACATCCTCCTTCTCCCCGGCACGCAGCACGGCGTGGATCAACGCCTCCACACCGCCAAACTGAGTCACCAGGGTCTGTGGAGGGGAAATAAGAGAACTCCATGGTCACTGTATGTTTTGGTCATTGGATTTTCTTTTCACAAATGGATATTCAAAAACAAAAAACGACGGGATATTTAATTTTTGTTTTAAAATTAAAAATTGAAAAATTGAAATACAAGGCGTTTTTCTTTATCATGGTCAAAAAGGGATTTACTAAACTTAAAAAACGGGATGATTTTCATTTTCTACTTTTCAAAACAAAAAATAAAATCACTAGAAAACAGAAACAAAAAAACTACAGTTTTTTCATATTCTGCTACCGGAAGTTACCTTACAAAATAAGAGCGCAGATGAGGACGGTCAATCCGTGTATCTACCGTCCAATTGTTTTTCTTTATTAAACACGTAAACGGAAGAGCGTCTGAGAGGCGTTTTTGCTTTTTACCTTACTAACTGGTCAAATGGTCCTTGGAACGAGGGGCGGGGCGAAACTCACGGAAGTGATTTCAAAACAAACTCGTTTGCTAAAATCACACTTTGAATCACTGCAGTATCCTACTGAAGGACCGGTGATTATTATAAACAAGGGGAATTTAGCGATCACAACAAAAACGGCCAAGACACATATTGAGCCCAGAAAATGGATGTTATTAAGGGCTGTTGTAGTGCGAGGAAAAGGGAGTCGGAGGCGGTGTATTAAGAACAGAGTTATAATCTTTATTAGCCATTAATAACAGAGAGGTTATCACATCAACTGCTCTGCTTGACTAGCTAGCAGGAATGGCAGCTAACGATACAGGTGTTCCCACTAAAGGGTCCGTGTGGCAACACAATACGAGAGGTGAATTATGTCCAATAATGTGTCACCACACAAGCCCCCCCATCTTCAGCACCCGTGGCCGATATTGGTGTTGAGGAAGATGATGAGAGGGAGAGAGATCAGCGCGAGTGGGGAGAGGGAGGAGAACTCGCGGTAAAAAGAAGCTAAGAAAATTAGGAAAATATCATTATTAAGGTTTTGATACTCTGTAGTTCTGGAACCCATTAATATTCCCTTGATGAAGCACTAATAAGACAACTATTATAAGAGAAACATTCGTTAGCCTACAAGCTAGTAAGCTGGCTTTTTTAGGTTTTCCCTGGCAAGTTAAAATATAGCTTAATGGGACTCTGATACGTTGTCTCATTGAAAGAATGTCATTATTTTGTTAACCACCATTCATGAACAATTACTGTCAGCTGGCAGCTTGTTTTGTTTAGTTTATTTACTTATTTGGTTATATACAAAATGTTTATAGTCAGCTTTTTGTGGTAGTTTTGATTGACAATATATAGAATGAATAATATAGAAATAGATAAAAAATGGAGGCACACATGTAGTTTTGACCATTAACTGTGTGGTATTGTTATGTCAATGCCTATTTGTATGGACCTCTATCAGGGAATCCATTCATTCTGTATCATTGTGTTGAGCCAGAGGAGGAGAGTGTCAGCGAGAGTGAGGAGAGCAAAGAGCAGGAGGACATAGATGACTTTGCCCGCCCCGAGCCATCTATGTTACAGATGTTTTTAGAACAGCACCCACAACAACATACCAGAAATCCAGTTGTGCAGAAGGTATTCACCTGTAAAGATGGCACCAGCAGAAAGTGGCTTACATATTGCAAGGGACGTCATATGTTGTTTTGTTTTGTATGTCTGGCATTTGGGAAGAGGACTGACACTGGCACATTTATAACTGGAATGTCAGATTGGAGGCACGCACACAGCGTACAGAGGAGCACGAAAAGAGCATTACACATTCAACCTGTGCTGAAGCTTTTTTCTTACGGTGCTCTAAAGCAGACATCGAAAGCATGTTTGCTGGCAGTCAGATGTCTGCTCATAGGGAACAAGTCCGAAAGAGACGTCAGGTTTTGGAGCGTGTGGTGGATGTGGTGAAAGTACAGGCAGGTGGAGAATGAGGGAGCATATATGCTAGCTGACAACACCGTGGACCACGGTAACTTTTTGGAGCTCATCCTTTTATTAGGAAAGTATGATGTCTGCTTAAAAGAGCATCTGGATGATTGCGTAGAGAAGAGCAAGAAATTGCACCAATCCAACAAAAGGTAGAGGGTCTCTCATCACCCTACTCTCCAAAACTACTGTTAACTCCATAATAGAAACTGTTGGTAGTCTAATCAAAGAAAGTATCTCCAATCAGGGCCGTATCCAGGATTTCCTAAATACCGAGGTCCAAACATGTTAGGGGGGTTCGGGCGGAACCCCCCGAGATTTTTGGGATTTTCATGATCTCGTTAGGTGTTTTTTAAGTCCTGTGGGGGGTCACAAATTGGATAATATATTGATTTCAAACCAAGTCAGTGGGCTGCAGCATACATTATTTTTGAAAGTGTAATGCATAAGAATCAGTTGATTGTTACTATTAATGATCTGGACATGCAGAAGAGGCTAAAATGATCACAACACATTGTCAACATTCACTTTCCATGTCTCTCTCCTTTCCATAACCTGCAGCCTCTCTTCCATCTTCTTTAGTCTCTCTGTCTTCTTCCTGTTCATTACTCTCTCTGTCCTCTACTCTTTCTCTTTGTTCAATCTCTCCCTCGTTGTTCACTTTTTGCTCCTCCTCACTTGTCGCTCCTGCCAGTGAATTAAAAGCAATTCAGCAATTTAGTTTATTTCACTCGTTTGTTTGCATTCTTTTTTTATTTAAATCTGTTTTGTTTGATTCTCAAAAGAGAACAAAGATGTAAGCAAATGGTGTTTTATACAATTGTATGTTATTATGACATCATAACTGCAATAGATGTATGTTGTTTTAAAATGATGCCTATTGTAAATGAAGATTATTGTTATACATAGATAGATAAATAGATGGGCTTATTAAGCCTACATTATTTTGTGTGACTGTACCTGCAGTTCCTCCCTGACTTCCATCACTTTCTCTCTCTCTCTCTCTCTCTCTGCCTGTCCTGTCTCTTCCGTACCAAAGCTGAGCTTTGACTGACGTAGTCTTTTCATTATATCTGAGTCAGTGTAAAAAGAAAACAATACAATGTTATATCTTCAATGTTTTACTCAAATTGAAATGAAAGAAAAGCATTACGTTTGTTAAAACGTAATCCTTCTGACATTGGATGAATGTAATTAACTTTAGCTCTCTAGCTAGTTTATTCACGCTATTTAAACCAAAGTATATACTATAGCTGCAATATAAGTTAGTGTGCATGTTGTCGGACGTCCACTGACTAACGTAGAGCGTTCACACAGGATCTGCTGGTCCTATGATGTGCTGATGAACAGAAACACAAGCAGCCCGCTGGACTCAGATCTCTAGATACCTCATCACTCCTTCGCTGCTCCGGTTCAAGTCCGGGCTGCGGAGGTTTGTTGATACATGTCGTCTTCTTCTGTTTGCTTTAATCGAGGCTACGTAGTTATGCAGCGCCCCCATCGTCAGTAAATGTAAGTAATACAAAGAACCCCGTTTAGTGCAATTATTTCACAAGTTTTGTTATATACACAACTCGAAAAATATTACCGAGGTCCGGACCTCGGTGACCTCAATGGTAGATACGGCCATGTCTCCAGTGATGTCCAGAAGGCCGGAATGTTTTCTGTTCAGCTGGACACAACACAAGACAGAACTTCTCAGGAACAGTGTTCAGTAATCTTAAGATATGTCAATGAGACTGTGCAAGAGAGGCTTGTGGCTTTAGTGAAGTGCCATGCATCCACCGGACAATACTTTGTGAACTTGCTCTCAGAGGTCTTAGAGCATCTGAAACTGGACAAGGGTATGTGTATAGGTAATGCAACAGATGGAGCATCCAATATGCAAGGCCGGTACAAAGGATTTTCTGCACTGATGACCTCCCAGTCACCTACTCATGTCCATGTGTGGTGCTATGCTCATGTTCTTAATCTTGTCCTGGCTGAAACTACCCAAACTGTAATCGAATGTGGAACACTTTTCAACCTAATCAATGACATAGCAGTGTTTATCAGGGAGTCGTATCAGAGGGTCAATCTGTGGGAGAAACAAGCCCAAGACAAGAGCCACAGGCGCCTCTCCCCAATTGGACAGACAAGATGGTGGGCAAAGCACGAAGCTGTCAGAAAGGTGTTTGGAAATTTCAATAAACCAGAGAAAGGCCTCTTTATTGATGTAGTGCTCACACTGGCAGCCATAGAACAGAAGGCACATGAAAAGCCAACTGTACGGGACAAAGCACGAGGCTTTAAAGAGGGCCTCCTGAGATTTGAGACAGTGTTAACAGCACAGATATTCCTGAGACTATTTGAAAAAACCACTCCGCTGTCCAAGTACCTCCAGACACAAAAGATGGACATCCTTTCCGCCCATCGAATGGTGAGTGCCAAGAAAGTCTCAAAAGCATCGCCAGGGATTTCAAAACTGTGAAAGCAGCTGCAGACACGTTTGCCAAATGGACAAATGAAAACATTGAGGAGAGGGAGGAAGGAACAGACATTGAAGTGGCGGTTGCACTACCTCAGAAAAGAACAAAGAAAAGAAGCAGGGCTGAAGAGATGTCTCCAGATGAAGCACTAAGCGATGCAGAGAGAGCATATGAAGTAAATGTACACAACGCTATTCTGGACACAGCAATCGAGACAATCCACAGGAGGTTTATGACACATGGAACTCTCTTTGCTGACTTAGCATGGCTGGACCCTAGGAACTTCAGTCAGATCAGAACCACGCCGCTCCCAAATACTGCACTCAAAGACCTCAGTAATTGTCTTATCAGATTTGACAGCAGGGCTACAGTGGAGAATCTACAGTCAGAGCTGATAGCAGAGTTTCCGTTAGAATATTTTTTCGCTGGTCAACATGTCCGTTAAAGTTTAAATCTTCCGGACACAATTAGAAAAGTTCCGGTCAAAGGTGTTATTTGTTATTTATTGAACTTTAAAACGAATTGATATGATTCGATATTAAACAAACGAATTATAGTAGATTAACTACATTATTCAAAAGTGTACAGTAATTTACAATAACACGGGAATAATAAACGGAGCGCGCTCTCCCTCTCCTGACAGCCCTTCAGTATCATGCAGCTCGCGGATCAGTAATGAGTGACCCGACAGTAAAACTAAACATATCTATAACTAGTTCAGGTAGTTTGAGAGGTCATTCAAATAGCTACGTGTGATATTCTAACCTGAAGTGTGTGTTTTGTTCCGCTCACCGCTGCATGTGATCAGAGCTGCGTGTCGACTCGTCAGCAGCAGCTGATCTCTCTCTCCCGTCAGATTAGACTCGTGTTTATGTCCATATCGATCAGATCCAGCTAGTTCTAGCTAATGATAGGACTACCTGTTTATTAAAAGACACCTCAACAATAAGCATCGCTATGCAACCGGGTGAGGCCGCAAAGTATAGCGCAGCATTATGCATTTGTTTACATGCCCACCGGAACCCCAAGGCATTACCAACAGATCAACGCACAATCAACCCATACAGGACATTAGACATTATAATTGACTATTCTTGTCTGTCACATAAGTGGCGCAAGTTGCGCAACTGATGCAATATTGCGCTAAGGGGAAATTATTTTGACCGGACACTTTGACCGGAGAGATTTAGATTTGCCGGTCTTCAGAATATTTTACCGGTCATAGTCCGGTAATTACCGGCTAACGGGAACTCTGGCTGATAGGTTTAGCTGGACAGTGGGACAGGCTTAAAGCATCACATGTGGAAGAATATAAGACCAGAACACATTTTATGACCAACTTATGCAGAAATCCAGGTAATTCCAAAGGGTTCACATACTTTTTCTTGCAACTGTAAGTTCCTGCTGACCCTTTCCCCTAACTCAACTTTTTTGTTGATGGCCAGCGCGCACGGGACGGAGGAGATGAGATGTGGCTTCATCCTCTGATGTGTGAGGAGGAGGAAAGAAGCCATCCAAAGGTATCACTCTCGATCTAAAAGAGCTTGTGATAACCTTTGGCATAAAAGCCGGGTTAGAGCGCAAAACAGCTGAGCTGCCATCTCCTTGGATCTGGAGACATGACGGAGCAACAGAGAGAGCAGACCAATCACTCACCCTTTTAGCTGATGTCAGAGCCAAGAGCAGAGCCACTTTGGCTGACAATAACCTCAGGGGAACCTGATCTAAAGTTTCAAATGGAGCTTTACTCAGTGCGCGTAACACTAAAGCCAAAAACCCATTGAGGCGCCAAAGCACGTGACACAGGTCTGAGTCACTGTGCTCCCCGTAGAAAACATTTTGTCAGCGGATGACTAAACACCGTGCTGACCCCAATCTACGTGGCAAGATGAAATGGCAGCAGCATATGTTTCGACCGTGCTATAAGCCAATTCCTGTCCAGCAACAGCTGGAGGAACGACAGCACGAGGCAGGGGGCCCAACGGGGTCCAGGCTTTTCCCTACACACCAAACGGAACATTGTCCATTTGGCTGTGTAGGATGTGTGTTCAGCAGCTGCGCTGATCGAACACCTCCCTGGCGATTTATGTAGGCCGCCGCTGCTTTGTTGTCTGTTCGAATCAACACATGTTGATTGTACAGCAACAGGGCGAAGTGCTGGATTACTTTCCATATAGTAATTCCAGCACGTTTATATGGAGAGACATGTGAGCCAGCCACTGTCCCCCCACTGCCTGCGACATGCACGTTCCTCAGTCTGCGAGAGATGCATCTGTGAACACTGCGGTATGTGACGTCACTCTGCTCAGGGGCACCCCCACTGACGTGGAGATTTTTCCAGTAGGTCAAATCCAAAACCACGGAAGGAGGAATGTACACCATGCGTCTCCTCTGACGCACGGGGTCGATGCACAGGCGAATAAACCACCTCTGGAGTCTCCTCACTATGAAGGAGACCCAGGGGGATCACCACGTGACCAGCTGACATCATGCCCAACAGCTGCATCACGGAGAGGGGTGTCACCGCCCCGCGGGGTATGACGCGCCAGAGGAGAGCTGTCACTTTCTCCCCTCTCCGCTGTGAGAGTCGCGCTCTCATGCGGGCTGAGTTCAATTCCACTCCCAGTTAAAAAGATAACCTGGGAGGGACGAGGACAGCTCTTCTTCCAGTTGATACTGAAACCCAGGTTTGACAGATGAGATACGAACTGTATCGTCTGTAAGCCGCTTCCTACCTTCCTGGAGCGAGCCAGCCACAGCCGGTCGTCCAGGCAAAATAACACTCTCATCCCCATTCTGAGTAGCTGCTTCAACAGTCACTTTGAAAAAGTGCGTGGAGCCAGGAATGAGAAACGCAGGAAATTGCTGTGTTTCGGGATAATGGTTACGTGGAGGAATGCATCCTTCAGGATTATGGATGTGAACCAGTCTCCCTGGTGAACACTCCAGCACCTGTTTGATCGTCAGCATGGGAAAAGGCCATTTCCTTGTTAGACACTGACAGATCGAGGATGGGTCTCATTCCCCCTGCCCCGTCTCCTTCGGGACCAGAAAATACCAGGAGTAAAAAAACCCTGATTTTCTTCCCCATGAGGAACCCTGGAAAAAAGCTTTCTTTTAACAAGAGTTCCTGCCGCTCTGCACGGAGCGCGAGACACTGTTCCTGGGATGACAGGACTTCCTGTATCCCGTAGAACTGCGGGGGGGAGAGGCGAACTGCAGAGACTACCCTCTGCCCATCCGCCTGCTCATCCATCTGTCCATCAGACACACTCGCCGCCACCCTGAGTACCATACAGTACTCTGATAGCGCCGGGTGTACATTCTCTGGATGTGCTGTGGTTGGTGGCAAACCACGCCAGAGCCCTCCACACGCTGCATTTCACACAGGCTCTCAATATGTCGCCGTTTAGGAGAAGACTCGTAAACCGCGCGTTCACGCTCAACATCACTAAGGGATGAGCGGAGGTGTGTGCAGTGCTGTCCACACAATACGTAATAATGGCCCTCCGTGGGCTTATTATGACCGTGGGTAGGAGGTGTCTGAGACAGAGGAAAAATCCGTGCTGCCTAAACCCAAAAAGTTTAAGGTAGACGGATTGAATAGTAAGCCCTGCTGTTTTATTAACCGATAAGTAAAAAAAAACAGCCGGCTTAGGCAGCGAGCCATGCTGCCAAGTAACCAATAGGCTATTGGCAGCCGGCTTAACCGGGAAGCCTTGCTGCATATTATCTTCCATATGTCCATTGAACACACGCGCCGCCACTCAGCACGCCAACCTGCTCTGGATGTGCTGTGGTTGTTATGGTGACGAGCCACGCCAGAGCCCTCCAGACGCTGCATTTCACACAGGCTCTCATTATGTCCACTGTAACACATTTTCCTGTCAAATAACAGTAAAGTGCCGGCAGTCTCTTCACAGACGCCTGCACTTCACTGTAATACCACAGTACTCATACTGTGAAATGAATTTACAGTCTCTTACTGTAAAAATTAAAATACAGTATACTGCTGCATTTTTTCAATTAACCGTAAAATACTGGCAGCAGAGACGCCAGCAATACACTGACATTATACAGTATTCATACTGTTGAACAATTTCAGTTTATTACTGTAAAAAATTAAATAATTCACAGTAACATTCTGGTTAGGGGGCTGCCAGTAGATTAGTGTTGAAAATTGGCTGCAAAATAACAGCAATTGCTTACAGTGTTAAACTGGACACCGAGGTGCGTTCACGCTCAACACCCCTAATACCTCATTCACACCAACGGTGTTTCAGGGCCGGTTCGGAGCTGGAGCTTGAAAAGCACCGGGTTTTCCTCTTCACACCGCAGCGGAGCAGCCTCTTAGCTCCGGAATCCGGTTTGTTTCAAGCACCAAAAAATTGTCCGGCCAGAGCAAAAGCACCGCATACGTCACGCTTACGTCGAGGCGGGGGCAGAGACAGATCAACTCCTGAACAACAACAAGAAGCCAGCGTTTTATCCAGTTTGTACAACGATGGAGAAACTTAACAAGAGTTTCAGAGTTTCAGTGTTTCTGCCATAGACTGTATATATAAAGGTTTCTGCTCATGGTGAAGCAACGTGTCTGCGTGTTAAGGTGGAACCTGAGCATTCACGTTGATCACCTCTCATTATAACTCATTATAAATCTATAAAACTATAAATATTAAACTTTACTTCACGTGTTCATTTGAGAACAGCTGTTACATACCTGGGTGAAGGTTACAGTTCATTTAAATGAAAGATACAAAGTTACTCCACACTCATGGTTCAGTCCACCTTAAGAAATAAGACCGACCTCGGAAGCAGTTGTGTTTTAAAAAAACCTTTATTGACACGAGTACACTTTTTTATAAGAATATAACTAAACCACAGACTCCGGAAAAGCTGCAGATAGAGCCATAACAAATGAATGCAACTGATTTCATCCGCGCAGTTTGGCTTTATGAAGCAGGCACGCAAACGGTTACGTCATGACGCAAACGATGACGCAACGACGCATTACCAGTCGGACTCTGGGCGGTGTGAAAAGAGCTAGAGCTAAACCGAAGAACTGGTTCTGAACCTGAAAAGCTCTAGCACGGAGCTTGAACCGGAGTTGCGTTGGTGTGAATGAGGTATAAGGGATGAGCGGAGCTGTGTGCAGTGCTGTCCTCACTGTACTAATGGCACTCGTGGGCTCATTACGACCGTATGTAGGAGGTATGTTTGGGACAGAGGAGAAAAACCGAGCTGCCTAAAAACCAATAGGTTTTAAAGACAGCCGATTTATGCACCGAGCCATGCTGCCTATAACCGACAGGTTAGGGGCAGCCGGCTTACCCGATGGGCCTTGCTGCTTATTATTATCCATCTGTCCATCGAACACACGCGTCGCCACTCTGAGTAATATTCTGAAAGCGCGCGACATGCTCTGGATGTGCTGTGGTTGTCATGGTGACGAGCCACGTCAGAGCCTCCACACGCTGCATCTCACACCGGCTCTCATCATGTCGCCGTTTAGGAGAAGGCTCGTAAACCGGACATTGAGGCGCGTTCACGCTCAAACCCGCTTGAGGAATGAACGGTGTGTGGAGGCATATCTGTGACATAGGAAACAAGCCCGTGCTGTCTAATCAACCGACAGGTTTTAAAGACAGCCGGTTTGTGCCGCGAGCCCTGCTGCCTAATAACCGACAGGCGATGAGGCAGCCGCTATGAGGCAGCCGCTTATGTCATCCGGAGGAGAGCTCTCCTGGACCGGGGGAACGGGGAGATCTCATTAGGCGGCTGCCTTTCCGATGATCTCCGGGAGTTCCTGGAGAATACCGCCTATACGGCAGAGCCGAGATGGCGGATAGAGGGACCCGGTGACCCGGTGTCAGCCCGGCAGCCGAACCTATAGGCTCGGCTGCCGGGCCGACACCGGGCCCCGCCCTGTCTCCCCCGTCCGGAGGAGAGGGAGGATGGGGCCGGGGGAACCACATGGTGATCCGTGAATGGAGGGGAAGGAGTCGCCTGACTGCTGCCCGCCACTCGGATCCAATAATCAAGGGCTTGGTCCACAGAGTAAGACTCCTGGACTAGCCAATCATCCCCGGCCGCAGCCGCGAGAGCGTTCGCTCTCTGCCGTCTGTGTGCCAGAGGGAGACGGACACAATGAGTGCACGACACCTGGGGAGTGAGAGCCGCGTTTGCGTGCTCCAATCCCCGGCAGGACTCACCTGTATCGTCTGTGTAAAGCCGCTTCCTCCCTGGAGCAAGCCAGCCACAGCCGGTCGTAAGTCATATGTCGGCTAACACCGAGCCCCGCCCTGTCTCCCCCGTCCGGAGGAGAGGGAGGATGGGGCCAGGGTGAAATGTTTGCTTTCTAGTATACAGCTCTGAAAAGAGCTTGTGCCTGTACAGTGCTTCTGCAACGGAGTGCTGAAGAAAAATGGGAGCAGATTGTAGGGACTACTTCGTATTTATACGGAAGTGAGTCCGTAGGTGGGGCCCACGTCATAGGTGGGCGTGGATTAAGTCTGTCAGTGCTGCACACGTGCAGTGGGATTACCCAATAGCGATAGCCTTAGAGGGCGAAGCCTTATACGAAATAGAACGGTGCCAGCAGCAGGGACCGTGTTGTTAGCATCTGGTTAGCTAACTGCACTAACGGAAATACGGAGCTGTTGGTTCCACAACAAGCTGGAGGAGAGTCCTCTCCTCTCAGACAGAGAGGCTCAGGTGAGCTAAAGGACTCTCTGAGTGTTTAGATAGTTAACTTTAGTCTAAGTTATCTCAGTGGGTCTCAAACGGTTTGGTCACAAATTATTCAAAAGATTATTTCCGCGGCACACCTTCATATGATCATTATAGTTATAAAACAAATAAGAGAATAAAGGAAAAACAGTTATGAAATACTATATGGCAGTAAAACAAGAATACAGTTTGAAAGGAGAGTGATTTGTAAGATATCCATAAAGAAAAAGAACATCTGCTTACAGTTGTGTTTTATCTGGGTGTTGAGAGATGTATCCATAGATCTCTTAATGTTGCTCTCAAAGTGCTCCAGATTGATGCTTTCAACTTCAATATTTAAAAAAAATCTTCCCGGGGAGCATGCCCCCGGACCCCCCTAGAGGAGGTCAGGTCCGCTCCCCACTCCTGAAAAATAGCACTTTACCCCTGCCTATATGCCGTGAGCTGATTATCGAGCCTTCATTGTAACAGTCGCGGGTGTACTGTGTGTTTGCGTGTGGGGAGTGCTTTTGTGTGTGCTCTATAGTGCCCGTAATAGTGTTCACTGGAGTCCAACACCTCAGCACCCCCACTCAAAATACCTTCCCGCGCCTCTGAGTGTCTGACTCCATTATAACAGTTTTCTTTATTTTTTCTCTTCTCTTAACTGAATAGTCCTGTCTTTAAGTAGGCCTATAATACAATGTAAAGTCCTGTTCCTGCACCATTTGAAGGCTTCAAAACAGGCATTTTTGCTGTATGTGTTTGGAGAAATTACACAATCAATGGCCCAGAATTGAACTTTATAAACTATGAATATTGTGGTGCTTGAAGAAATACAGACTGGCTAGGCCGGCCAGGATATATATATATGCCTTTTTTGGAGCCCTTTTTTGCAATATTTATTAAAATGTCACTAGTTATTTAAACAAACAACTATCTGAGGATAATACAAGCAACCATAAAACGCCCCTTATCTAGAGAGCCATTGAAGCCCATGAAGACAAATCTGTTCATCTGCTATTAATGAAGTTGCCACGTGTTTTCAAATTCAAGTTAAGGCACTATCTGTGCAGAACATTATAAATATTCTTAATTTGCAGTATTTTAATTTAAAAGTGTTCAGAAAGACTGCATCAATGATATGCTATATATCTATACATCTATATAATATCAATATTGATATTAACTTCAACCAAAGTCAATTTAAATAGCAGGCAAAAATGGGTTAATATGGATGTGGTGTTTGATATAGTTTACGTTCAATTGCAACTATTGTAGGCAGAAAAACGTATATTGACTAAAACTTTTAAAATTATTTACTATAATTTAGAAAGGTTTTTGTGAGAAATTATTTCAAAAGTAAACTTTTTCATTTTATATTTAAATTTGAAATGTTTGCACACAACATTATTAATGTATACATTTGTATACATTTTTTCTATTATGAATCAATTTATTTTATCGTATTTCCTTGAGGCTGGGGAAGATATCCAGCATGTGGTTCAACATGCAAATGTTGTAATACAAGTATAAGTATAACATGAAAAAGGAAATAAAATACGTTTAGTAGGAGGATGAGGATTTATTTTCTCTCACCTTGTAATTACACAATCAAACAATCTATAATTTAGCTCTGACCTTCACTATAAAAAAAAGCTCTATTGACTGACATGCAATGACTGGGACTGATGGAAGAATCTGCGAGGATTGAGCAGAGAAATAATCCTATTTAAAAGACAGTAGCTTCATCCAACAATATCAGTCTCATGAAGAAAGGTGTTTTAACGCTGATTCAAAATAGCAGAGATGCATTCTTGTTCTCAGGACGAGACATTGACAGAGGATTACTCAAAAAGTACACAGTAAGTACTTCATAGTACTTGTTGTGGGAGTAGTTTCACTAGTAGCCTACTGAGTCCAACAGGATCGATCTCACGAAGAACTAATGGCAGAAAAAATAATAACAAACTCGAGAGACGGCTGAGCAGAACGCAGTGCAGAATCGCTGTATAGTTCAAATCTCCTAACAATGTTGTCCATTTTAGACACAAGCCTATTATATTTACAGCCCTTAATAACGTCATTTTCTGGGCTCAATATGTGTCTTGGCCGTTTTCGTTGTGAAAACAAATGGACCGTAGATACACGGATTGACCGTCCTCATCTGCACTCTTATTTTGTAAGGTAACTTCCGGTCGCAGAATATGAAAAACCGGTAGTTTTTTTGTTTCTGTTTGCTAGTGATTTTATTTTTTGTTTTGAGAAGTAGAAAATGAAAATCATCCCGTTTTTTAAGTTTAGTAAATCCCTTTTTGACCATGATAAAGAAAAACGCCTTGTATTTAAAACGAAAATTAAATATCCAGTCGTTTTTTGTTTTTGAATATCCATTTGTGAAAAGAAAATCCAATGACCAAAACATACACTGACCATCCATGTTTGGTTCCAAAGGCATTCATTTCCACCGTGACAGAACAAGACAGGGATTATTTTTTAAGAACATACATTACTATTGTAAGTGTTGCACAAACACATACTGAACATATACATTTTCCCTTTGTTTTCTTTTAATGAGTTCACTCAAGAATGATCAAGATACGAGATGACATCATATTGTGCTGCACACTCCTCATAACCTCCAACACTTCAGGAGTTTCTGTCAATATATCAGTATGTAGTGTCTCTACTGGGACATGTCTCCATGCTTTAATGCTCAAGAGGCCAGTCTGCTCTGATTGCTTAACTTGCCGGCTCTGTTGTGATTAGTCAACCACTCTTAGAGATGTTACGGACCTTAGCCAATCACATACAATGTTTTGGAGCGCTAGCCAATAGAAGTGCGAGTGTTACATAGTGATGTCACTATGTTCCGGAAGTAAACAAAGGAGTTACATGTAGGCTTTTCAGACAAGGGAGATTTTAGCCTTTGAAGACCATATACATGCACTAAAACCTATAGAACACACTACAGGAGAGGAAAAGCCCAAGAAGCAGAATAGGGCCTCTGTCTGTTCCTATACACACAGACGTTTGTTTAAAATGTAAAACATATTGAGTGGATTAAGTCCAAGGGAGTTGAAATGAACTGAGTGAGGTTTGTTTGGTCTGGTCTAAACGCTGTTCTTCAACTGAGTGTATGGACTAAAAAAAAAACAAAGTGACCAATTAATCTTATTAGTTTCTTACAAGTTAGGATTTTATAGACAATAAATGATTTAATTAATGATATAACAGTACCATAATCATGTTTTACACAATAATGTTCGCATACTATAGTATCTTATATTGATGAATGGAATGTAGGTATGATTCAAACTAATTCAGAATGATGAGATTTTGAGACTAAATGTATTTTATTCTCAGCCTTCCTGTGTTAAACCCTCACATATGACGGAGTGTAAGGGATACCTTGTTGCGTGAGTTATTACAGGTGAGGTTGGACAGGATGCCAGTTGCACACGTCAACATGTTGACATCGTCTGAGCCCAGCTGGGTGACTAGAATCTGCAGCAGACCGTCTAATCCTTCCTTCACAGAGAACAACAAACAAATCACAGCAGTGATAGAAGCACAGCCTCATACACAACACAGATTTACAACTAAGCCACTGATAACAAACAAACACAGTTAGATCCATCTCACTTGCCAGAGGAGGTTATGTGTTAGTTCAGGTTTGTCTCTCTGTCAGCAGCATTACAGAAAAATTACTGTCCCCATTTTTACAAAACACAAATAATTGTTCTCTTTTGTTAACATTCAAGACACATCCCATTATGTTCACAGGACAAAGCATATGATAATATATCAGCAGGCATGTAAACTAATGGCAGAGAAATCACAGGTTACACCCTACAGTAATACACATGTCTACATTTCTGATGCTATTGTTAAAGTATGGAGATATTTAAACATTTAAAAATGTAGAATTATTTGGCTATTATTCAGGTCAACAAACCCACAATAAGCCCAATGACAGCTTCCCAATTATGTTTTTTTTCAAAGAGCTTATACACAATTGTAACACAAACTGTGACCCTTTAGATAATTTCACTGCTGTTAATAAATCAAATATTTAATCTGATGTAACAAAGATTTCCATGCTTTCCGTATGCGTATTAACGCTCAGCAAACAGAGAGAGCTCATCGGGCTTTGGGTTACATTTAGTCTGTGTGGCCAATAGGAAGCCTCAATGCCGATTTCCCCCCTCCCCTTTGTTAGTTGGAGCCATTTAGGATCGAAATAATTAGGACAATTGTGGATCAGTCGCTAGTTAACTTTCAGTGTCACTAGTTAAGCTGACCAGTTTGGTGCTACAAGTGCAGTGTCTAGCATCACAAGAAGAAACAAAGCACCTCTATAGGCCACATCAAGGCTTATGTTGGAACTTGTCAGACCAAAGTCCTACTAGTTGTATAAAAAAGTAACTAGTACAAGCTTTTGTCCAACAAGTAAGAAGAAACTATTGTGACCAAATGTGACCTGCTCTATCGAAATCAGTCGCATTGACCCGAAGACACATTTTGAGTTGTATACACTTCTGGAAAGAGGATATTCCTAGCTTTCTAATGATATCAGGATTGTTTTTGTACTCCAGATATTAAGCGAAATATGTCACATTATATAATGACTGTCACCGAGTCATCATTTTGAGAAAAAGGCCTTTAAAGTTTCCTCTTCTCTGGAATCCATCGATCTGATTGATTAGCGGAGCAAATGATCAAAATACTACGGAGGGAAGATATTTTCGTTTGGATTACTGGTCTGGGGGAAACTCGCGAGTGTGTGTGTATGTGTGTGTATACGTGTGCGTGTGTGTGTGTTTGTGTAATTTTGCGTTTGTGTGTATTGTGTTTGTTTCCCGGGGGAAAGCACTCACGAGAAACACCGGCTGTTGTTATGCCTGCTGTGACGTTAAGTTACTCCGTTCTCCGCTTGTAATTATGCCGAAGCTTCAAAGTTGTATTTATCATCTGAATTTGCCGAAACAAGTTTAATATTCTGAAAGCCAAGACTTTGTTTATTTGAAATCAGATTAAAACAAACTGTAACGGACCCTGCCGTGTTATCTATGATTACTATACGCCTTACATTCATAATGTCAGCCGGAGGGAGGGGGGGGGGCGGCGCTGCGGAAGAGCAGATTGCCTGTCATCTTCCCTTTACAAGCTTAAAGAATGTATTTATTGTGTGAGTTTGGAAATAAAAGTTTCATATTCTGAAAGCCAAGACTATGTTTGTTTAAAATCAAACAAAACACCCAAACCCCGAAAAAATAGTTTTTTACACAAATCCACGTTTATTTTGAAATGAGCCGTTGAGACTTCCGACTGATTTCGATGGAGCGGGTCACATATGTCCAACTAGTTGAGAAAACTGCTATCTGATATCAAGGATATGGAATAAATACTAAAACAGCTAGTAGTAGTAGTATTTATCAGTAGAAGTATTCCGTTTTAGTACTTGTAGTTGAACCATTTTGTCTATTGCAGCATTCTACTGCAATATTATACTTTTATGTCGTGCAACAGTTTCAACTTAGGTACAATACATTTAATTAAAATCAACGGTTCAGTTTTTTTCAGTGTTAGAGGAGCTAAAGACTTTCATTGCAAAAACTACGCTGTAGATATTGTGCATATGACAAATAAAGCCTTCAAATCCTTTGATTCCCAGTAGCAGTAGTAGTAGTAGTATTATAGAGCATTTGTAGAGGATGAATGAGTACCTGCTTGGTGGCAGCGTCAGACAGATTGCGGAGCGTCCACAGACAGTTCTGGATCAGACGCTGACTGGAGCCTGTGAGATGCTGGCCCAAAGCCTGCATCCCTCCTGGACACAGATGAAAGCTAATTACAACAGATGTTTACAGACATACACTGAGGGTTTAAAAGCATGTTTACTGATGTATACAGACCAGCCTCCACGATCGCTGGTTTGTTGCTGGGACAGACGGACAGCACTTTGAGGACACGGCTGGTGGTCCACAGCAGCTTCTCATAGTTGTAGTTCCTCGTGATGTACACCAGACCCTCTGGGCCTCCATTGGCTAGGATGATCAGCTGACCAAAAACAGGAAGATGGAGGTGTATTTTTGTAATAATGGCCAAATTCAAAACCTCCCCCTACACCCTACCCCTACCCACTCCGTTTGCGGAGAGTCTACCACATTTATGTGTAGCATCTCTTTTTTGTCCAAGAGATGCTAATTTAAAACTGTTCTTATGAAAGTTAAGACACTTCCTGTTTCTGCCGGAGAGAGGGGAGTTTGTCCCAGAACTTGCCGATGTATTTACAACCCCCACCTGAAAGAAGGACCCTCATTCAGCTGTGAGTGTGACTAGAGACGGAGTTCACTCTGTACGGAGTGGGAGTGGTTGTGGGGGGGGGGGGGGGGGGGGGGGGGGGGGGTCCCTTCCAAAGCCCAGCTCCTGGACTCACCTTGCTCTCCTGGTTGCCGTAAGACAAGAGCTGCAGACAGTCGGTGGTGATGGCCAGGAATTTGGGGTTACTCTTCTTCAGTAATGGAACCATCCTCTGTAGGCCATCAGCGAGACGCACCGCCATCTTGGCCCCCTCCTGGTGCAGCAGCAGGTTGTGGAGGGTCGTGATGGCATAGAACAAGACTGACTCCACCGGGGAGCTGCGTGACGTCACAGATGGAAAAGAGAGAAAATAAGATAGAGATCATAAAGTGAACTAATTTCAAGGAGCATTAAGCAATCTGTGACCTTTACTGAACTCTATCATCCACCAGTTTATAAAATATTCCAAATAAAATTCCAGCCTCAAAACCGTTTGAACCCTTGGCTTTTGTGCTGCATGTCTATTCCCTTTATTATGCATACTGTATATGGTCGGTCGGCCACACTGTGTCCAGACTCTGTTAATGGACTGCCCTGACATGTGGTTTAGATGTTCAAATTCCCCTCAGGTTAACTTGTAATATATGTATTTAATGATCCCCTAAACCAGGGCTTCTCAAACTATATACAATATATGGTAGGGCCATACCTATACAAAACATGTCTGTGAAGTTTTTTGCTCAAAATACCAAACAGTTCACTGGTTGTAGCCATGCCTCATACTGCTCAAACCCCTTTTGCAACCCTGTTGGAGAAACACAGATTTTGGGTCCTTAGCTTGAAAAAAAATAAGAGGAGGCGGAGCTAATGCCCGATCAGAATTCTACCGGAGATAAAGTTAAATTCTGCTGTGATAAAACGCCATCCTGTTCTAAACCACATCAAGGATTATTTCTGAAACAGTATGGAGCTCAAATGCTTTTTCTCTTGCAGGTTTATCACAAGGTGAGTTCCTTTTTTTATTTCCTGCTTTTTAAACATTTGATCTATATGAATGCACCTGCCCATTGCCTGGAAAAGTTAGATGCCGCCCATCACAGTGCCCTGAGATTTGTTACTAACTGTAAAGCACTTACTCATCACTGTATGCCAAGGCAAGTCTGCCTTCACTAACTGTACGGAGGCTCAGTCATTGGTACATGTTCATTTACAAAGCCATGTTGGGTAAACTACCTTTTTATATCTGCTCTCTGATCTCTCGACGAATTGAAAGTACATATTGCCTGAGATCTCATGATGTTGTTTTATTAAATGTGCCAAGTGCTAGGACTGTCTTAGGGAAGAAAGCTTTTAGTTGTGCAGCTCCACTAAATTGGAACAGTCTGCAAACATGTTTAAAACTGAGCACTTTGGTTCCCCTGCATCATTTTAAAACTCAGCTGGGTGACATGCTGTTTGATACTCATGGTACCTGTCTCTGTAAATAGAGTTTGTAAACTGTACCCTGTACATTATGTTGTTTGTCATCTTTATTGTTGTTCTGTTGTTTTTATGTTACATGTGTTCAAAAGACCTCATGAAAGACGACACAAGAAGTGAGGATACCCGGCCCGGAGGAAGCCCGGGGTCCCCTTCTGGAGCCAGGCCCAGAAGGAGGACTCGTCGCGAACGTCTGGTGGCCGGGCTTGCCACGGAGCCCGGCCGGGCCCAGCCCGAAAAGGTAACGTGGGCAACACCTCCGCTTCTCCGTCCCGCGGGCCCCACCACCTACGGGAAACATCGATGGGGTCGGGTGCGCTGCCAGAAGGGTGGCAGTGAAAGCGGAGGGTCTCAACGGACCAGACCCGGGCGACAGAAGCTGGCTTTGGGGACGTGGAACGTCACCTCTCTGGGGGGGAAGGAGCCGGAGCTTGTGCGGGAGGTGGAGCGTTACCAGTTGGATCTGGTTGGGCTCACCTCTACGCACAGCGTCGGCTCTGGAACCTTACTTCTGGATAGGGGTTGGACTCTATTCTTCTCCGGAGTTGCTCAAGGTGTGAGGCGCCGGGCGGGTGTGGGGATACTCACAAGTTCCCGGTTAGGTGCTTCGTTGTTGGAGTTTACCCCAGTGGATGAGAGGGTCGCCTCCCTACGCCTGCGGATTATGGGGGGGAAAACTCTGACTGTTGTGTGTGCTTATGCACCCAACAGCAGTTCAGAGTATACGGCCTTCTTGGAGACCCTGGAAAGAGTCCTGTATGGGGCTCCTGAAGGGGACTCTTTAATCTTGCTGGGAGACTTCAACGCACATGTGGGCAATGATGGAGACACTTGGAGGGGCGTGATTGGGAGGAACGGCCCCCCTGATCTTAACCGGAGTGGTGGTTTGTTACTGGACTTCTGTGCTAGTCATGGATTGGCCATAACAAACACCATGTTCGAGCATAAGGATGCTCATTAGTGTACGTGGTACCAGAGCACCCTAGGCAGAAGGTCCATGATCAATTTCGTTATCGTATCATCGGACCTGAGGCCGTATGTTTTGGACACTCGGGTAAAGAGAGGGGCGGAGTTGTCAACTGATCACCATCTGGTGGTGAGTTGGGTCGAGTGGCGGGGGAAGCCTCTGGATAGACCTGGTAAGCCCAAACGTGTAGTTCGGGTGAACTGGGATTGTCTGGAGGAGGCCCAAGTTCAGGAGGCCTTCAACTCACACCTCCGGCGGAGCTTTTCGGGCATTCCTGTGGAGGTTGGGGACATTGAACCAGAGTGGTCGGTGTTCAAAGCCTCTATTGCCGAAGCCGCGGCGGGGAGCTGTGGTCTCAAGGTCCTAGGTACCTCAAGGGGCGGTAACCCTCGAACCTCCTGGTGGACACCGGTGGTCAGGGAAGTCGTCCGACTGAAGAAGGAGGCCTTCAGGGATTTGTTATCCCGGGGGACTCCCGAGGCAGTTGCAAGGTACCGACAGGCCCGTAGGGTAGCAGCCTCATCCGTGGCCGAGGCAAAGCAGCGGGTGTGGGAGAAGTTCGGAGAAGACATGGAGAAGGACTTTCGGGCGGCACCAAAGTTGTTCTGGAAAACTGTCCGACACCTCAGGAGGGGGAAGCAGGGAACCATCCAAGCTGTGTACAGTAAGGATGGGACGTTGTTGACCTCAACTGATGGAGTGTTAGGGCGTTGGAAGGAACACTTTGAGGAACTCCTGAACCCGACAACTCCGCCCTCTATGTTAGAGGCAGAGCTGGAGTATGACGGGGGATCAACACCAATCTCCCGGGGGGAGGTCACTGAGGTCGTCAAACAACTCCAGAGTGGCAAAGCCCCGGGGGTGGATGAGATCCGCCCGGAAATGCTGAAGGCTCTGGGTGTTGAGGGACTGTCATGGTTGACACGTCTCATCAACGTTGCGTGGAAGTCGGAAACAGTACCGAAGGAGTGGCAGACCGGGGTGGTGGTTCCGCTTTTTAAAAAGGGGGATCAGAGGGTGTGTGCCAATTACAGAGGCATCACACTACTCAGCCTCCCCGGGAAAGTTTATTCTAAGGTACTCGAAAGGAGGGTCAGGCCGATTGTCGAACCTCAGATTGAGGAGGAACAATGCGGATTCCGTCCTGGTCGTGGAACGACGGATCAGCTTTTTACTCTCGCAAGGATCCTGGAGGGGGCCTGGGAGTACGCTTATCCGGTCTACATGTGTTTTGTAGACTTGGAGAAGGCGTATGACCGAGTTCCCAGGGAGTTACTGTGGGAGGTGCTGCGGGAGTATGGGGTGAGGGCCCGGGGTCTCTACTCAGGGCCATCCAATCTCTGTACTCCCAAAGCGAGAGCTGTGTCCGGGTCCTCGGCAGTAAGTCGGACCCATTTCCGGTGAGGGTTGGCCTCCGCCAGGGCTGCGCTTTGTCACCAATCCTGTTTGTAATATACATGGATCGGATTTCGAGGCGTAGTCGTGGGGGAGGGGGTCTGCAGTTCGGTGGACTAAGGATTGCACCACTGCTTTTTGCAGATGATGTGGTTCTAATGGCTTCATCGGTCTGCGACCTTCAGCACTCACTGGATCGGTTCGCAAGCGAGTGTGAAGTGGCTGGGATGAGGATCAGCACCTCCAAATCTGAGGCCATGGTTCTCAGCAGGAAACCGATGGACTGTCCACTTCAAGTAGGGAATGAGTCCTTACCCCAAGTGAAGGAGTTCAAGTATCTCGGGGTCTTGTTCTCGAGTGAGGGAACAATGGAGCGTGAGATGGGCCGGAGAATCGGAGCAGCGGGAGCGGTACTGCAGTCCCTTTACCGCACCGTTGTGACGAAAAGGGAGCTGAGCCAGAAGGCAAAGCTCTCTGTCTACCGGGCCATTTTCGTTCCTACCCTCCCCTATGGTCATGAAGGATGGGTCATGACCGAAAGAACGAGATCGCGGATACAAGCGGCCGAGATGGGTTTTCTCCGCAGGGTGGCTGGTGTCTCCCTTAGGGATAAGGTGAGAAGTTCGGTCATCAGGGAGGGACTCGGAGTTGAGCCGCTCCTCCTTCGCGTCGAAAGGAGCCAGTTGAGGTGGTTCGGGCACCTAGTTAGGATGCCACCTGGGTGCCTCCCTAGGGAGGTGTTCCAGGCACGTCCAGCTTGGAAGAGACCAAGGGGTAGACCTAGGACCAGGTGGAGGGATTATATCTCTTTGCTGGCCTGGGAGCGCCTTGTGATCCGCTAGTCAGAGCTGGTTGATGTCGCCAGGGAAAATAAAGTTTGGGGCTCTCTGCTGGAACTGCTACCCCCGCGACCCGACCACGGATAAGCGGGAGAAGATGGATGGATGGATGGATGTGTAACTAATGTCCTGCAGGTCACCCTTGAAAAAGAGATCTTTTGATCTCAAGGGGCTTTCACCTGGTTAAATAAAGGCTACAAACAAAAAAACACATGTGCTCTCCAGTACAGGTTAGCTCTGAGTGTTAGCGAGGCTTGCTAATGTAAACAAAGACGAGATTACGTCCAAAACACATCAGGCATTGTTTCTGATAGCAATTTTCTGTGGGTCCGCCGCCGGTTTGACGTCAGATCGGCGGCAAATCTGTATCCACTCGTTGTACCTCTGTTTTTAAAAGATTTGGGTACGGAGGAAAAGAGAGAGGGTTTTATTTTCTGACACTGCGTGAGTTCCCTGACGCACCGGGGACACATATTTATGTGTAAAAGACATCACAAAGTTCATTTAGCATGATAGGTCCCCTTTAATGTCTGATGCGTTGTGAGAATGAACGTGCATATATTTACTTTTGTGCGCGAGCGTGACACGCATTGCAGACCGCAAGTTAACTGCGACTTTATAATGCTTCTAATGCCATGTTTGCAGAGGTATTGGCATTGGCTACAGACAAACAGTGCCATTTCTCCCACTAGTTCAAGCCATCATACTGTATGTATGTATTGAATGTGTGTGTGTGTGTAGAGGGGCGCCGTTTACCAACAGGCAAGTGCTTGGACCAGAAGGGGGCCCCCAAATAAGGTAGATTAATCTAATTCAATCCAATCCAACTTTATTTATATAGCACTTTAAAACCTCCAGACCAAAGTGCTGTACAGAGAGATACTTAAAATATAAAATCACACAGCTCAGCTCACAAAACATAAAATAAGTAAATTAATTTAAAATAAAAGATACAAACACAAAACAAACCAGAATAAACGTAACAATTTCAAAATAAAAAACATAAAAAAAGATGAAGAAGGTCCACAGCAACGACAACATGAAACACCCTTTAATTTACTGCAACGACATGTTGGGAAACCCCCTCAAAGGGGCCCCATGCATAGCACGCCAAAACTGCTTCTTCAGTTTCATTGCTCCGCTCCGGGGGGGGGGGGAGAGGGGGGGGGACTTTACTGGCAATGATCCGGACCATTGACCTTGTATAAAATTCACAAGTGGACCTTTAACAAAAAAGTTTGAGTACCCCTGCCCTAAACTTTCATCTGCAGATGTAGCACCTCATTTCAGACAGTTTGAAACGCGAGGGCCGTGGCCGGCACGGGGTCTGCCCTCGCTCAAAGGAAAACCTCCAGCGTGACTTGAGACCGCCCCCTTGATAAATAAATGTAATTATAATGAAGCCAGCTGCAATGGATCATTGATCCACCAGGGGGTACAGTGGGGTTCCACACTGGAGCTCATGTGAAATAAACTCTGATACAGTACGGTAGATTTATGTCTGCTACTACTGTATAGCGGATCTTTGTTAAGATCCATATGTCACGGATAGGATCATACTCTGTGCTAAATAAGAGACATGTAATCATTTACAAAACATCACCATGTTTTTATTTAACAAAATAATGTTGGTTAGTCCACAACTACTGTACAAAAAACACCAGGAGGCCCGCCGGCTCCAAAAACGAACGGGAGGAAATGCAGCCCGGCTCTCGATTTAGAACATCTTATCTTATCTTAATAATATCTTCATATTAATAAATCATACAGTATGTGCCCGAAAGGGAGCAGGAGGAAGCAAACACCAACAAAACATTACAAAAAATATACTGCATATTAAAGCAAACTATTGTAAAGGTAAAAGTATGAGCATAACAAATAAAGAAGTGTAAACATTTACATTATTATTATGATTATTTAATATATAAAGACTATATATTATTGAATTACAAGATTAGATATACTGTATTTGATCTAAAATATTGATGTTTCTTTGTTATACTGCAATAGCCTGTGAAAACCATAACACATATGTGTTCAAATGCTCTTCACCAAAACACAACTGAAGTACTGAAAGTCCATGAAACTTGTCTTTCTGTATTTGTGAATGAAGCGCCATCTAATGGTTAAATCCTGAAATTGAAAATCTGACAACGCCCTCTTGGAAAATAGTGGGAGGGCTTAACATTCCCAGCCGCTGGGATCCGTTGGGTCTTTGGCAGGAAGCTGTTGGCTGGAGTCCTTTCTAGAGTGCTACATCTGTAGTGTCATAAGGTCCACATTCAAGCGTTATGACGAGGGAGCTGCAAAACTTATCACAGTCCTATATCAGAATCAGAATTCCTTTATTCGTCCCACAAAGGGGACATTTACGTTGTTACAGGAAAGTATAGATAGAGACGAAGGAAATATAACTCTAGAGGTCTCAGATGTCTCTTTGATGGCTGGCACCTTATCCACACATACAACCACCTGCTATTATATGCAGTTTCACGCATGGATCATTGGAACACAACTGAATCAACACATTGTTTCCCTGATCATAATGTAGATGTCAACAAAGATTAATAAATGTGCGCCTTTCTTGTCTTGTGAATGCTAAAAAATAGGGGTGGGCATCACCAAGCTCCCCACGATACGATACTGTCGCGATACTTAAGCCATGATAAGATAGTATTGCGATTCTACGATATGCTAAATATTGCGATACGGTATATTGCGATATTGCAAATCACATGGGTTATATCCATGTCCGTCTTCCCTTCCTGGTTAAAAAATGTATTTGCAATATGAATAGTTTATGTAAATAACCCAATTATGTTCTTTG
Organism: Gymnodraco acuticeps; assembly: GCF_902827175.1. Classification (NCBI taxonomy): domain Eukaryota; kingdom Metazoa; phylum Chordata; class Actinopteri; order Perciformes; family Bathydraconidae; genus Gymnodraco; species Gymnodraco acuticeps. The sequence continues at coordinate 754,781 of NW_022991569.1, forward strand.
AACCTGAAAAGGAGATGGCATTGTTTTTGTTACTTTCATTGTAATAAATTGTATACATGTCTTAACGTAACTTCCTGTTTTATATAGACATGAAAAATGTGGGTATGCTTGCCACCCACGAGGCTATGCTGGACATGATGCAACTCAAGCTAGCGGACATGGAGGACCGGAGCAGAAGATGCAACGTCCTATAACTGGGCTAGCAGAAGGACTTGAAGGGTCTAACGCCATACCATTTCTGACACACTCGCTTCCAAAGTGGTTCCCCTCCTTAAGTAATCTAAAGGGCGAGTTAATGCGAGCTCATCGTATCTGCAGCAACGACAGGAAGAAGCAGGTGGGCGCTACCCGCACTTTGATTTTCAACGTTCTCCGCTATACCACCCGCCAAGACATACTCCGTGCCGCAAAGAAAGCCCCGCTCACGATTGATGGACGGAGGATTCGCTTCTCCCCTGACTACAGCAGCAACACTGTTAAACGTCGTCAGGCTTTCTCCCGGGCAATGGATACCGCCCGTGCCAAAGGGGTGGAATTTTTCCTCCTTTACCCCGCTACACTGAAGGTTAAGGGAGCTGGTCAAGTTAATACATTTCATTCCCCGGGACATGCCGAAGACTTCATCGTCTCCCTACCAGGAGTGCAGGATGCACCAACCGGCGGGGACGGGGACCCGGGACCTGGGCGCTCGTCTGACGGCGAATAGCGGTCTTTTGGAACTTGTTGGACTATATAGCGCCGCTGTTTTGGACTAAATGCACACTGCTTTTCGTGGACTGGGATCTCTTACATAGTTTTGGATTATTTCTGCAGGCTTCTTTTTATCTGTTTCTGTCTGACGCTGGACTCATCTGAGTTGTTTATCATTGTTTGGCTGATCAGACTAACTTGCAAGCCTACTGCTTGATTTTTGGATCCCACACCACGTAATAGACTCTGGACTTTAATACAAACACAGCCGGCTTCTTTGCTTTTTCTTTTGATCTATATCACGGCGGATCCGCTGCATGTCGGATGTGAATGGACAATGGCCGGTAAGATGTGCATTGGTTATCGTAACAGTGTATGCTATGATGTTACCTATTTATGTTTTTTGCTCTCATTTCTTCTAATACCTAAGCTCATTGTCGCCTTAGGTTATTTAATTTAGTCTGTTAACAACGGTTTAGTAAGCTTTAAGTACTGGGTTGAAGGGTAGGTATCCTTTTGCAGCCCCATATCCAATCAGATCACGGATCAATTTAGGAATATCCGTTTAATGTACTGTTTAGTTATTTTAAGTATCGTCTTTAATATTTATTTTTCTTTATCATCTTGTTTTTGTTACCGGGGAAATGTTTGCGGGATTGTCTTGTTTTTGTCTTTGTCCAGGTATGGGAAACGCTTACATGTTCTCGGATTGCTTATATGAGGAGGGACTTCATTTTATTTTACAGGTTTAGTAAATATGGTTGTTTATCATCTGACGTTCCACTCAGTTTATTGTTAACATCTTCCAGAGCAGTGCAGCCCAATGGGTGATTTATCTATTCTTGTGTGGAACTGTGATGTGTTGAATGCACCTCACAAGCGAGCTAGTGTTTTGACTATGTTACATCGCCGTAAAATTAATCTGGCTTTCCTACAAGAGACGCACCTGCTGAGTAAAGATTCCGGCCGTATTGATAATAAATGATATCACACTATTGCATCCTCTTCAGCTAACTCCAAAACCAAAGGAGTAGCCTTTGTATCTAGACGTAATTTGAACGTTAAGGTGCTGGACATGTGAACAGACACTACAGGGAGGACAACGATTGCCAGGGTGGAAGTGTATGGGAGAAAGGTGGCTCTTATCTCTGCCTATGCCCCAAATACATTTGATAAGGATTTTTATGATACCGTAACTCAAAAAATGCTAGAATTAACCGAGTATGCTATCATGGTGGGAGCGGACATGAACGCAGTATGGAACGGTCAATTTTAACAGCCTCTAGAGATCAGGAGTCGGCTACTGCCGCGCTGCAGTCTTGGGCTGGGAGTTTGGGACTAGTGGACATGTGGCGAGCTTTTAACCCACAGGTTAAAGATTATTCATTTTTCTCAGCCAGACACAATTGGAAGAATTTCTTGACTTGACTTAACTGATAGGTTCAGTTGAGGACCCAAGAATATTATGGGATGCAGTCAAAGGCTTTATAAGAAGCAACACCATATTATTATCTTCAAATGTATGTAAGGAAAGATCTGCCAGATTAGAGGCTTTGGATGCAGAATTTGCTAGTCTTGACTCCATTTTGCAGAATAATCTACTCTAAACAAACGGCATCTAAACGTAAACTTGTCAAAAAGGAAATAAATGATATCTTGAAACAACGATCAGAATTTCTAATACATAGGGTTAGGCAGCGCTATTACTCCCACGGGTCTCGGCCCAGTCACCTCTTGGCTTCAAAAATCAGGTCTAGTGAGCACTTTGCAGATATTCCCTCCATTAAATCTTTAAATGGTAATGTCACAACTGAGCCAAAGCAAATAAATGAGACTTTTCAAACCTTTTATTCCAATTTATATAAGTTAGAGGTTCAGTTGGACAAGAATAGATGTGACGCCTTTCTCGGTCAGCTAGACTTACCACAGCTTGCAGTGACTGATTCCACCCATCTTGATGATCCCATTTCCTTAGAGGAATTAAAAGATGCAGTACGCAACATGCAACAAAACAAATCACCAGGTTTAGATGGGATACCTCCCAACTGTTATGTAGCATTTTGGGATAAACTGGGTCCACTACTTTTGGATATAATGTATTCGATAGATAAAGGCAGTTTTTCGAGGGACGTTAACATAGCCCTGATTTCCTTGCTCTTAAAGAAGGATAAGGACCCGACAGATTGTGCTAGTTACAGGCCACTAAGTTTATTAAATTCAGATCTAAAGATATTTGCAAAAGTGCTTGCCAGGCGCATTCAGGACTATATGCCAACCTTAATTAACTGTGATCAGACAGGGTTTATAAAGTCAAGGCTAGCTGCTGAAAATGTTAGACGTCTTCTCCATATAGATGCTTCAGTAGACAAAAAAGACCCGGCAGCAGTGCTGTCTCTTGATGCAATGAAAGCCTTTGACAGACTAGAGTGGTCCTTCCTGTGGTCTGTGCTGGAGAAAATGGGTTTTGGTAATGGCTTTATACATATGGTTAAGGTGCTGTACTCTAATCCCTCAACTCTGGTGCTCACTGGGCAATTATCCTCCCCGTTATTCCCTGTTTCTAGATCTTCCCATCAGGGATGTCTACTGAGCCCAGCACTTTTTGCACTCTCCCTTGAACCTCTAGCCCAAATGATACGCCAATCCCCTAGTATACATCCGATTTCTGTTTGTGACACTCACCATCAGGTGGCGCTATACGCAGATGATATTCTGGTTTTCATGGAGAAACCGACTCAATCTATGTTATCTATTTGTGAGGAGTTTGGTTGTCTCTCTGGCTTTAGGATTAATTGGTCTTAATCCGCCCTCTTACCCTTAATGAGCCAGCTAAAATGCTTCAATTTCCACCCAATGTCCCAGTTGTCTAGCACTTTAAATATCTTGGGATAGAAATGTTCCCATCTTTAAATCACATTGTAACATATAATTACTCAGAAGCATGGAACAGGATTAAGGTTTTTGGAAAGTCCATTTGGAAAGATGGACTAGCCTTCCGAACTCTCTTCGGGCCCGAATATCTCTAGTCAAAATGAACATTTTACCCAGGATTAATTTTGTCATCTCAATGATCCCCCTCTCACCCCCGGTTGACTATTGGAAAAAAATCCACTCTTTTATTTCGCGCTTTATCTGGAATTCAAAGCGTCTGCGACTAAAATGATCCACTATGGTGGTCTGGCAGTGCCTAATTTTAAATTGTATTTGTGGTCATTTGTGCTTCGTCCGTTACTGGTGTGGCATAACCCTAATGCTTCCGTTTCCTGGTGTAATATAGAGGAAAATATCGTACAACCTTGGAACCTGCAGGATATCCTTTTTGCCAATTTAACAATGTCAACTACGCTTTGGCCCTATAGTTTCACATCTCATCAAGATATGGCGCACAGCTGAATCACAATGTAAGATTCCCTCAAGTGGCACACACTTTCTCCTATATTTGATAATAAAGGTCTGCTAATTGGTGGGAGACCTGTCTTATCCTCTCATTGGAGCAACAGCAGTATTCACCACTTGAGTGACATTTATGATAACAGGGGCTTATGCTCCTTTCAAGAAATTAAGAGTGCATTCAATCTGCCAGGTAGCTCATTTTTCTTCTACAGATGGAGCACTCCAGATCAGACTCAGATGGGTGTGTCCCAGTCAAAAGCCCAGCGGATGCCAGTGGCTGGGGGTGTTGCCAAATTGCTAGAGGGCGTTGCCCAATTTCCCCATTCGTTCAATTACAGGATGTAACCATGAGATGGCGCTTCATTCACAAAATACACAAAGACAACTGTTTGCAATGTTTGCAGCTCTGCAGTTGTGTTTGCTGAATACTGTAGCATTTAATCACTTATTTGTTACTGTATGGTTTTCACAAGCTACTATAATGAAAAAACATCAATATTTTAGATCAAATAAAGTATATAGTTTGCTTTATGCAGTATATTTCTTGTAATATTGTTGGGGTGTTTTTACACAGTACAGTAGATTGAAGTAAATCAACTTATACATTAAGATAAGATAAGATGGACCTTTATTAATCCCGTGGGGAAATTCAGTAGTTCAAACAGCAACAGGGTGAGAGTGAAAAACAGGACAGCACAGATTCACACACACTAGGGGTGTAACGGTATCCGTATTCGTCCCGTACCGTCACGGTTCGGACGTCACGGTTCGGCACACGCAGTCACACGACGAATACGCCTTTTTTTTATTAGTGGGAAAAAAGTGTCATTCAGGGCAGTATCCACTACACTATATATAATCCAGGGGGCGGTATTGCGCCTAAAAGCTGTTTGCCAGCCGCCCTTAAACAACAAATGAAGAACAAGAAGAAACACAACAACAAAACGTACAAAATACAAGAAGAAGAAAAGTTAGTATGGCGATTTCAGATAACACAGGAGCTAGAACCCACCTGCTTCTTTTAAATCAGCTGTGTGGGAACATTTCGGGTTCCCTGTGGACTACAATAACGATGGAGTGTACGAGTGGTGGATCGGACGAGGACGGTGTGTCGCCGTTGTTCTACAGTGGTGCGGTATGCTAATGGTAACACAAGCCAAACATGCTAAATCATATCAGAAGGCATCACCCAGATTTGCCAATCACCGGAGCCCGGCGAAAGACAACAGCAGTTCAACAGCTGATCCCCGCTGTTTTTAAGAAGCCAAGAGAGGTGAAAGCCGTGAGACCAAAATAAATAACGGAAGCTTTTGGCATATGTTTTTCAACGACTTTGCGCTCTTGAAACACTTTCTCATTATTTATGATGTCATATTTTCAAGACATTATTTTTAGTTTTACAGCTTATTGAACCTTTTTGTTTGACATCAGCCATTATAGATAATAGGGCCATCTGAGTGTACGGTTTGTTTTTAACTGTTTAATACAGTTCATTATTCAAAAAAGAGTTATTTATTTTTAAACTGAAACTTGCACTACTGTTCAATCATAAATAACAACAAACCTGGAGTTATGCATTTGGGACTTTTTTTTGCTTTTTCTTGTTGTACCGAACCGTACCGAACCGTGACCTCCAAACCGAGGTACGAACCGAACCGTGACTTCTGTGAACCGTTACACCCCTAACACACACTATAAAAAAGGATTTTGGAGGGTAGTATATATTATCCAAGCAAATCATTTAAATTGTACTCAAGGTATATAAGTGAGCATTGTTAGTATATTTGAATGGGTAAATTCTACCTACACTACCTAATTTCTGACAGTACCAACTGAAACACAAACAATCTGTGTAAAATCTACTTGAAGACATTAGGCCCACACTGCCCCTTTGCGCATGCGTCTGCGGTGATTCTTGGCTGCAGGCCAGAGGAACGGTTCTCTTTCGCGCCTCCCTCCTCCTGGTGTGTGGAAATGTTGGAAGGTAAGATATTACTGTCTATCATGTCCTACATATAAATGTTCACGTTTTTTGAGGTTCATCACAAGACTTGTTGTCTGCTTGCTTCACTGTTAGACAAGGAATGTAAGTTTGTTCTCATCTATTACTCACTGGAAGTCGGTCACTGATGCTAGATAGCTGTAGCTAACATAGGAGCTAAGAGTAAAGCACTATGATGTTTAGCTCCATATTGTTAATAATTGTTATTACAGCAATAATGTGCATGTTGACGGCATGCCGTCTGAAATGAGTTAAGCGTCACGGCGACAGTTGTATATTAATGTAAGTTAACCAGCCAAGTTGTGTTTCACGTTAGCATCGTGCATGCTTAGCAGAGAAGGCTATTGTTTGCTAGCTAAGTACTAACAAGAACAGCGCGCGGAAGGCGGCATTCGTTTAAATCAACCTTTGAAGTTGGTCGTCCTCTATATAAGGTGTGTTTGTCCAATGTTATTTTCCACACAGTATCCAATGGTGATGCACACTACAAAAATCAGTAGCCGTTTATTAAATAACATGTCAGTTCAAGTAAAATGACGAACTCTGACCCGGTTGAGTAGTATTGAGTACAGTAACGGTTTGCGGGGGACACATTCAAATGATGCACAAGGCTAACTAAGTTGAAGCTAGCCTGTAGCATCTCTCTTACGGCCCCTACACACGGCGGCGTGCGTTACCGCTTGGCGGTGGGCGTGTCTGAAGCTTGGGGATTTTTTACGAACAACGCGACCAACAACCAATCACATGAATGTCCCGCCCCGGACATACAAAGCAAAGCATTCATGCTACATCCATGCTGGCTAAATATACTGTCTATGCTTGCTAGCTGTCCATTCAAACGAAGTACACTGGATATAAACTCCCCAAAAAGGCGAAAACCTACCAGTGTCACCCACTGTCTCTGCCACCTCCCCCCATGCCTGGCTCCTCCGGTTTGTATCCATGTATGTAAAGAGGGACTGGTCATATAGTACCGCCACGATCTTTTTCTCCTCCATTTTTTGACATATGGGAAATAACTGCGGTCTGGCTCTCCCAACATACACGCGGTTTGATTGGCTAGCGCTTGAAGCGGCAACGCACGCCGCCGTGTGTAGGGGCCGTAACGGAGCCTACACACGGCGGCGTGCGTTGCCGCCTCAACGCTTCTGCCCATTCACTTTCAATGGGGTGACGTCACGATTCGCCGAACTGCATTGTGGGAGCAAAGCGTAGCTTCTCTCGCAGTGCTCGCTGCAAAAGTAGAGCAATGTTCTACTTTTGCCGCCTCGACGGAGGCGTAAGCCAATCAAATCCCGCGTATGCAAATCTGACATTCCAAGCGCTAGCCAATCAAACCGCGTGTATGTTGGGAGAGCCAGACCGCAGTTATTTCCCATATGTCAAAAAATGGAGGAGAAAAAGATCGTGGCGGTACTATATGACCAGTCCCTCTTTACATACAGGGATACAAACCGGAGGAGCCAGGCATGGGGGGAGGTGGCAGAGACAGTGGGTGAAACTGGTAGGTGTTCGCCTGTTTGGGGAGTTTATATCCAGTGTACTTCGTTTGAATGGACAGCTAGCAAGCATAGACAGTATATTTAGCCAGCATCGATGTAGCATGAATGCTTTGCTTTGTATGTCCGGGGCGGGACATTCATGTGATTGGTTGTTGGTCGCGTTGTTCGTAAAAAATCCCCAAGCTTCAGACACGCCCATCGCCAAGCGGTAACGCACGCCGCCGTGTGTAAGGGCCGTTAGTCTATCTAACGTCGGCCGTCAGTTTCCTCGTGTGTCTGTATTCATATGAGCGTGCATGAAACGATAAATACTGAGACAACTATCTTGCGACTATCTCTTAGTGAAAAATAACCATCGTATATTCTGCCAAGCCACAGTAATAATGATTTATGATTAATTTGTCTTTTTTGAGGTATAGCTGTAGCAATAGCCTATAGACTTATGTTTACATTACGCTTACTGTATATTATCGTGAGGACTGGATAGATTACCACGGAGCAGAGCCAAAGCTCATTGTTATATATTTTAGGATTTTTCTACATATAAATGTTTAATTGTGTTATTTTGTTGGTAATGTTCAGTGTAAGAAATGTGAATATAAGTGTAACATCCTCAGAGACGGCACCTAAGTCCTATACATTTTAAATCCTGCAGACAATTCGTAGTGGAGTGGAGGTGGTGACCCTCAGCCCACGTGTCTGGTTTATTCAATGAGGCTCAGGTGAGAACATTACATTTATTTTTTTTCCATTTCAACTCACTGTTGTCAGAGTTGTGAGTAATGAGTGTTGTCCCCTATGCTCTTTATTAGATCAAGGAGGAGTTCCGACACATAACAACTCTTTCACTGGAAGAGACTTTGATGCTGAAACTGGATGGGTACACTAACACCACTCGCTCCAGCTGATGCGTGCCAAAGGAGGAGATGCTGGCTCCAGGATGCGCCCTCTTCTGAGCACAATTGATGAGGTACATTTATTTAAATGTTTCATTCAAGAATATGAAAATGCAGAAATAAGTCTTGTCACTAAAATGCATTTCCTCACAGGCCCAGAGTATTGGAAAAAAGAGATACAGTGGCCAGGTGCCTGATTCAAGACCTTGGGGAACGCCAAGAAGACCTTTTTCAAGACAGCCAGGTATGTCATTAAAGACTGATCACTTCAAGATTTTAACGGAGTTATTTCGGAGGTCGCTCTGATACCATGGTTTAATTTCTGTGATTAACCACTCTGACACCTAACAAATAAATATGCAATTTATTGCTGTAAATCTGTAAACATCTTATTGTTTTTATAAATGGTTTAGCATTCACAGGAACATGATTTAGGGATAATGTACTGATGTGCTTGCTACTTAACATATACAACTACCTAAAAACAAAAACCTTCTTTTGGTGTTAAAGTGAAATAAGATAAATAAAATCATGCACTGAAAAGTTATGTTCATGGGAAAGAATCAATTTAATGTCATTGATTAGATCGATGGGCAATTTGACTGGGCCTGACATGTTTTATATAAATTAGAAATCTTGTTTTATTTTTAATCGCTGCCACACATTTTTACAAATCATTTTAAAAAAAAAAGTCAATCCCTGGTTTTATTGATTAGGCTTAATGCTAGACCACAAAGCCTATATTGTATAATAGCTTATTGTTAATATGCCTAATTTAAAGTGAATATGCTTTTCTTTCTTTCTTTTCAACATGGAGGACGAGCCTGACAACGTCGTGGACCAAACTATGAAGGTGTTTGTGATCCATGATGCCAGGGACAGGGGACAGGGGACCAGCAGATATGTCTATTGTCATAAGACAGAGTTTTGTGCGGAAACCAAACAAAGGCATTCGCATTGTTGATGGGATTCATCTCTACACCCTCAACCTGGAATACCCCAACAAGCTCAAATACACATTTGAGGTATTCTAAAAACAGTTTTTGGAGCTTGATGGAACCAAGCTGCTCAAAAAGGTCCAGAGCCGCAAATAAACAATTTCTTCTCAAGTGGATGTTGACTTGTTTTAGTGCCGAGTGACACAAACACAAAATAATGTGATGTGGAATGTAATGGATGTGGAGAAACCTTTTTCTGTTAAAAGTGGACTGTTTACTGGCACTCAAAGGTTTTAATAGTTGAGTAAATTGCACTTGGAAGATTATGTTAAAAATGCTTACAATTTCCATGCACTTTACTGTTAAAACAATGTGATTGTATGACTATTTTGAAGATTCTGCTCAGTGTTAACAATTGAAATGCACTTAACTGTTTAAATAATCTCAATGTATGGCCATATTGCACTTATACATTTGGTCAATAAAAAAAACATGATCAATACAATCTTGTGTGGCAATATATTGTTACTGGTAACCTTACTAATAAAGTAATATGAATGTGTAATATGGATCAATTATTAAGTAAATAGCTGCCTACGATTAGGAGTAAATATTACTCATTTATAAGTAATACGTTTTAAGTAATTGAGTTAGATTTTACTTAATTTCTTAAAGTAAGTCTTATATATTAAATATTAGTAACCTTTACCCAGCTGCCTATGATTGAGAGTAAATATTACTCATTTATACATAATATGTTTTATTAAGTAATTGAGTTAGATTTTACTTAATTTCTTAAAGTAAGTCTTATATATTAAATATTAGTAACCTTTACCCAAAAACATTGGGTAAAATCTACTCAAAAGAAGTGTGTGCAAATTGTTAACCCCCATTTTATTGAGTAGATCTTATAGGTTGGTTTTTACAATGCAGATTAATAAAATCAAAAATAAGATGAGCGATAAAAATAAAACTCCTTTTCCCTCAACAATTTCCTTTTCCGAGCGCCACTCTCAAACTTTTTCTTCTCCGACATTTTCTCCTAAACAACCTTCATCTGTCACTCAATCACTCACAATTTGAACAAGTCACATGTGAAACATATTCTCATTCTGATTGGCTGTTAAGTGGTGCCCACTGACTGTTACATCATTTTTGAGAAACATCTCTGGAATCCATCGATCTGATTGATTAGCGGAGCAAATGATCAAAATAGTATGGAGGGAAGATATTTCCGTTTGGATTACTGTTCTGGGGGAAGCTCACGAGTGTGTGTGTGTGTGTGTGTGTGTGCTGTGTGTGTACCTGTGTGTGTACCTGTGTGTGTTTGTGTCATTTTGCGTTTGTGTGTGTATTGTGTTTGTTTCCCGGGGAAAACACTCACGAGAAACACCTGCTGTTGTTATGCCTGCTGTGACGTCAAGTTACTCAGTTATCCGCTTGTATTTATGCCGTTACAAGCTTCAAAGTTGTATTTATCATCTGAATTTGCCGAAACAAGTTTAATATTCTGAAAGCCAAGACTTTTTTTATTTGAAATCAGATTAAAACAAACTGTAACGGACCCTGCCGTGTTATCTATGATTACTATGCCTTACATTCATAATTTCATCCGGAGGGAGAGGGGACGGCGCTGTGGAAGTGCAGGGTGGTGAGTGAGAGCTGTCATCTTCCCTTTACAAGCTTCAACAATGTATTTATCGTGTGATTTTGAAAATAAAAGTTTCATATTCTGAAAGCCAAGACTTTGTTTGGGGGGGGTGGGAGGAGAGCTGTGGAATGTGACCCTTGGGAGAATTCCTCCACACATTCCGATGGCCAATTCGTTTTAAACAAAGAGTTCGCAACACAGGACAGCATGGGCAACATGGGGGGTGGGGGCTGGTGAACGGTCTGGTCAATGTTTGTAAACACAATCCCCAGGATGTGTCCTAATCAGGAGCCGGGTAAATGAGAGAGCCCCCGAAAAACAGATCCCGAAATAGCTCGTCCTGGTTTCCGCAGCAGATAGGCCTACAGTATGGTGTCTGTTATGTCAGTCATTTTAAATAAAACGTCGAAAACTGAACTTGAAAATGGTTTCCTCTTTTTATTTTATGTATCATTTTCGGGACGGGGAGACGTGTGTGATTACAAATTAATTTGCAGAAATGTAAAGTGATCTAACTAAGTTCTATTCATATTCTTGACGGGAAGAGCAGTGTAAATGGGTGGCCATATGCATTTGAAAAGCAATATAAATCACACAGTTATTATACAATAGGCTATAAAAGCACCATCGATAACCATTACCTTTCTCCAATTCAAACTTTGGACGGGAAAAAAGGAAGGTGTACATGGTTGGGCTATACTGTAGGCCCTAGGGGCGGCGGGTGCTGTGGCTAGGGAAGGCTAAGCCTTCCCAAATATTTGTGTAGGCCTAACTGCATCCTGGTAAAATAAAAATATAATGTCTTTGACATTAGCGCTGCTATGCAGCCACCTGTGCCCTGTACCACGAAGCCAGTTCAACAGACCCTGGATATGCTTGAGTTATCTTAACTATCCCTAACAAACGCGATCTCGCTAAACGGTCCTACGGCGCTGGTTATCAACTCGGTAAATCAAGCCAGGGTTTCTCTCTCCAGCTGAGAACGCGTTCACGTGAAAGGGGCGGGGTTAGCTACATTTGACCAATCACAAACAGGGACAAGTGTACTGACAGCGCAACATTACATTACATTGCATTTAGCTGACGCTTTTATCCAAAGCGACTTACAATAAGTACATTCGACCAGGAAGACACAACCTTGAAGAAAACAGAATCATATAAGTACATCAGATTTCATAGAGCCAAACATTTCAAGTGCTACTCAACTGGCTTTAGATAAGCCAGTCCTTTATTAGTATAAAAGTGCTTTGTTAATAGTTCTATCGCTCGAAGTGGAGTCGAAAGAGATGAGTTTTCAGTCTGCGCCGGAAGATGTGCAAGCTATCTGCTGTCCTGATGTCAATGGGGAGCTCATTCCACCATCTTGGAGCCAGGATAGCAAACCCACGTGTTTTTGCTGATGGGAATTTGGGTCCCCCTCGCAGCGAGGGCGCAGCGAGTCGTTTGGCTGATGCAGAGCGTAGGGCACGCGCTGGGGTGTACGGTTTAACCATGTCCTGGATGTACGAAGGGCCAGATCCATTCGCAGTATGGTAAGCAAGTACCAGTGTCTTGAAGTGGATTCTAGTAGTTACCGGAAGCCAGTGAAGGGAGCGGAGGAGCGGAGTGGTGTGGGAAAATTTAGGAAGGTTGAAGACCAGACAAGCCGCTGCATTCTGGATGAGCTGCAGAGGTCGGATGGCACATGCAGGTAGACCAGCCAGGAGGGAGTTGCAGTAGTCTAGGCGTGAGATGACGAGAGCCTGGACCAGAACCTGAGTCGCTTTCTGTGTCAGCTGGGGACGTATCTTCCTGATGTTGTAAAGCGTGTATCTGCAGCAACGGGTTGTAGCAGCTATGTTTGCAGTGAAGGACAGGTTGTTATCTAGGGTCACACCCAGATTCCTTGCAGTCTGAGTTGGGGAAACAACTGAGGTGCCGATGTTGATTGTTAGGTCAAGAGTGGGACAATCTTTTCCCGGAAGGAAGAGCAGCTCAGTCTTGTCAAGGTTGAGCTTGAGGTGATGAGCAGACATCCACTGAGAGATGTCAGCTAGACAAGCAGAGATGCGTGCGACGACCTGGGTCTCTGAGCGAGGAAAGGACAGAATTAATTGGGTGTCGTCAGCGTAGCCATGGTATGAAAAACCATGCGGGCTAATGACTGATCCGAGTGAGTTTGTGTACAGGGAGAAGAGGAGGGGACCAAGAACAGAGCCCTGAGGGACCCCTGTAGTTAATTGACAAGGGTCGGACTCAGACCCTCTCCAAGTCACCCTGTAGGTACGGTCTTTCAGGTATGAGGTGAGGAGGGAAAGTGCAGAGCCTGAAACTCCAAGTTTTTGGAGAGTGCGAAGGAGGATCTGATGATAATGACAATATCAACCAACACTGATTTCACTGTGTCCATAAACAGAGACGTTTTGGCCCAAGGAGCAAAATCAGCAGCAGTAGTATTGCAAGATTCGGGTGTCCAAAATGGTAGTGATGATGGTGGTAGTCCAGGAGTCTGTTCCTGGCTGCAACTCGCGGGGGGAGTCTTGGTTTTTCTCAGCTCCATGTCTAGTTTACAACGGTCGTCTTAGTGGGGTCCTTCGTTTTAGATGATTTGCTGAGTGGAGGGTGGGGTTTATTGCGTTGAATGGGGGGAGTCATTTATAGAATTGAGAGTTTAAAAAAAAAAAAAGTTCTTTAAGCGTTGTAGCTTTTTCATCAATCATCTCCAACCAAGCAGCAATAGGTCAACATTTAAGAATAAGTAATAGTTTGTCAAGATTTTACGGAAAAAGTCAAAAAAGTATAGTTTGTCAGAAATATGGAAAAGTCATTGTGTACAAATAGTATGTTGAAAATCAAAAAGAAAGAAAACTCAATTCATTACAAATTAATGAATATTTTACCCTGTTCTAAAGTTTTTGCACCCCTTAAAGAAAAACCCCTTCCTTACCAAGTACTTCATATTATACCCTTTTGTTAAGTGTTGCGTACATCAAGGTGTATCTTAAAGTATCTTGGTAGCAGAAAATAACTAAAATATGTAAGGTTATCAGAAAAGAAAAAACCTTGTTTAACTGAACAAGTGTTGCATACGCCAAAGTGTGTCTAAAAGTATCTTAGTAACACAATGTATAGCCTTTGTTGTCTAATTCTTTGATCTCGCATGCTGTCTGCGTTTTCTTTGCTTTTTACTGCAAATATCTTATGTCACCATATGTGACGTATGAGGCCCCGGTTGTAGAGCGTCCCGAATGGCTGTATTGAACCGAATAAACGCCAAGTTGTTGATTCCCCTGGAGACTCGGATGGAGTAGATGGAGGTTGATACATATCAATGTCAGCCATATCAATGTCAGCCATAGCGCTGTCGAGATCTGGTGTCCAGATTGTTGGAGAGGATGGAGGTCCTACAGGCGTTTGCTCCAGGCTGCAACTCGCGGGGAGAGACTTGTTTTTTTTCAGATCCATTGTTAGTGTTCAACAAATGTCCTTGAGGGGTCCTTACTTTAAAATGATCTGGTGAGGACGGCGGGGGTTGTTATGTTTAGTGGGAGGCGGAGTCATGCTGAGTGGGATGATGACGAGGAGGAGGAGGAGGAGGAGGAGGAGGAGGAGGAGGAGGAGGAGGAGGAGGAGGAGGAGGAGGAGGAGGAGGAGGAGGAGGAGGAGGAGGAGGAGGAGGAGGAGGCGGCTAGGGTTGGGAGGATTAAGACGCATTTCTAAGATTCCTAGTTCAAGAGATTTAAGAAAGATTGACAGCATACCCTTTGACAGATCACCCCTTAAAAGAAAAAAACATTGTTTAACTGAACAAGTGTTGCATATGCCAAAGTGTGTCTAAAAGTATCTTAGTAACACAAGAAAAGAGAAAAAAGCATTGATGTTAACAACAACTGGACTGTTCCACTGAAATAACAAATACATAATTTCAAAAAGTGCGCTTAAAAAAGAAAACATTTATTCAGATAAAGTATTTTGTTAGACTATTAAGTCCAATATGGTTACATTTACCCCTAAACCATTTGTATTATATGTTTGTTTTCCTAATAAAGACAGAGTCACCTGAATTAATCTAGTCTCCAGACCTTTTATTTTTAACATTTTGTAACAATCTTTAAACATTTGTAGAGAACAAACACTGTGGTTAAAATGAGTGTCTTTATGACGACTCTCACACAGTTGGTATTTTTCACAAAATTCATTTTTAAACACATCATCTTGATACAGAGATAACACATTTTCGTAAGACAACCCCCGAAGCTCTTTTTACATAGGTAACACAATGCTTTTCTTTGAGGGGGTCCATAGTTTTAAATGATCTGGTGAGGAGGGTGTGACTTGTTATGTTGATTGGGAGGCGGAGTCCTCTGCAAAAGTGAGAGTCTTTTTCACCAGGATAATGTCGATCGATGTCTGACTCTGTTTAAAAAGTTCTTTAAGCTTTGTAGCTTTTCCATCAATCATTTTCAGCCAAGCAGTCAGAGGCACCCGCAAGGATGTCTGAAAAACCCCGCATGTAGAGTTGAAATACTCCAAAACAAAATCATCAGAGGGGTGCTTCCCCAGCGTCACCATACGGCTTGCGCGGTAATACCATCGCCCCGATGGTCCGCTTTTAGTTTCCCAGACGGTGCTTGTCAGGATTCTTCTCACTTCTGGCGGCGGGGAAATATCTCCTTCTTCTTCCTCCACCTTGAGGGGCAGCGGTGCAAACTCTTCTTTGATCTCGCATGCTGTCTGCGTTTCTTTGCTTTTCTTTGCAAATATCTTGTACACCGCGGGTTCCACGCCTGTTTCTTGATGCACTACTTCTTCCGATACAGTGGTTGCGTGGAGATCTCTGGAGGACACCAGAGTTAACACAGCCCAATCTGTTGAGGTCAGTGTCGCTTTAACACTACGGGGTCCATACGTTTCTCCATTCTTCAGATTGTAGAAATGCAGTTCATTCGCCATATAGTTGAATACATAACCCCAAACATCGCCATTTTTCAGAGTCCATTCTTCATGAAGTTCTTCGGCTGGAGGCGTCTGAACCCGGCCCAGATACTGCATTCGTTTCTTGATTGGCGCTCTGGACGGGTGGCGGTAAGTTGTCACAGGCGTCTCACTGATTAAACCCATATCGAGGCTTCTCTTGGCCATTTTTCTTTTTTGAAAGGTGACTGGGTAAATGGAATTGCTGTCTTGTTATTTCGTTTGAGCGTATTTCTACCTAATTCCACCCCCCCACTATTTGTTGGCCTCATAGCCCCGGAAGGGGTATAAAAGGGGGAGAGGCTGGAGGGGGGCTGGGTAGACAGTCTCACACATAACTTCAAAGAGACACCTAGATTAACATCAAAGGTTTATAGCACACCAGTGTGAAGTCACACCGGCCTGTTATAACACCTCACATCAAAGGGCAAACACCAAAGGCTAATTAGATTAGACATCATAATTCGATTAGACAACAAAAGGGCTCTGAGGGGGGCCATACAATACAACTTCAAAGAGACTTAATCAACACATCAAATAATTAGACAACAAAGGCGCTAGCCAGGGGGCTTTTCACATAACACACATCAAAAGGATCTCGAACAAAGGCGCTACACAGGGGGGCATTTCACCCCTAGGGGTGATGACCCCTCACCCTCACATCAAAGGATGTCGAACAATGGGAGGCGGGACTTAGCTCATTTGCATAATTGGAGGCGTGTCCACCTGTCACTTTGTATGCATACTAATGTGATTGAAACAGTATCATTACTACTACTCGCCCAGCCAATCAGAAATAGGAACCTTTTTCTCCCACGAAAGTCCCTGCTCTCTAGCAGGGACGGACGGAAAAGGGGGTAAAAAGGTTCTCATGAACAAATGTTAGTCCCGGATCTTTTTGGTGTGAACGCAACATTTCGGAACTATATCGGAACTAAAGTGGGAAAAATTCTGAGGTGTGAACGCGCCTATTTACTGCAGTTTAGTTCCTTGTTTTAGGCCAAATTAAATCAGCATGGCATTTATTTTATACTTACATTGGTAAAAATTACTATAATCAATACTTTCGATTATAAAAATGTATGTTTTGTATAAAAATGTGAAAACACTGACAATATAGAAGTGGTTGCTCATAGTGATTCAACAGTACAATTACCCCCTGAATCTGCATCTCCCTTCAGATATACAAAGCATTTTGTGATTGAGTGTATTTTTCTTTTAACTGCTCAGCTGTCCATCTCACAACTGCTTTGATTGAGCACAATTTTGGGGGTCTGTTTAGAGGAAAAAGGCTCTAAAACTTTACACTACCTGCGCCAAACAGCACACTGACATAGTTTACACTTAGCTGATGGAACATTTAGCAGCTGAAAAGTCATATATTTCTTTTAGGACTTGGTAGAGACAAAAAAGAAAAAAAAGATTCAGAAAATGTAATATTGTATTTACCATAAGATGGCAAAACATGTCTTTAATCAAAGACAATGTTTCTATGTAGTCGATGTTCTGATGGCAAGTGTGTCAAACTACCCTAAAAGATGATGATGTTAAATGGAAATGTGGTCCTGTTCAATATGATCTAACATCAGTTATTGCAGATTAAAAGGACCTGTCTCACTGGGTTCCACTCATTCTGTGCATGAACACCACTGAAAACTAATTGGCAGATTGGTCTTAAATTAATTAAGATATATGTATACCCCTTAGGGCATGAACAACCTAATTACATCATAATCAAACCGTTTGGGTGTGTATGATCAGAGGGTCAGTGGTTTGATCCCCAGCAGTCAACATGTCAAAGTGTCTCAGGGCAGACTCTTCAGCTTCAATGCTCCTGTGTGCATGTAGTGTACCGTACTAAAGTGTATGTAAGTATCTTTGGATAAAGGTGTCAGCTAAATGCAGTGGTGGATAGTCACACTTAGGTACTGTACTCAAGTATAATTAGGAAATACTACATTTTGGAAGCCGTTATTGTACGTCTTTAATCCCTTATTTTGTTTTTAGTATTTAGTTCAGGTTTTAGTAACACATTTTTTGTTAAAAAATATAGAAAATATAAATAAATTATTTAAAAACATTGATATGTATTCATATGTTAAGATATCCAGCAGCAGTATGTAAAGTAATTTAAATTAGCTCTACATGTACCAGCTGTGATAAACACACTAACACATCATAATCCAATCATACGATTCTGAAATGGGCACAGTACTTTTGCTCTTGGTACTTTAAGTATAATTGAATGCCGAAACTGTTTTACTTTTACCTAAGTATTATTGAAGAAGATTGAAGAAGATTCAATTTATTGTCATTACGTAGTACAGGTACTATGTAACAAAATGGTTTCTCTGCATTTGACCCATCCTGGTGTTAGGAGCAGTGTGCTGCCATTATGAACTGCGCCCGGAGAGCAGTGTAGGGAACGGAGCCTTGCTCAGGGACACCTCTGTAGCACGTGGTCTTTTCGGGACTTGAACTGGTGACCTTCCAGTTGCCTAGCCAAGTCCTTATGGAATTCGACACCACCGCCCTATTATATTGAATGCAAGACTTTTACTTATAACACATTATTTTTACAATTCATTGATTCTTTGACTTAAGCAAGACATCTCAGTACCAGTGGCGTTTTCTCCCGAAGCCAGGCTTCCCCTGTTTTTTCAGATTGTAGTTATAATTTAAATAAATAAAAACACTTTGTTTTGTTTCGATAATTCTCCTTTGCTGTGTGTTGCTGCCGGCCCGTCTCTCCTCCATTCTCATTGAGTATTTTACAAAGAGTGAAACAAACAGCGCCCCTCTAGATGTTATGGTGAAACAGTAGATTGCACTCACTGTTGCGAGAGGAGGCCAGCAGAATCTGGCTTCCCTTGGTGAAGAAAAATTGAGGGATTGACCAATCAGATGAGGCTCACGTGATGCCCCTGCCAACCTGTGATTGGTCAGGGCCATGCCAAGGGAAGCCAGCCGCCTCTTGCTTCCCTTCAGAGGCGGCTGGTGGCTGGTGATTTGATTGGACACTGCCATCCAATCAAATCACATCAACATCAGTATTAATACTGTAACTGTCATCACCGCCGTTAGAAATTATCAATCAAATGAAGCATTATGGAGGGTGGAGATTTGGCGTACTTAATCAAACATAACTTTACTAAACTTCCGCTACAGCAGCAACTAACAATTAAATCAGATGACAGGCCAATGCCCACACTCGAGCTGTGTGTACACAGAGGGAAAAGGGAGAGAATCGGACGTTCAATGAGGACAATTATGTCCGCACGGAGTGGCTAACTGGAAGCGCTAAACTTCAGCGTCTATTTTGCTGGCCATGTCTTATTTTTGACAAGGATTCGTGCTCCCTGAACAATCCTTGGGCAACTTCAGGATTCATCAAGCTTGCCAACCTGTCACGGGCAACTGAGAGGCACGGTAAATCCAAAAATCACATAGATTGTGTGATTGTCTGCATACATTAATAAGTAAAATGCTTAAATGAATAAGGAGAGAGTTTCAGCTGGAGAGTGCGTGCGGACCTTTCGGTTAGATAACAGGCGTGTGCAAGTCCTGCATCTGTGTGATACAAATGTGTGTAAAATGATACCGGGCGCTGTAATCACTCATCTGGTTACGTTATTGACCACCCCCCCCCCCCCGACCCAAAAAATGGGCTTCCCCTACATTTTTCCCCACGCCACGCTACTGCTCAGTACTTCTTCCACCGCTGGCTAAATGACATGTAATGTAAGGGTGCATTCACACCTAATAGTCCGCTTCTCTGGTGCGCACCAGACCACAGTTTGTTACATTGTTTCATTTTTCAGAAGGTTCGGTTTGCGTTCACACGGCAAAACTCAAACGGACTATAAACTTTAACCACAAGTCATGTGCACGGAAATGCGTTCAAGCATTGGTGAGACATTAAGGCGGGACACCCCAGGTGAATAGGGTAATTTTTTTAACTTAAAGGTATCAGCTAGAAATGTCTCCAGTTAATTACTTACAATAAGGCAATTGTCTTTTGTATTACAAGTTTTCTGAAATAGCATGTTTAAATATGAAAATTATCCATTATCTCATTAAATATGAACATATTTTAACACATTTCAGGAATCGAAATCTGAACTTTGGATATAGCCAGATTCAAAATTATTGTTTCATTTTGTAGTTATATTAGTATCTAAGGCTTTTACAGAAGGGATATTGGATATCTCTTTTTATCACTCCATAAATCAGAAAATACTGTCAACAGCCCTAAAATATCCATTTTTGCCATGTTTTTAGGTATACAATGTTGTATAATTCAGGCTATGAATTATATATGAACAAACCCTTCTGTAAAAGCCTTCATAATATTGATAGGAATATAACTGGAAGGTTTGGTGTATGTACGTGCTACTGAAGTTGAAATTTCGAACTCAGAGTAGGAGAAAAAACTCATTTTGAGAAAACGACCTTTAAATATTGCAGTGAGGCGCTAGCTAAACCCTCCTGTTCTTTGGATGACAGCTTGCGCATCGACGCACTCCGTGAAGGTATTTCATGTTCAGGGTCATTTTTTTTTTTTATAACCTTGCTTCGTGCAAGTGACAATTGTTGTCGTCTTCTCTGTGAACGTTTTTTTCGCCGTTCTTTTGGCATTTTGAGATTTCAATTTCTAGCTGAAAGCTAACCAGGAAGTGTTTTAGCACACCACGTGACACTTCGTTCACACCAGCAATGAACTGCTCCAGAGTTCACTAGCAAGCGTTCCGAGACCACCTATTTTAGCGGACCAGAGTCCGATTGTTTAGTTCACTTCAGAGGTCTCGGACTGCGTTCACACCGACCCAAACGAACCGCACCAAGCGTCTAAACGCACCAGGGTTAGATTCAACCGGACTATACAAGGCTGGTGTGAACGCACCCTAATATAACTCTTTGTAGGCACTATTTTCAGTGTTTCTACCTCAGCATGCGGACCAGTGCTGGGATCCCTCCAGACTTGAATATGGCCAGCAGCCCCTCCCTCTGGTGGGACAGGCTGTGCAGCACGCTGGCCGCACAACGGGCCGTCTCCACGTCAGCTGCTGTTGTCATGGCACGCACCACGGCGCCTACAATGGTGTGAGACTGCACCAGCACCCGGCGACTGGCCTCCTTACGAGTCAGCTGGTTGACTATCATGGCTGCTTTGTTCACCACAACCTGGGGAGGAAATAAAGTAACAGTGTCAAATATAATGCCTAAAGAAGGGGTCCAAACCTTTTTCACTGAAGGCCACATACAGAAAAAGGTGAGGTTTATTGCCTCATAATTTCAGTTAAGTTAAGATAGCAAAATCAATCACATGTAGGTAAATTATGCTCGATACTTGAATATGCTTTAAGAAAACAAACATCCTCAATCAAAGCTCACCAGAGGGTTTACTTTATTTTGTTACAAACAGTGTTGCAGCTCATCCCTTAAAAAATAAGCCTCAGAATGCTTATAATAAAGGGGAAAATGAGGGTATATTTCAAGCTGGTTATGGAAATAAGTAATATATTTGTACATATATATATTTGTACATATATATTTAAGAAGTACAATATAGGAAAAGCAAAAGTTTCAGGTGTGGGCCATGTTACATTATACTTTTAGAATTTGCTGAGGGCCAATTGAAAATGGACTAAGGGCAGCACTTGGCCCCCGGACACCCCTAGTCTGACAGCTTAGTTCAGGAGTGTCAAACTCAAGACCCGTGCGCCAAAGGCGGCCCATGACTTCATTTGATGTGGCCCGCAAGAGCTTGCAAAGAATATAATGCGTTTATTTTACGGTTAGATGCCGCTTTACAGAAGCACGTTGTCCATAAACTACATGTCCCACAATGCATCACATTTTGTGACATGCCCACTGAAGAGACTTGCAATTATTGGCAATTATGTAATTTAATACATTATTTTATATATAATATGTATTTATATATCTATATTTATAAAGTCTTAAAGTTACAACTGGCCCTTTGAGTGCAACCGTAATACTGATGTGGTCCGTGATGAAATTGAGTTTGACACCCCTGACTTAGTTGTTAGTTGTGTGTGCGTACCGGGTCGTCGTCGGCCAGCAGCTTGGTGAGCTCCGGTACGGCCCGGGTGGCCAGCTCTGCGTCGTCCTGGTAGTTTATCAGGTGGACTATAGCATTCTTCAGCAGGTGAGAGGGCTCAGCAAGACGCTGCACGTTGCTCTGTTGTGAATGATCTGATTGGACGGGCATGGCTGCCTCCCCCTCCACCAGGGTCTCTGGAAACATGGCCGCCCTGACCCGCTGAGCCCGGGTTAGAGAGAACTGAGAATCTAAATCTGTCATGGGAGAGAAAGAGAGACAGTCAGTGTGTGTGAACAGATAACTAACTGTGGTTCTGCAGCCAATGTATGTGGGTGTCTGAAGTGAAAACAATGCTCAGTAATTACAATCAAGCAGCACTGTAAACCCCAACAGTACTACTAACTCATAAGTATTATGGGTACTGCAATCAAAGCCAAATATAAAGTCAACCGAACAATACACGTATACGTTCTTTTAACGAAAAGTGCTGCAAAATGCAGAATACCGTTTTGATAAGGGATACATATGTGTAGTCTTTAATATTAAACATGATCGCTGGATGATAGCCACAGAACAGAAGTCGTATCACAGTTTATCCTGGGCGGGTCACAGCTCCACAGCTGAAGACTTCTCCACGCTGCTTTCAAACTGTGAGTAAACTACGTGTGCTTCACTTGTAGGCTGTCTGAAGGTGTACACAGGTCTCAGATGGACTTGGTATCACATTAAGAACGATATTCAGTAATTAGTCTGGCAAAAATAACTGGTTTAAGTGATTTATTCAAGCGTGCAATGTTTTGAACAGACATCCCCAGTCACCTCATTGTCATTTTGTAGTCCTCGCTGTACGCGTCCGGATATCGGCATCACTACCACAACCTCACAGACTGGTACTGAATGTGCATCAAAGTGTTCCTATCCAGCCAAAGATACCAAAAGATGAATGTAAACGACAGAAGAAGCGATCGAAATGTGTATTTCCTGGTTATTCGACAATGGCTAGTTCTTTAATAAGATGCTGTGCATTTAACTCATCATCTCATTCCTTCTTCATTGCTTTAGAGTTTTCCGGGACACTTCGGAAGAGGTGGACCAAGACCAAAAAGAGGCCAAAAAAGATTTGCACATCCTCCAAAACCCAGGATGGTAAAAAGTGTGAAACTCAGTGTTGTCGCTCTGCCAAGGCCATCAAATAAAACTCCAAATGCAAGCACCGAGTTGAAAATGATGCGGGCTGGCCTTGGCAACAGATGTGCGCTAATCCCAGAAGATGCTGACCATAGTGAGGTAAAACCAAGTTTAATTATTTGTTATATAAATTGGAATGCATTTAATCCATAAACGCTCTAAACTATTTGCATTCTTACATTCAGATCTGTGCTATCTTTGAAATGGAGTTTCCCAAGCTGGAGTCCCTCAACGGAGATTGGCTGTTCTATAAGGCTACAGGTAGAGGTGTTATATTAATATCGGGATCACATAATTATTTTTTACCACATTTAAACATTGTTAACCAATGTATTTACATATTTTATTTTATTTAAGGTGGCAGTGGCCAAAGAAATCTTACGGTAATTACTCCAGAACTTGAAGGGTATACTGGAACTCAACTGAAGAATGTCTCCAGCGCAGGAAAACTGACCCTCTACATTGTCCCTCAGACATCTGGATGATTCTCCACTGCCTTTCAATGCTACAGAATTTTCCAAGATGCCAAAGTCAACGTGTCGCAAATGTGGACAGAGCATGCCACTCCAACTCCTCGGCATACATTTGTAGGAGTGCAGAGACTATGTGAGTTGATAAGCCTACATTTACTTGAATAAGCCAAAACTTTTTTTCGCATAATTATGACATAAGATTTTACAAACAGTGGCGAGCCATCAGGGCCCTCTCTGAAGGCCTAATATATTCTACAAAATAATATTTAAAAACATTAAAAAAATATGTATTTTTCTTAATATATTTTATTTAAATATGTTTTTTAGTTATATTTTTCATTAGTTTTACCAAAATAACTTGATTTAATTGTATTTAAAATAATATTTCCAAATAAATAAATCCTTTGAATCTGCCTATTCAGTTTGTGTTAGAATGTGGTTAAATAAAGGGTTAAATGAAAGAAGCTCGTCTCTGCGAGTTACTGTGAAGACAGGAGCTGATTGGTGGTCCTGTTGTGAATTTACAGAGGGCCCGCTATAGTAACTGAACGAGAGAGTAATGACAGTACAATTGACCAATCTTCCCTCTAAATGGGTGGGTTTTATTATCGCGGACTTTATGACAAGTTCCGCCCGCTGTGAAACTTTCCATAGCAACAACAACTTCCTGTCAACAGTGTAAACTCGCCTTCAAAATAAAAGCATGCCAAATTACACGTAAGACATACAACTGCGGGGATCACGTGATGCAGCGAAGCTAGGTAGACGCTAGCCCAGGGGCTCTCCATCCTAATTCAATTTAAAACCTTTAAAAACACCCAAACCCACTTTTAATTTGGTCGGACGAATGCAGCATGGAAAAAAGCAAAACAACAACATTCAGCTGAGGAGCAAATTCTGACATCTATAGAGAAAATGACTCCCGAGACTTGTGAGCAAGAAGTTTGTGTAATGGCGACGGCGGCGGCACAGCAACACCTGAGCGGAGGAGACTCACTTATCCTTCAAGAGATAAGAAACGGCAATCAAGCCCTCTCCAGTAAACTTGACTCCAAAACCGCAGAAATTAATCAGTCTATCTCCGGACTGAAATCTATGCTGGATAAATTGAGCTCCCGTGTAACCGAAGCGGAAGACCGTATTGGCACGGCGGAGGACCAGCTGGTGGACCTGGACTCTCGTGTTGTCAAGTTAAGAAAATAAATGACTTTTTAATGGAGAAGGTCGACCAGCTTGAGAACTACAGCCGACGAAATAATATACGTGTCATTAATCTCAGGGAAACTGCAACTTGGTTATTACAACCTCTTAAATCAGTCATTACAACTTCACGAATCTGCTCTGTGGCAGTGGCAGTATACATCGATAAATCTGTGGCCTTGACTTTTGCTACAATAATATATACTGCTGTGTGCGCACAGTTTCCCTTTCCAAAAATATATTGATTGAATACAAAATAAAAATATCAGGTCGGGAGATTAGACTGTGAAGTTCCGATGCTCTCTCTACCCTCCCTCCTATGGAGCTATTTCAGGGTCATACGTTTTGATCATTCAAAACAAATACAATTTATTTGAAAGTTCAAGTTTTTATCCTGAACTTTGAAAAATACAATGATGTATTAAAAATAAAAATAAGTATTTGAAATCATTTTTCAGGTTGAATATTATTTTTGATTCAGTTCAGCAATTTTTTTGAATAAAATATTTATTTTCAGATTTCCCTTTTATACGTATTTGAATCCTTATTTCTTTCAGTTGCAGATTTTTCGTTTTCAGATTCAAAACAATTATTTTTTCAGTTTCAAATCTTGTTTCTTCAGGTTTCACATTGCTTTTCACCTTCAGATCGTTTTTCGCTTTCAGATCTTTTTTTTTCGCTTTCAAACTTTTGGCCCTGATGTGGCTTGGGGGGCGGGGCTTAGCAAAGAGTAGTTTGGCAGGCCTCCCTCTGTCATGTTGCCTTCATGGATGTTAGGTAGCGCGAGAAATATAACTCAACACTTTACACAATACTCCCGTGATTGGTGGTAAACAAAACTGATACCAGCGACAAAGTTCCGTTAAGCGAGCTGTTGAGCATCGTAGTTGGCAAATATCAAGGTATAAGAGCAATAAACTGTGCTAGAATGTGAAATTACGTATCCGCAATCAAGCATTGTCCTTCCCCACTTCCACGTAGCTCCATGAACGCAGGATAGTATTGGCTTGGTTTTTGCGATCAGAATCAGAATACCTTTATTAGTCCCACAGGGGATACATACATTTACATTGTTACAGCAGACTAGGGATGGGAAGGATTAATCGAATATTCGAAATTATTCAGGTATTCGAATAATTATTCAGGTATTCGAATATGAGTTATTAATTGTATTTTTATTTGTTTTGGGAGGGATGCCTAAGTTGATTACATATTATCAAATTGAATAATTCAATGTATACGACTGTGCCATAGCTAAATGTGTTAGGTGACGTCTAAAGGTGTGTTTTGCTCCGCTCACCGATCCCTCACAGCGGGCAGAGCTGCAGGTGCTGATCTCTCTCTCTTGCGTCCGGTTATACTTCACTCGTGTTTATGTCCAAATCCATCAGATCTAGCTAGTTCTAGCTAATGGTATGGCTGCTGCCCCTCCCTACACGCAGATCACGCAGACTCAAACCTCATCTTAGGCCCAAATGCGGCGCAAATGAGCTCCGCAGCCGTTGCGAGGTTCCGGCGCTAACAGTTCATGAGCGTGCTCCCCCGCCCCCTGTCAACACTCGCGACACATGAGTGGCCAGCCTAAACAACAATAAGCGCTGCTTGGCAACCGTGTGTGGCGGCAAAGTACATAGACATTTTGACTGGAGAGATTTAGTTTTGCCGGTATTCAACATATTTTACCAGTCATAGTCCGGTAATTATTTACACTCTAAGAAGAGTCCTACACAGACATGGCGTCAAAAAGGAGTAATGTGTGGAAATATTTCGACCAGGTTAGTGAGTGCGGTGTAGAGTGCAAACTATGCCAAATTAAATTTATATACATACTATACCTTGCTATACCTCCGTTCCAGCTGAGAGGGTCTTCTCTACAGCTGGGCTGATTGTGAATCGCCTCCGCACATGAAAGCTGTAGGCCTATAGCTTTCAAACTGTGATCACCAGTTCAATACATTTGATAAATTCGACTTGGTTTCTACACTTATTTGAACATGTATTTATTTATTTCCAAAAATTATTGCAAACATTTTAGATTTTTTTTTTTATAGGATATGTACATTTCGGTTAACCGGTTAACCGTTTTTTGGGGGTTCGAATATTCGAATATACATTTGCTTTCAAATTCCCATCCCTACAGCAGACAAGAGCCAAAGACAGCTTAATGTTACCTAAAGCAGTGGTTCCCAAACGGTGTGCCGCGGCACACTGGTGTGCCGTGAGGCAAGTCCGGGTGTGCCGTGGGATTTTGTGACAACCATACGTTATTATTGCAATATACAACTACTCAAAAATAATTTACTATATCAGTACTTTGTAGGTTTATATGTACGTAATCTGCGCGACTTGCACGTCCACATCTCCACGTGCAGTGCTGCATAAACATGGCTGAGTCAGCGATAACTTTCGAGGGGTGGAGGTATGCCCATTATTTTGAGTTGGTCCGAAGAATAGACAGGAATGTGACGGTGAGGTGCAAACTGTGTCCAGGCCAGAAGCTGTTATCCACTGCTGGAAACACCACGTCAAACCTCAACAAGCACCTGCAAAGAACACATGCTAAGGTGAAGCTAGTTCAAGCTACCGCACAGCTATTTGTTGTTTGTTTATATCACGTAGTCTGTTCTTCTTCTCTGTCTTCCGGTTGTTGCCTGTTTTGAATGACAAATACACACTACCGCCGCCTGCTGGTAAGGAAAGTTATTGCCACTCACGCATGCGCAGTTCGTACGTGCTCGAGTAAAGTAACAAGTTACTTTATGTAGATAGTAACGAAGTAGTGTAATATATGACTTTTTAAAAAAAGTAATATGTAATATATTAAAAATGTTTAGTAACGACCCCATCTCTGGAGTTGGCGTTCTCTACTCTGATTTACATGAAGAACAACAGGAGGTCACCGCTCTCTGTTGAACAGGACTTGCGAGTGGCCCTCTCCTCAGCCACCAAGGATTAAAAAATTATGCGCGCCCCAACATGCACATGTATCTCACTAATTTGTAAATCGGCAAAATATTTACAATAGCACATGTTTCAATGCTGATTGCTGAAATGTTACATTTATAATTTGTAGTTCAGGACCATGGACAATGCAGCTTCCTTGCATTGACAGTTCTCTGTGCTGAATTTCTGCTGAGTTTCCTTTGCCTCATTTTTTATTTTGTGACCTGTCTAGTTTAAATGAGTGTGTTGCTGCTTTGATGAAGCCTAATTTGATAACGTTTCAAATTAATTTTTGAAATATTTCGTTAATAAATATTTCACGAGTAATATAGTTGTCTTTGTCACATTTTATTTGGCATTAGTAAATAATTATGCACATTTACAGATATTTTACATGATATGAGTGATAACACGTGTTATAAGGGCTATTTTGCACAATAGATGTGCCTTGAGATTTTTACTTGACCTTTGGTGTAAGTTTGGGAACCACTGACCTAAAGCATGCATACAAAAAGTATTAAAGATTAAAAAAATGAATTATATATATTTTTTAAGTTACACATTTTACATAATACACACCCTGTAACAGTTCTGCGGATTTAGCAATATATATATTGCACATATTGCAAATATTGCACATAGTTGGTATTTATCAACAAGAGATAGTCTGTGTTGTTTTGTGCGGGCGGGGTCTAGGGGCTGTGCTGGTTGTATAGTCTGACCGCTGGAGAAAGGACCTGCGGTATCTCTTCGTGAGACAGCGGGGGATGTGCGTCAGGTCCACCAGAACAACCTGCTGGCTCGTTGCGGATACGTAATTTCACATTTTAGCACAGTTTATTGCGCTTATACCTTGATTGTTGCCAACTATGATGCTCAACAGCTCACTTAACGGAACTTTGACGCTGGTATCAGTTTTGTTTCCCACCAATCACGGGAGTATTGTGTATAGAAAGTATTGAGTTATATTTCTCGCGCTACCTAACATCCATGAAGGCAACATGACAGAGGGGGGCCTGTCACTCAGGATGCCAAACTACTCTTTGCTAAGCCCCGCCCCCCCCCAAGCAACATCAGGGCCAAAAGTTTGAAAGCGAAAAAAAAAGATCTGAAAGTGAAAAACGATCTGAAGGTGAAAAGCAATGTGAAACCTGAAAAAACAAGATTTGAAACTGAAAAAATAAGGATTCAAATATCAAAATATGTATAAAAGGGAAATCTGAAAATAAATATTTTATTCAAAATAATTGCTGAACTGAATCAAAATAATATTCAACCTGAAAAATGATTTCAAATACTTATTTTTATTTTGAATACATCATTGTATTTTTCAAAGTTCAGGATAAAAACTTGAACTTTCAAATAAATTGTATTTTTTTGAATGATCAAAACTTATGACCCTGAAATAGCTCCATAACATTTTAGAGTGGCCTTTTATTGTGACCAGCCTAAGGCACACCTGTGCAATAATCATGCTGTCTAATCAGCATCTTGATATGCCACACCTGTGAGGTGGGATGGATTATCTCGGCAAAGGAGAAGTGCTCACTATCACAGATTTTTTCAGATTTGTGAACAATATTTGAGATAAATGGTTATTTTGTGTATATAGAAAATGTTTTAGATCTTTGAGTTCATCTCATGAAAAATGGGAGCAAAAACAAAAGTGTTGCATTTATATTTTTGTTCAGTGTATTACACAGCAAACAATAAGCATAACTTTCTCTTCAATGGAACATATTCTCCAAGGCTAATTAGCTGTTCAACAGGCAGGTTGTAATCAAACCATTACAAATATAAACATGTAATATACTCAGGGCCGCCCCTCCCTACAGGCCAATCACGCAGGCTGCATGGGGCCCCGCCTTGCGCAGGGGGCCCCGCCCAGAGGGCCTCAGCTGCTGTGCGCAGTTCTCCGTGCAGCTCTCCGCGCAGCTCTCCGCGCACCCCCCGCGAGAGTGAAAGTGAGAGGTGACAAGGGGAGCACGTTTGTAACCCGACACCGTTGCAATGAATCGACATCTGACCAATCACGGCTTTGATACGGCCACTAGTGCAGGTGAAGAGATGTCGGCGAAAAGACAGTTTCAGTCCGGCGCAAGCAAGAGGGAAAAAAAACAAAACATGAAGAACTAGAGCATCACTCGAAGGTAGGTTATTGTATGAGTCAAATGTACAACTTGCGAATGTTGTATAAGTCAAATTGCCAATTGCCATATTAAAACATCAGCTGCAATTCACGACATGAAGAAGGCAGTCTCTGCATAGCATATAGGCTAATGGAGATGCAGTTATTTCCAGCATTCTTTATTTAACATTCATTCAAGTATTTTATGCCTTGTATCTGCTAATGTACAGGAGGAAGAGTGATACACTGTCTGTCTAGTTAACTTACATAACAGTTAAAGTTTACAGCCTAACAAACATGGAGCATTTTTTATTCATTTTTATGTCAATTTGCACATTTCATGGTGATGCTCAGCCTCTCCCCTTAACTCCTGCAGTCATCATCATGTCAACCACAACACAGAGAAATACTGATAGAAATGTGTGTGTAGTTGTTGATACATTGCTGAGGGAACTACAATACAGATTTAAGAAATATCAGTTTTTGAGCATAATAAGCATGTTTTGTCTTATACTATATTACAACTATTATAATAAAATATAGTATTTATATTATTGAATTGATTATTATTAGTAGTAGAAGTAGTTAATTTGCATTAATCATATTCTAATCTTTTTGAGGCTAGTATTTGGCAGGAAATACAGACGTATTCACCTGTAAACGCTAAACACATTTACCATTTACCTCACTGTATAAAAAAGTAACTGTGTTGATAATAATAATAAACAGGAATTATATTTGCAAAGTAGCCTACTTTGTTTGCAAACATTTTTTTTCACTCCTGTCGCTTGGGGCCCCAAGTTGGCCAGGGGCGGCCCTGAATATACTGCACAGATAGCTCCTTTAACTTACAATATAACAGGTTAATATGTCATCTCAACATTAGATTGCCAACATTGTAAAACAAAACTGGAGTTATCCGCACGCAGCTAATGTCATTTCGTGAATATTGGAAAAACGATATGCCAATAATTGGGAGTAATTTGTGACATGTAAATTATCAAAAATTGTACATTCTCCGTTACCTTACGAGCTCCCCGTTGGAGCGATCGACTATTCCTTGGTAATTTAGCATCACATTGGATATGGGATGAACTTGTCCTGGAGTGGAATATTTCCCTTGGAGGAGTTTGCAAATATGTGTATATATATAATATGTATATGCATGAAAACCGCACATTTTTCAAAATGGCCGACTTTCTGGGGGGCGGGGCTAATGGAAACCATTTTGAAATGTCTGCAATTCCATGAGGAATATCTGTGCCAAGATTCATGAAGATTGGAGAAACTATATGTAACTACCACACAATAGGGGGCGCTACTGAGCTGTTTTAACAAAAGATTACGTTGTTTTTTTTTACATTCTCGAAAAGGTCGTGGGCTGTGACGTTTGTCCCAAATGTTGCCTCCGAAGCTAATTTTAGCAAATGTATGACATTTAAATCGTCAAAAATTGTACATTCTCCGTTAGCTTACGAGCTCTCCATTTGAGCGGTCGACTATTCTTTCGCAATTTAGCATCACATTGGATATGGGCTGAACTTATTCTGGATTGGAATTTTTCCAATAATTTCCCTAGGAGGAGAGAGCAAAAATGTGCTTAAAACGCAAATGGTCGACATTATGGGGGGCGGGGCTAATGAAAGCAATTTTGAAATATGTCCGCAATTCCATGAGGAATGTCTATGCCAAGATTCGGGTAGTTTGGAGAAACTATATGTGATTACCGCACAATAGGGGGCGCTACTGAGCCTTTTTTGCAAAAACGTACAATTTGTTTGTACAGTCTTGAAAAAGTCGTGAGCTCTGACGTATGTTCCAAGTTTTGCGTCCGTAGCTCATTTTAACACAAAGTTATGTGTCCGTAAGTAATTTTAACCCTTCGATTTTGAGAAAAAACTGTGTAGGTCACGCCTGAGGAAGCCCCACTGTACTCAAATTATACTACTCACGGGCAAGGCCCATAGTGCCAGGCGTTTCGGGTGTGGGTGAAAAATCGCCCCCCCCGCCTGAGACAGTATGTCCCTGCATAACGGGAGCTGCCACGGCTGCCCGCACAGCAGCTGATATATCTCCGCCAGCCAATGCAGGCCAGTGCGGAGCTATCAGGATCAGCGTGTGGCGATGCTCTCTCACTCTGGCCAGAGTCGGAGGTATTAGAGCCAGGGGTGGGAATGCGTACAGAAGGACCGGAGGCCAAGCGTGCGCGTCCACGCCTAACGGTGTGTTTAGACCGCGCATTGAAAAGAACAGCTGACACTGAGCGTTTTCTTTTGACGCGAACAGATCTACCGCGGCTCGGCCGTAACGTATCCACAACTGCCTCACAATTGTTGGATGTAGAGTCCAATCTGCATATAGTGGTGCACCTCTGGACAACAGATCTGCTCCGAGGTTCATCACCCCCGGTACGTGCGTTGCTCTCAGAGAAAGGAGACGGCCGCAGCTCCATAGTATCAGTTTGCGTGCCAGCATGTGTAACTGGAGAGAACGCAAACCCCCTTGACGGTTTATATACGATATTGTGGTCGTGTTGTCTGTCCTCACGAGGACATGATGTCCTTTGAGAAAAGGCAGAAAGCGTTTTAGGGTGAGAAACACCGCTAAAAGCTCCAGATAGTTTATATGTGACCGTTGGAGATCTCTGCTCCAGAGACCCCTCACAGGTCGACCTTCGTATATACCCCCCAGCCCGTCAGACATGCGTCTGTGGTGACCACTTTCCATGATAGGACAGCACCCATAGGTACGCCCAGTACTAGAAAAACTGGGTGCAGCCAGTGGCGCAGTGCCATTACGCATTCCACAGTGACCATCACTCTCCGTGCGCCATGACGCACAGGGTCTAGTCTGAGGGCAGCTACCCAGCGCTGAAAATCCCTCATGTGTAAGCGTCCCAGTCGTACCACCAGGATGGCTGACGCCATGAGCCCCAGCAACCGTAGACATGATCTGAAGAGAACATATTTGCGTGGCCGGAAATGAGCGAGGCAGGCCCTGAAAGCTTTCACTCTCTCCGCTGACAGGCGGGCTGTGAAGGACACTGGATTTAGGCATAAGCCCAGGAAGAGTACAGTCTGATCTGGGGACAACATGCTCTTTTCTGTGTTTAGTACGAAACTCAGGTCGAGCAGGTGTTTCACGAGGATATTCGTCTGCGTAATAGCCTCCTGCTCCGACTGTGCAAGAAGGAGCCAGTCGTCTAAATAGGTTGCCAGGCGAATGCCCTGTTGTCTCAACGGGGCGATTGCTGCCTCCGTACATCATACAAACACCCGTGGACTGAGAGACAGGCCGAAGGGAAGCAGTAACAGACACCCTGAAAAGCGAACCTCAGATATTTCCTGTGTGGATAATATATTGGGATGTGAGAATATGCGTCTTTCAGGTCGATTGATGTGAACCAATCGCCCTGACGCATGAGACGCAGCAGAGATGCGTGAGTGAGCATCCTGAACTTGTATTATCTGAGGTATTTGTTTAGAGCCCTTAAATCCAGGATAGGGCGAATTCCGTTCCCTCCCCGTTTGGGGACGAGGAAATACCTGGAATAAAAACCGCTCTGACTCTGTTCGGGGGGCACTATATTGATGGCCTTTTTTTCTAACAGCGAGAAAATCTCCTGCTCTAGAATATGGGCCGACTCTCCCCGGGCTTGTGAATGCACAATGCCCGAGAAGTGAGGGGGGGGTGACAGCGAATTGGAGTCTGTAGCCCCGTGATATCGTCCTCAACACCCAAGCTGAGCTTGTGAGCGCTTTCCACCTCTCGCTCATGAGAGTGAGAGGAGAAGTGGCCTCTGCCCTGCTGTCGGCTCTCTGTGCCTTTATTAGTTGTATTATGGGGCCCTCTAGTGTCTGAACACGATAGTACCCCTGACTGACAACCTCGGCCGACACTGCGCATGCGCGAGGTGATAATGCGTTGACAGACTCGGTTACCGTCCGCTTGTTGAGAGAGGCGACAGGTCCCCTCAGAAACGGCACAGTCACCTGACTGTTTATTGTTTTTCTTTTCATTATTTTTGACTGCGCCCTTGGCGTCAAGCCTGGAAACGACAGTGGAATATGCTTTATTGAAAAACGTGGACATGTGCTTGTGTGACTTAGACAGGCAGCAGAACCTGCTGTCTCCAACGTAAAGTCCACGTTCCCCATGGCGCGAACCGGATGTCGTTTGGACATCACACGAGGCGACGGGGAGTTGGGGGCATAGATGGCCTCCGGAAGCACAGTCCAGCGCAGAACAGGTGGAGCTGGAGAACAGGGAACTTCCAGCTCTTCCACCGAGGAGAGGAGGGAAGGCTGTCAGGCCGCTCTCTTCTCCTTCCTCGCCTGATGACCGAAGGTCTGGGCCGGCTGAGCCGGTGCAGCCGCTGACGGAGCTGGGGACTTTCTTGGCCAGCTCGTCCTCGCCTCGTGCCTGGGTGGGGGACCCAGCCGCCGCTTTGTAAGCCCGTTCGGTCATTGCTGACTGAAAACGATCTGCTTTTGTCGGCAGTGTGGGGTTCCTGTTAGACGTCGAAGACAGCCGCGGTTGGAGGTGGGCTGCAACAAGCGGCTCCATAGGAGGCATGCGAAGCAAGCCGAGTTTCTCCATGCCCTCGAAATCTAAAGAGGAAGCTCCCTGGATCGGGACTTACTGCTGAACAGACACCTCGTCTAGCAGCTCTGGAAAAACTGGGAGAAGCTGTCTTGCCATCCTCGCAGCCTGGGGCAAATTATTCCCCTTGTAGCGAGACCTGGTGGTCTTCTTTGCTACTTCAGGCCAGGGGATGTCCAGCCTGGACGCAGCGCGTTGACACAAGGCTTGCAAGTCCATGCTGAGACGGGGCGAAGCTGGCATGCTTTCGCCTGGAGGAGCAGACACAGCATCAGGCTTGGCAGCCTGAGCGGATGAGACGAAAATATCATCCTCGTCTTCGTCTGAGTCGGATAAGAGAAACTCAGAGGCACCCTCTTCGTCTTCCGCTATATAATCCAACTCCAGGACATCCTCCGCGAGCGGAACCACGGTGAGGTCCAGCTGGGAGCCCCAGCTAGCCTCAGCGCAAGGCTCAGCCTCCGCGGCGGCTACCTCCATGTCTCGGTTGCCGGCCGGAACATCGCCAGACATGAAAGGATCTCCTCCCGACAGGCTAGCTTGGCGCGCTAGCCGTCGGCGGAGGCTCTTGATGGTGAAGCGGGCACAGTGTCCGCATGAACCGGGGGCGTCGATAGCCTTCCGGGCATGTTCCAGCCCAAGGCAGGACGAGCAGACCTGGTGTGAGTCCGTGCTCGATATTTTATAACCGCAGCCGCAAAGTCGAGCCTCAGAGCCTCTGTCTCCTCTGGTGTGAGGAAGAGAAGGGTCCATCCTGGATAGCCGGAGTGCCGACTTGGAGGGACGGAACAACAACTGGTATGTTACTGTTCAATATATCAAAAACCCTTACCGTTAAAAAACGGCGGGGCAGAATGGAGTATTAACTGGTGTGTTAATATTCAAATCTAATGCGAAGCAAGTGTAGCCGGCAAGCGTCCGGCGACCGAAAGTTAGCTAAGAGTGGTTCAGTCTATGAACAGTTAAGCTAGCCAGGCTACTACAAATTTAGAGATGTGCTCCGAAGCGAGAAGAGGTGTTTGAATGACGCTGCGTCGTAGCGCAAGCTACTTAAAGGGTGGTCGGATTCCCTGACGTGGTCGCAGGGCCGCCCCTCCCTACAGGCCAATCACGCAGGCTGCATGGGGCCCCGCCTTGCGCAGGGGGCCCCGCCCAGAGGGCCTCAGCTGCCGTGCGCAGTTCTCCGCTCAGTTCTCCACGCACCCCCCGCGAGAGTGAGAGGTGACAAGGGGAGCACGTCTGTAACCCGACACCGTTGCAATGAATCGACATCTGACCAATCACGGCTTTGATACGGCCACTAGTGCAGGTGAAGAGATGTCGGTGAAAAGACAGTTTCAGTCCGGCACAAGCAAGAGAGAAAAAAAAAAAAACATGAAGAAACTAGAGCATCACTCGAAGGTGGGTTATTGTATGAGTCAAATGTACAACTTGCGAATGTTGTATAAGTCAAATTGCCAATTGCCATAAACATCAGCTACAATTCACGACATGAAGAAGGCAGTCTCTGCATAGCATACAGGCTAATGGAGATGCAGTTATTTCCAGCATTATTTATTTACCATTCATTCAAGTATGTTATGCCTTTTATCTGCTAATGTACAGGAGGAAGAGTGATACACTGTCTGTCTAGTTGGCTTACATAACAGTTAAAGTTTACAGCCTAAAAAACATGGAGCATTTTTTCCCCTTTTATTCATTTTTATGTCAATTTGCACATTTCATGGTGATGCTCAGCCTCTCCCCTTAACTCCTAAGTCATCATCATGTCAACCACAACACAGAGATATACTGATAGAAATGTGTATGTAGTTGTTGATACATTGCTGACAGAGGGAACTACATTTGAATACAGATTTAAGAAATATCAGTTTTTGAGCATGTCATAAGCATGTTTTGTCTTGACTATATTACAACTATATTATAATAAAATAATATAGTATTTATATTATTGAATTGATGATGATTATTATTATTATTAGTAGAAGTAGTTTATTTGCATTAACTATATTTTAATCTTTTTGAGGCTAGTATTTGGCTAAGATCAGCTAAGATAAGATAACTTTAACAAGATGCCTATGTGCTTAGTACCAGGTTGTTATCATACCAGCAATGGGTGTCACTACCCGATCTGCAGCTCTGCCCGATCTGCAGTGCGCATGTGCGAAATAGTCCGCCATATTGGACAACTCCGGATGGGAACCCAAGTAGGACAACATTGACACAGTGGCTTTTGGCAAAGCTCAAAAGGAAAACTCGAGAGTGATGAGTTATTGTTATTACAACGTGACTTCACTATTATTTAACAACTGTTTTTATTGGGTTCTTTTATTTGGGGTTAAGTACATTGTCAGAACAAGTGAGAAATGAATTTAACTTCTGTTAGACAGCTATCATACTGAATACATATTTACTGTGAATGTATGCAAAAATGTATGGCATGTTAAATGAATTTCTCACTTGTTCTGACAATGTACTTATCCCCAAATAAAAGAACTAGGGCTGTCAAACGATTACAATTTTTAATCAGATTAATCACAGCTTAAAAATTTATGAATCATGATTAATCACCATTCGAACTATGTCCAAAATATGCCATTTCTTTATGTATATTGTTGTGGGAATGGAAAGATAAATGAAAGAAGGCGGATATATCCATTTAACATACAGTATCTATGTTTATTATAAAAAATGTCTGTGTGTCAAAATGAAAGACAGCCCACACACCTATCAATCATCAAACCGTGGGGTCTTAATTCATTACGTGTTGATTTCTATCAACGGGGGAGTACTTCAGGGGGGGCGGATAGTGGAGTACTTCGTGACCACAGAGTGTGAACGTTGTGATCAGCTGTTTTAGCGCAGTTCTCCAGTGAAGGGGGGCAGTCTCCCTCCGCAGCCGGTTGGCGTAGTTTTGGCACAATTCCGTTGAACAGACCGACGTTAACAGCAGCCCTGTCTGTGCACACGGAGACCGACTCTGTCGTCCGGTGATCTAACCGCCTTCTGGAAAAGCTTCACAAGTACGTCGGTACGCAAATGCGCTTTGTGACACAAGTGACGGTACGCATTTCAGATTACGCACATAACCTGCGTACCAGTTATGTGCACTCCTGTACTACAGCAAAAGTATTCTCCGTCGGGACTTCCTGCAACAACACCACGCCGTTATCTTGATTCTGATTGGCCAGAAGACATTATCAAATATGTTCTATTGAGAAGAGGATCACTACGTGACAAAAGTTTTCAAAACCGTTTCTGGTCTTCGGTATTTCCAGACAAGTGGCTCCTGAAATCAATCTTACTAACTGCTGTCTGTGCAATTTACTCCGCGCGAGTTGGCAGACTTTATTTTTGCTTACTTTAACATCATTTTTCATGGTGGGGCTAAGCCATTTCTTGGTATGGGTGTAGCCTACCCCAGCCATACCCTGGCGCTGCCACTGGTGGGATGTAAGGGGCGGGCCATTCTGCATTATGCGTTAAATGCGTTAAATATTTTAACGCAATTAATTCAAAAAATTAATTACCGCCGTTAACGCGATAATTTTGACAGCATTACAAATAACCCAATAAAAATAGTTGTTAAATAATAGTGAAGTCACGTTGTAATAACAATAACTCATCTCTCTCGAGTTTTCCTTTTGAGCTTTGCCAAAAGCCACTGTGTCAATGTTGTCCTACTTGGGTTCCCATCCGGAGTTGTCCAATATGGCGGACCATCTCGCACATGCGCACTGCAGATCGGGCAGAGCTGCAGATCGGGTAGTGACAATGGGTCTTGCTCGTTCTTTCGCTTCTCGTCTGATGAAAGGACCAGGAGTGGCTGGATCAAGTTAGCTAGCACGTTAGTTAGCATTACAGCCTTGTCATTTTTATTAGCCTTAATATGAAGTAACATTAAGTAACCCAAAATGTTAAACAGTAAGAGTAGTAGTCATATTTCGTGAACCCTTTG
Source organism: Gymnodraco acuticeps (assembly GCF_902827175.1). Classification (NCBI taxonomy): domain Eukaryota; kingdom Metazoa; phylum Chordata; class Actinopteri; order Perciformes; family Bathydraconidae; genus Gymnodraco; species Gymnodraco acuticeps. The sequence goes on from NW_022991569.1 coordinate 793,365, forward strand.
AAGAGTACTGTCACCGGTGTGATCATTCTATAATACACAATTTAAGGCCGGGGGAGAAATGCTAACGTTAACGCTACATTAGCATCTGCGATCTTTTCGATTTCATGCTATCTGCACAAATGGTTGACATTAAACATTAAAAAGACCAGGCAGTTCAGAGAGAATCAAATGAAGGCAGGCAGGCAGACAATCGTTTTGTTGACAAGACAGTAGTGACGGTCATCTTGGTGACGTGTGTTGTTCTGCGAGACCAGATATGTAGTTCATTGAGCGTTTCACACAAACAAATGTGTTACTTCAGTTTTACGACACTTTTTTTTTTTTGACTTGCAAAATTATCTTTTAAATTGACAAACATCATATGTGTAACTCGTGGAACAATCCAAACGGGATCGAAAGATAATCTTTCTCTCTCCATTGACTTCAATACATCATTTTCGATATAAGGTCCCATGGACGTCCACCGGAAGGGGAGGGACTTCGCCACTCTATCCAGAATGTAAAATGTTTTCACCAGTCCTGGCAGCTGTGTAAAATGTCGCTACATGAATGGCGTTGTAAAGCCCTGGAAAACAGGTTGAATGCGCAGACCAATAATTATAAGAATAATAGTTCTGCGAATAACAATAGTTCTTCGCACAGGCAATTTATCATAGGCATACATGCTAATGTACTGTACTTAAGGGGAGATTGACACTAAAGGTGAATACAGTAACATGTGTATCTAATAACGTCATCACAATCGCAAAACATTGATATGCAAATTATGCATTAACTAGGCCTAATTAAAATGCACTAATTTGCATGCAGTTACCAAGGCATTGCAGGTGAAAAGGATAAAACAAAAAACATATCACCTCACAACTTCCCCAGATAGTTACTTACCTCAAGTCAGTATTTTCCCCTGAAATGCTATGTTTAAATATGCAGATTAGCTTTAAATCTATAGATTAATTCAGACATGCAGTAAAACAAACACCATTTATATGTGTTTTTTGGAAGTTTTTTTTCCATTAGAGTGAAAGAAAACATGGAAGCAAAATAACCCAATTTACAAGTACATGAAAAAATGATATTTTTGCCTGTAATGTCCTTAAACAGTAACTTCATCATTTCGATTTTTGGCTGCTCATTTAAAAACTATTAATTTTACTAGTTTGTTGTCTGCTCTTATGCTTAGTGAATACTAAAGAAAACCATTGTCTCTGTGTTAGCTGATCATTTTGTAGAATTCTGTTGAGTATTAAAGGACCCATGTCATGCTTTTCTGGTTAGTACCCGTACCCCTTGTGTGTTATGAAGGTTTTTATGCATGTAAACGGTGTGCAGAGTCAAAACCCTCAAAGTACACCCTGTAGCGAGTAAAACTCTAAAACAGAAAATACCTCCCCAAAACGCCTCGTTGGAGATACGTCATTGTCCATTTGATTCTTCCGGGTACGCATGATGTCAACCGTACCCGGAACGAAATGGACCAATCCGTGGAGCCGTTACGTTACGTCCGCGGAGCCGTTACGTTAAGCCCCCGCTGATTGGTCCAAATTGACCAATCCACGGACTTCCTCACACACTCAGTGCAGGCAGCTCTGCTGATCTCTCCTCCCTGGCTGCAGGCTGATAACAGACAGTTGGGATCGCGGCGAAATTCTCTCTGCAGACCCATTCTCTCTGCAGACCCATTCTCTCTGCAGACCCATTCTCTCTGCAGACCCATTCTCTCTGCAGACCCATTCTCTCTACAGACCCATTCTCTCTGCAGACCCATTCTCACAGCGTTTATCAACCTTTTTCTTACTCAATATCAAGCCACACTTATTGTTTTTACTTTGGCTGTGACTTTGTGTGTGCTCAGGATGAGTTTGGCTGTGTTTCGATGTGTATCGCTAAACAAGGAAACCACACCTCCACTGAGCTCAGTGCGATTCTCAACGTCCCGACCAATCAGAGCACACTGTGCTCACAGGAAGGGTGGGGGCTGGAGCTATTGGAGCTACAACTAGCCGTTAAAGGCAGAGAGTGAAATTCAGTGAATACACGTAGTTTACAGAGATGCTGTATGAGAAACCAATGTGAGTTTGGAACATTGCACAATATAAATCTATTCTAGTAGACCTCAACAAGGGAATTATGATCAGTGGAAATGGCCATGACATGGGATCTTTAAACAATTGCGTGAGTGTAAGGGTATTTAAATAAATTGGTCAGTAAGTGAGAGATGTGCAACTATATTTAACTTTTTGTTTTACATTTTTTTTTTATAAATGATTATGGGATGTGGCCTTTTTCTCACTTGAGCTCCCGCCCCCCAAAATGTCTGTGCATGTCCCTGGAACCGGATGACTTCGGGGCCCCGCATGTTGCCCCTTTCACACCAACGCGGTTCCAGGGCCGGTTCGGAGCTTGAGCCTGATAAGCACAGTTTTTTCCTGTTCACGCTGCAGCGGAGCCGGCTCTTTTCCCAGAAAACCGGTTCTTACCAAACTCGAAAACATTGTCGGCCTAGTGGCAAAAACCACATGCATCACGCTTACGTCGGAGGGGAGCGAGATTAACCTGAGCTAACAGTTTATGGAGAGTACCGCAAATAAAAGTTGATACAAGCAGTAGCGCTGAGCAAAGTGACTAGAACGCAACCACACACTTTAAAAAAAATCACACTTCATTCAAGTCAGGCAACACTAACCAGGCTTCGTGTGATTCTGTTTATTCGTACCTTACTTTGACCATCCGTTTGCTTTTGTGTCGCTGTGATGCCAAACAGCGTCAATTCAGACTGACACACATTCACTTATGGGGAATTGGGGATATTTATCAGCTGCTTGTGTGACAGTCAGACAGTGAATACTTTACAGCGGCCGCTGCTGTGAGTTAACGGGAGAATAAACTCCAGTGGACGAGCAGCACTGCAGCGGTCGGTAAATGCAGCTGAAACACATTAATAAACAATTAAAAGTATAAGGTTGGAGAAGTAGTTATTTAATTTAATCTGGCTTCGTATGATTAAAAGTAACACGATCATCAACCTGACGCAGTCCCCCATTGTTGTTGTTGTGAGCGAAGCACGGAGCTAGAACGGGAGCTGCATTGGTGTGAAAGGGGCAACAGTCACAGACTATGGCTGTGACTTGTGTGTGACTGACCCGAGCTTGCGCCTCGTCATTCCGAGGTGAAAATCCACAGGTGAAAATTACTTTAGCGACACATTCATTGCAAGAAGTGTAGCAAAAGTCAAGGCAGCAGATTCGTCGATGTATACTGCCACAGAGCAGATTCGTCAAGTTGTAGTGACTGATTTGAGAGGTTGTAATAACCAAGTTGCAGCTGTAATGGAAAATATATTTAAAAAATATATATTTTTCTGCAAGTGAACATTTCATGACGAGGTTCATTTTTTTTGTACAAGCTACAAAACTTTTTTTTTCAAGTGGAAATGTATGTACACAAGCACAGATTTTTTTTTCTGCAAGTGCTCACATCAGGTTTTACAAGCTCTCGCATTTTGCACCATATCTACCTTCATACGTAGCACCCGCCGGCCGGGACTATGGGGCTTAACAGGTTAAAAGTGTACATGAACATAGTAATTGAGTAAATGTACCTGATTACATTCTACCCCTGGTAAAGAGGACACTGACAGTACTAGGGATTGAAAGTACATCATGGATTTAAGAATTATAGCCCATAACAAGGTTGTATAGCTTACACATTCCTCTCTACATTAAGTTGAAGGTTTTCTATATTCTGTTTGTAATGAGAATTCTCAACATGTAATTGCTTTGAAAGTACAAGCATCCCTGTTCTTGAAAGGGCCAGCTGTCTAACCTAATCACACATATGGAACCGAAAAGTTTGCAAGGCAACATGTTTGGAGGGATTACTTTGTGGAGGAAACTTTTTTTAGCTGAGTGATTGGTGAGAAGCAGAGTGTAACAGATGATAAGAGGATAAAACAGAGTTTCTCCATATTTAGAAGACAGATGAATGGCAGAAAAAAGGTTTCTTCTGAAGGGAAAAAAGGTAATCTTACCTGCATTTACTCACAGTAAACGTAATGCCCTCTCTACTTATATTTTCAGCACCTCATAAATTAAGACTAGATCAAGCGACTCTTCAGTGCAAAAATCCATCAGTGATGTCTGGGATAATCATGTGTGTTGGACAGAATGGTGAGCAAACAATAAATCCACAAATTCTAAACCAGCCGATGAATGTCCTGGCCAATGGACAAACGGACTATCAAATATCATACAGTATAAAATACTTTGCTCGAGCACAAACAAGAACCATGAACACAGAAGAACAAAAGCAACAGGGGCATAACAACAAGACTACACATCTAGTGATGATGACAAGAGAAGAATGAAGCGATAAAAGCCAGTGTTAGCAAAATAAACACATTTAAAGGGTGAAAAGGAATGAGAGAAATACATGGAAACACCCCAACTACTAAAGCCAAATGATTTTGGACCCCTGATGAATAACATTCTCACCAGTAGGGCTTTCTAGTCCCGCGGCTGCAGTGTCTCCTCCTCCCCCGAGAGGGGCAGTAGCAGTGGTAGTACTGTTTGCAGTACCAGTGTACTTCTTCCGACCACTGTACTCAGTGCTGCTCTCGTCGTCCAGGACTGTGGTGGCTCCTGACTGGATTCCTGAGTCTGAAGCGTAGTAGGTCTGCTGCCATTCTGCCACCTTCACCACACTGTCCGCCTCCGTCACTGCAGGGAACAACACGTGACTCTCATCAGTACTAATACAACTACTACTCTATTGCTACTTATACTACTGCTACTACTGCTGCTATAGCTAACCTACTAATGGGACGGAATAGCTCAATCTGTAGGGACCCTATCTCTGGAACCAAAGGGTTGGCAAACGACCAAAATATAGAGTGGAGCTGAAGAGGTGCCAGTCCTTGCCGAGGTGTCCTTAAGCAAGGCAGCAAACCCTCACCGCTCTATGACGCCAACCATTGGCAGCCTCTCCACTCTGACACCTCTCCACTCATGCATGAAGTAAAGGTCCTGTTTGTTCATGTGTAGTGTATGTATTATGTAATGAAAATAAAACCAGATAGAAAAATGTAGTTTCGTTGAGAGGATTAATACAATTACATTTAACCTTAATATTACTGCTACTGCTTCAGCTGCCCTACTACTTCTATTACTTTGAGTGGTACTAAAGTGACAGCTACTGCTACAGCCTTGCTACTGCTACAGCAACTACTTCAAGCTCATGCAGGTGTGTGTTGTTAATCTAATTACCACAGTAAACTGTGTGTAAAGCTGTTTTCAATGCATTGAATGTCTCCTGGGTTAAAAACCCATTGTAGCCAACTACAATGGGTTGGTTAATAAGTATAACACTACCAATTACTCTGCATTTTAGCCGGTTGATTAGGATTTGTGGTCGGCATTGAATCACAGTAATGTGCACAATAGAGATATGAAGTGTGAATAAAATATGAACTGTTCTTAAAGTTTTGGTCCTGTTATCATCTGAAAGTAATCAAACCGATTAATATTAAAGAGTCAGAAGTAATCTGTTTTTGCTTTTGATAGGAAATATTATTATTCTGGTTAAACTTTTAAAAATAATGGAAATATTTGGCTGCAGTGGTGACAGAACACTTACTTTGCATGGACATCATCTCCACCCAATGGTACCTTCACTGACTTCTGACCTGCAGAGAAAGAGAGGAAATATTATGTCTGCAAACAGGATCGCCCACAGACTCAAACTAATCCTTCTCTGGAGGATTAAGGCTTTAATCACAATATTCTGCAAATCATGTTAAAGAATTAGTTATTCTCCCATTCCTCCAAGAATTACAACTATATACTTTGCAGTGCATCATGGGGGTAATCGTGCTTTTGCACAGATGAGCTTCCACTCACATGTGCACCATTTCACTTATCATTTCATTTACTTCAAAGTGTACACTTTTGTCTTTAAATACATGTTTTGCACAAAAACTTAAGACAGCTTTTACAAACTAAACTTTACTGTGTATATACACTCTTAAAAATGCTGGGTTATTTCTATAAACACATTGCTGGGTTGATTTGGCTGGGTCATAATTATGGGTTATTTGGGTACTGTAAACACACTGGTGGGTTGTTCATGCTGGGTCAAAGGGGTTATTAGGGCTTCAATTGCAGTTGAACACCTGCCTGGGTTATTTTTAACCCAGAGGTTGCTTTATTCATTTTCCCACTTCTGAATCATTCTGGAATCATCTTTTTCAAAACACAAGGTATGTAACCTATATTTTACCTATATTTATATAATTATACAATTCTGTAACCTATATTTTTTTAATGAGTTGTGATAACAGTTCAATAGGGATCTTTAGGCATTTAACAGACTGTGCAAAGTATAACATTAGCAGTTAACGTCGGCTAAAAATGTTTTACAATGAGTGAAAGAGCCTTGAATTTACGTTGTGATGCGATGAATTATTATTTTACAAAGACGTGTGTTCTACTAGTAGCTATAAATGGGTCTGAACTATAGCTTTGGATTTGTGTGCAAAAGTATTAGATGTACAATAAGGCAGTATAAATCAGATGGCTTTTACGTCACAACTCTCTTTCCCAGCATGCAGCTCGGGCGCGGGCTTTCACACATACGGACAGACAGACGACAAAGAAGCTCATTGATGTAGGTAAGTTTAGGTTACTAGAGTTATTTATTAATTACATTAATCATTAAAGTTAGCTACTATTGAAGTTATTTTTAGGAGTGAGTGACCGGAGTCACCGAACCACATAATGTAACATTTTAGTTCCCTGCCATCGACGTGTTACCATAGGTTAGCTTAGCTTAGCATAGCACACCAACCAGCTAGGTCGTGTCAGGGGCAAATAATAATAATTCGTGAATGATTAAAATGTCTTCATGGAGAGATTTGGCAGACCCCCTGTAGTAACTGTACATTAGTAGCTTGGTACCTTACAATAAATGTTAAAACATTGCACAGTTTTGTGAAAATCTAATGTACTTAATCTGATTTGATTCTAGTAGAGGGTTTCACCATGTACACGTTTGTCACAGAGACGTTGACTGCATGGCAGCTTGAGAACTTGATTGACACATTTAAAGGTAAGTTAATTTTTATTGAGACAATGTTGAGATGTTACTATTAAATATTTTGTTATATATTAAAAAGAGCAAGGTAGGGCTGCAACAAACAACTAATTTGATAATCGATTAATCTATCGATTAATGAAACGATTAATCGACTATTCGGACTATTACTGTATGCCTTGCACAATTTCTCAAATGCTCTTATTTAGCCATCAACTTTTAGATTTAGCTTGAGGTTGTTTTAGGCATGTGGAAACTAACAATGAAGACAATAAATATGAATACTTGATTCAAAAATACATATATTATTAAATTAACTAAACACATTTTGAACAAAATTAACATTGCTTTTAATTTAAATTAAATAAATAATATTTCACATCAAAAGAAACAACAGTGTTTTAACAAATCGTATTAAATAATCTGATGACAGAACTGTAAACAGAATAGCTGAAACTTTAACAAACTAAATAACTCAGTTTCCTCTAATAAATAAAATAGCTTTTGAAAATGTGTGCATCTTAAAGTGCTTAATTTTAGATAAATAAAATAAAGTGTAGCAGCAGCTTGAGAGTCCCTTTTTCTTTGTTAACCGTTTCACATCATGACTTAACAGTTTCAGACGATTATAGAACAATATCAGTCTTTACACATCATAACAATTGAACAGTTTTAAAGTTTCTCTTTCTTTCCCTCTTATATTGCAGTCCCTCACTCACTTTTTTTAAATTCAGTGTGAGAATTGAGCTGGAGCTTGTTCTGCCAGGAGTTTGTAAATCTGGGCTGACATGGAGTCAGGGCCATTCTCATACACATGCAGGTGCTCATCGGTTACAGTGATGCAAACACAGGTATGGTGAAAAAAGAGAGAACTATTCGAAGCAGGAAAAAAACAGCGTAATATACCATCTGACAAAGGCCTGTGCTATAATGCTACAATTAACTGGCTATTTATAATATACTCAGATCAATAGGAGACAGAGATGTTAAGTCATAAATGAGTGAGCCGCATATGAATTATTCTGTGAACATACACTTTCAAACAGATGAGATAAGAAATGTCAGTAAAGTAAATGTACAATGTTGCTGTCCAACACTGGCTATCACACACCTTCAACAACAACCAAGGAGTGCATGCGGTGAACAGCAGAACTCAAATGCACTTTAAAAGCGCATCACAATTCAGTGCATAATTCATGGATTTGAATCGTCATATATTTGTAACAATGATTACTGTCTCATCTCATCGTTCTTTGACAAACTTCTACTGTCTATTTTAACAGGCCATCCACAGACACAAAGAAAGCCCTTGCCGTGGCATTGGTGTATGAATTCCCTTGCCTTTTGGATGGTACAGGCAGTGGCTATGTAAGTTAATCAATCAACACATAAAGGAGAACACTCCATACACACACACCTAAAAGAAATGTGCTCAAACGTTTTTCCTAGTGCACAGTCACACGCACATTTTTGGATTGCTCCTTAAAATCCCATGTAACCATCTTCATGGTTTACGCCAGGCCAATTTAATCTGAATCTAATTTTCTCTTTTACAGGGAGCTTGGTACACACCTGGCCGAAATCACAAACCTGCTACAGGTTTCCTGGAGGAGCGCTTGAGGAACGTCAGGAAGCACATGAGAATGCTGAAACGACCACGCCACCAAGAACAACAGAAGGAACAGACCGTCCCCAGTACACCAGGTAATACTAATAACCAATATTAATTATCCCCGCCAGGCTAGAATAGACAAATGCAAGGGATTATATTTTAGGTGACTCTTCTGTCCATCCATCTTCTAAAAGCTATTCTCAGGCACCGCTGGACCGATTGGCGACTTTTCACACACTCTCCAAGTAGGCCAGAACCCCAAATGTTTGAAATCAGCTATAATGAATCTGAGGACCTCTGTACTTATCATTCAACAGAATATGATGTGCCTCCTGAAAAACTTCTAGAAATGGTTGAATGGATGAAGGTCAATAGGTATCCAGTATCCCAAGTTGAGGACTACATGAATCAAACAGCTCTACATAGAGGCAAGGGGATTTGCAGCAATGGATCTAAAAGCCTCCCGGAAATCTTGACTGAGTTCCCTAGGCTTTTAGACAATCCTGGCATGGTAAGAAATTATTTTGCTATTGCGGTTTTGTCTATTTGAATGATACTCTATTTGTGTTAGGATTTGAGGTAAGGCAGGACCCAAATGCAGATTGAGGAAAAGCGGGTTTCAAAGTGTAACAAAAGGCGAGCTTTAATTACAAAAAGTTGTTGACAATGAAAAAACAAAACAAAACCATGAATCCATAAACAGGTAGCACAAGGTAGCATCCAGCCAAAAACAACAGTGACAAACATGGAGGGTGACAGGAAAGACAATGAACCGACAAGGAACACAGGGGAAGACAAGACTAAATTGTATTGTCATACTGATATTTCGTACAAACTGTGAAGTCCACTGAGACAAATGTAACATTTGTGATATTGGGCTATATAAATAAACATTCATTGATAGATTGATTGATTGATTAAATACAAAGAGGGGTAATCACAGGGCAAGACACAGGGAGGGAATGCAGAAACACAAAGGCAATAGGTGAACACAATCAGACACAGGAGGGAAAACACAGGAAGGAAGCAAAGACACAGGTGAGGAGGGAGGAGAAAACACAGGCACAAGGTGAACACAATTGGGTTATCAGGCAGGAGGGAACACAGAGACAGGAAGCAACAGACAAGACGGGGGGGGGGTGAACACTTTTCAAAATAAAACAGGAAACCAAAAACAGATCTAGACAAGACAAAACACAACACAGACAGATCGTGACAATTTCACTGATACTCTGCAATGCACTACAAGTTTATGTTTAACCACTTAGACCCTACAGTATATACTTTGTAATAATTTACCTGTTGAAGTGGGTAAGGGTAGATAGCCCCCATTGTTCTGTGACCTGTCAGTCATCAAACCGGGAGTCATATTTCATTATGTGTTCATTTTTATCTGAAGTTCTACCCATGGATGTATAAAGAATAGTTCTACTGCAAAGTGGGGACTTCCGGCTACAATCTTGATTCTGATTGGCCAGAAGACTCGAAAAAACATCAGCAAAGATGTTTCATTGAGAAGATGATCACTACGTGACAGAAGTTTTCAAAACCGTTTATGGTCTCCGGTACTTTCAGTCCAACGCCTACTGCATGCACAGTGTTAGAAAATCGGGTCTTCAAAATAAAAGTTTGACTTTTCCCCCCAAAAAATAAAAATAAATGTTTTTTTTTTCACTCACACATCTGCGACCCATTCGAAACGGGTCCGCGACCCACTTTGCCCCCCCCCCCCCCCCCCCCCCCCCCTCCCTGTGAGCACAGTGTGCTCCGATTGGTCCCGTCGGGACGTTGTGAATCGCGCTGAGCTCCGTGGAGGTGTGATTTCCTTGTTTAGCGATACACAGCCAAACTCAACCTGAACACACACAAAGTTACAGCCGAAGTAAAAACAATAAGTGTGGCTTGATATTGAGTAAGAAAAAGGTTGATAAACGCTGTGAGAATGGGTCTGCAGAGAGAATTTCGCCGCGATCCCAACTGTCTATTATCAGCCTGCAGCCAGGGAGGAGAAATCAGCAGAGCTGCCTGCACCGAGTGTGTGAGGAAGTCATGGATTGGTCAATTTGGACCAATCAGCGGGGGCTTAACGTAACGGCTCCGCGGACGTAGTGTAACGGCTCCACGGATTGGCCCATTTGGTTCCAGCTACCGCATGACCGTATCGCGTCATAGTTCTGGGCGTGGCTACTGGGTGCTTCTACGACACAGCACCCAGGAAGTAAAAAATGGACAATGACGTTTCACCAACGAGGCGTTTTGGGGAGGTATTTTCTGTTTTAGAGTTTTACTTGCTACAGGGTGTACTTTGAGGGTTTTGACTCTGCACACCGCTTACATGCATAAAAACCTTCATAACACACAAGGGGACGGGTAATAACCGGAAAAGCATGACATGTCTCCTTTAAAACATGTTTGATTAACTTTTGGTTCACATTTCAATAAATTGTATTTGTATTTGCACTCCTTTCGTCCATTATTCTTACTGAAAATGTTAGATTACACATTCACATCTGACTGAAGATTGGCCCCATTTATTTGTGACGTTGCAAACTCTGCGGTACAAGGCACAAGTGATGTGAAGCTCATAAAGCGAGGCAAATAGAAATAATCAGCTGATGGAGTGTAGATGTGGAAATAGCTGCATTCGATCAGCTGACTGTGTTTTCACAATAAAAGTAGTTTCTTAGTAAATGTCCTGTACTGGTCTTAAAATCTAACAACAGCTTTTAATGTTCCTCTTGGATGTTCTTCTTGACCCTCAGAGAAGGAGAAAATGTCGTGTCTTTCAGGCATGTCCTTTCCTAACAAAAATGACAGGAAACATAAAACATATTATTGCAGAACAAGTGTGTTATTTATGAAAGTGGTGTGTTTGTGTTTTTAGGGGCTGTAGATATAATTATTTTGTAATTGTAATGTTTTTTTTTTATTTCAACAGTGAGCTACAAAGACAATCAGATTATAAATGAACAGTATGAAGTTCATCAACATTGAAATGTTATTATCAAAATAATATTTAACTGTTATCAAAACGTAGTGCAACTGTAGAAGCTTGCTCTGTTGTCTCACTGAAAGAATAACTTTTACCACGTTTTTTACATACAATATTGAGAGATACATAGTAGCAGTTCTCACTATGTGTTAAATATATTTGCCTTCAATACATTACATTAGAAAGCTGACAAAATCATATTGCTTTTTAACATCTAAATGTAACTTTTTGCATGGAAAAAACCCTCAACTTCACTGATGTGTAGGTGATCTAGTATTTAGTATTGTTTAATGGAATGTATATCAGTGTATTCAAGTCAATACTTCATTCATTTAAACCAATATCTTTCTTGATTCTTTGTACAGTAAGAAAATAGTTTTTATACCTGTGCTGAAGTTCACTGCTGTGAGGAGTCCAGTTCTGTCTCTCACTCTCTGGTCCAGCCTGTCTGCATCACCTGGACACCTTAAACAAACAGATATATATGTAAAGTACCATGTGTACAAACAATATAACTGATTATCTTCTGTTGAACATGTTGGATTGTGTATTGTCCGAGTCAGGGTCCTTTTTATTTTACTGTAACTTTGGAAGTTGTGTTACCAATGCTTACTGTTTATTTGATACCCATTTGGTAATGCAATTAATCAAAACAACAAGGTTTGGGTTCGTTCTTCAGATGACTGTGACGTTAACGTGTAAGCTCAATAATGAACTCCAGCTCAACCAACCATATTGTAATATCCAAGTAATCATCTTGAAATATGACATTAATAATTGTAATATACACACATCTTATTGTGAGGTTGATTTCACATACACTACTTCGACATTAGCTTGTCTACATACTTGAGCATAGCCAATTTAAATTAACCTTAGCGATACATACAGTTCCTACCTACATAATAAAATATCTCTAAGTTACAAGGATGACCTTATTTTATCAACTTCAAACAGAAGCCGTTTGTTCTACAGTAGTATCCCACTTAACGTTTAACACTTGTCTATTTCGTTTTAACCTTTATATATACAGTCTATGATTTTAACTTGGCGGCTACGATTAGCATCGTTAGCACCGATGTAGCTACCACTAGCTTACACGCTAACCCTAACATTAATTACGTAGCTGATTAAAATAATTAACACATAAATAAGTACTCGATTTTCACTTACCGCAAAACCGCATTCATGCACCGTCTGTTTCAACCGCAGAGCGAGTCACAATAGTCCGATATATAAGCATGAAGAACAAACAAACACGGCCGGTTTCAAGTTGTGTTTCCTGGATGAGCTGAGCAGGCAAAGTCCCTGTAGCTAGCTTCACGGAGCAGCTGGCAGCAGGGGCGGTTCTAGGGGGGGGGCAGTTTTCCCCTAACACTGACCTCTGACCCCCCTGTGGCCCCCCTAAAAATGAAAAGTGAAAAAAATGTATGATTTATTACACGATTTATTGAATGACGGAATAGGCGGAACTAACGTTATTTGTCATTCTAGTCGGACCCATTAGAGCGGTGCACTCACTTTCACTGTCCGCCTGAAGCGCGCGAAAAACAAACACTTTTCATCTCGGATCATCAGAGGCTGTTGCATCCAAGAAAGACTGATTGAAACCTACGTTTCGAGAGACTACCACGATAATTGAAGTTATAGTTAAACTATTGTATCCGTGTAATTGTAGATATAAAGTAGAGATTTAACTGTTCATTGCCTTTATTTTTATATAAATATGATATGGTGTTAGTGCAAAAATTGTACTATAACTTAAGCTGAAGCTAACAGTAATAACTATAAGATATATCTGAAATAAATAAGTGTACTAAAACAAATACCAATAACTGTATTGCATTGTTTTCTTATACGCAATTACTTCATACTGTCTAGTTCTCTTTTTCGTCCTGCATTTATTGTGCACCCCTCAGAAAATAACTGGCCCCCAAGTGGCCCCCCCAGTCAAATTGGTCTAGAACCGCCACTGGCTAGCAGAGAGCCAAGAAGCTAACAGCAGCAGTCACTTGACAGAGCCGTCACTCAATGTGACCACGCCCTAATTTCTGCAAAGACTTTAAGACCTAATATAAATAAAAGGGTCGTGTTAGAAAACAATTCACTCACAGATCCATAATCATGAAGGTGGAATCTAACTATATCCATAATAATATTTATTGCATCCAGGGGTAGAACCATGTTTTTTCTGCTGTAAAGGTGGGCATTTTAACATGGGGGTCTATGGAAATTGCTCCTTTCTGCAGTCAGTCCCTATCGGCCAATATATGAACTGCAGTGTGTGGCACTTCCGTATTGGCGTCCCGGCTCTTCCCCAGAGTTTGCCGCTTGACACAGACACATTGGATTAACCTATGGATTAACTTCAGCAGCGTTTGTATCGTTTTAATGCCATTGAAGACCACTTTTGACCAGACAACGACCAAGGTAGGCCATGTTGCCGGTTTTAGCTACCTAGCGCCACATGTTTAGATGTCTGTTCTTGTTATTACCTCCGCGAGTTCTTATCATAGAGTGATAATGTATGTACCAAACGATTCTGTGTCATCTCACGATGCGAATCGATGGGTTGGATGTGCAGAAAAGATAAATAATAAGGGTTTTATGAGTGAGTTTCTGTGCAGTAAAGGCTCAGCGTTAGCATTGAGGGTTTTTAAAAAAATAAAAATTCAAATGATCAGTTAGATGAGTTTCTTCCCGTTACATGGATATAAAACATTCATAGTTTATTAAATATTAAGATGCCCTCAGACACTGTTTCCTTAGATGACGCGTTTTTCCCCCCGGTATTGGGGGGAAGGTGCTTAACAGGTAGCAGCAAAGCTGTTTTCAATGATAGCGCCTTCAGGGAGGAGAGCTCCAGAGGCTCAAATGGTTCTGTGACCAAAGCCTCGAGCACCAACGGCAGATCCCATTGCGGGGTGGAGACATGCACCACTGGGCGCTGTCTCCTGACCCCCTGCAAAAAACGCGCCATAAGCGGTTGACTAAAGGCTGACTTGCTGCCAAACCCTCATGGCAGGACGAGATGGCTGCTGCATACACTTTAATTGTGGAATGAGCAAGCCCCCTGTCCACCAGTATCTGTAAATAGGACAGAATAGAGCCCAACCTACAGGATAGAGGCTCTAGACTCCTTTCTTCACACCACCGCTGGAATCCCAACCACTTCGTCCTGTAACAGGCTGTGGTGGATCCTGTTCTTGCTGCCTGGATAGTCTGAATAACATTGTCAGACAGTCCACCCCGTCTCAGCCTGTCCCTCTCAGGAGCCAAGCCTGGAGAGGTTGGCCCAGAGTGGGTAACGCCCCTATTGCACCTGCTTCCTAAGACAAAGCCCCCCAGACCTGAGGAACCGTCCAGGGCTGGACCATCATCTGTGTCACCTCCAGATACCACGGCGCAGAGCGGCTACCAGGATGTTCTCGTCTCACCCTCTCCAGGAGGGGGAGAATGAGACGCAGTGGTGGAAAGGCGTAGAGCAGCTTTTTTTTTGGTTTTTTTGTTTAACAGTTTTTATTGAGATTTCAAAATCAGAAGAAATATACATTCAATAGCATTGCAACCCTCCCCAACCGTCCCCTTAATTCCAGATCTTCACAAGGATAATTGTTCATTGAGGTTTTGTCCAACAAAGGATATGTGAACAAATTCCAGTACATACAATATAATACAATGTACAAGGATAACAAAGCACATCAGTGGGAAATAGTCATACAAAAAAAGGATAAGTACAATAACCAAGAAACATTTAAATAATTAATTAATAAAATAAATAAAGAAAAGAAAATAAGAAGAAAGGGAGGGGGGATGGGGTCCTGCTGCTGCTGCCACAAACTATTGCTCTAGTCATCTTGGTTTAAGGGGATCTGTAAACTATCGTAATCATTTAGGAAGGGGGTCCAAATCTTTGTAAACTTCTGCAGAGAGCCTTTTAGAGTGTACCGGATTGTTTCAAGTTTAAGGAAATGCATAGTGTCTCTTATTCATCTAGTAAAATTGGGAGGTGCTTGATCCTTCCAGGACAGGAGAATTAGGCGCCTGGCAATCAAGGAAGTAAATGCTATGACTGCCTGAGTTTTACCTTTACGGTTGCCGGTTTCAGGGGTGAGGCCAAATAAAGCACATACAGGATTGGGTGTGATGTCTTTTTGAAAAATCTTAGAGTATGCAATGAATATGTTGCCCCAGAATGAGCTGAGGTTGGGACAGGACCAGAACATGTGAATGTGATCTGCTGGTTGACTGTTACAGCGAGGGCATGAAGGGTCTAGGTCAGGGAATAGCTTCACCAGCCTTGCTTTGGTAAAGTGCACTCCAAGAACAATTTTGAGTTGTATCAATCTATGCCTAGCACATGGGGAAGAGGTTAAGAAGTCAAGCACTTTCTGCCATTGATCGTCTGCCATTTCCTCACCAATGTCATTCTCCCAACATGTTGCAGAGATAAAGCAACGATATTGTTTATACTATTATAGAGAAGAGAGACCAGCCCTTTGCTACCCGGCGATAGTGAGAGAATATGATCAATTGCGTTATTCATTGGGATGTCAGGGAAAGAAGAGATATTTGTCTTAACAAAGTGTATAATCTGGAGATATCTGAAGAAGTGAGACTGTGGTAAATTACATAATTGAGAGAGTTGTGTAAATTATCCAAATTTCCCATCTACATACAAAGTACGAACGGATTTAATCCCAGTTGTGTCCCATATCCTGAAAGTAGAGTCAGAGAGGGAGGGAGGGAAGTTTTGTTTGTTTGTTTGTTTATTTATTTATTTAAAGGACAGTGCACATTAATTCACATTGCTGTAAATTAGCCAGTATTAGCCAGCAGGCTAATTTTCAACAAGTTGTAATTATTCTTGAGTGGAGAATGTACCGACGTTGTCTGCAAATTGAAATGCCTTCTAAATTGCGACCAAATTCTGACGGAGTGATACACCACTGGATTAGAGCTGAATTGAGGTAAAGAAGGAGGGGACTGAGAATGGAACGGTAGATTAAGTGGGCTACTCCAATTGTACCCAGGCCTCGCCATTGCCAGGTTCAACTTCCTTCATCCATTGTAGCATTGCTTTTATATTGCACGCCCAGTAGTAGTGGATGAAATTGGGTAGGGCCAGGCCGGCAAGTTTTAGGTCTTTGAAGGGCACTTCTCCTTATTCTCGGGGGCTTGCCATTCCTAATGAATGATGAAATGCTTCTCTCCAATGAATGAAAGAAATACTTTGTTATCAAGATAGGAATATTCTGAAAAAGGTAGAGGCATTTTGGTAATACAATCATTTTTATCAGATTAACACGGCCGATTATGGACAAAGGTAGGTTTGTCCATCTAGTCATATCTTTCTTACAATTTTCAAACAGTGTGCAAAAATTCTTAGTGAAGAGGGATGGAAAAGAGGATGTGATTTCAATCCCAAGATATTAAAAGCCCTTTTGGACAATTCTGAATAGAAAGTGTGCTGCAGGGATTAAAGTGGCTGGTGGATTAAGGGGAAACATCTCACTTTTTTCATAGTTGATTTTATAGCCTGAAAATGTACCCAATTGAACTAGGATTTTGAGAATAGGCGGGACAGATGTTAGTGGGTCCGTAATATATAAGAGAATGTCATCAGCATATAAGGATATTTTGTGTCTAAAGCCTCCACGCACCACACCCAGGAAGTCCTCAGATTGTTTTAGAGCTATGGCTAGAGGTTCGACAGCAATGGCGAACAATAGAGGGGATAAACGGCAGCCTTTACGTGTGCCCCTGCCAAGAGGGAAATATTCAGATTGTTTACCATTAGTGATTACTAGTGGTTGAGAGTAGAGGAGTTTAATCCATGAAATGAAGGAATCCTCAAATCCAAATGTTTTAAGAGTAAAAAATAGATACTGCCATTCAACTCGATCAAACGCTTTTTCAGCATCCAGAGATATCACCATTTCGGAGGAACAAGAAGAAGATGAGTAGACAATATTGAAAAGCCTCCGAAGATTGGAGCTTGAGTGTCTGTTTGAAATGAAGCCAGTTTGGTCTGGCGAGATAATCTGTGGAGTAACCTTCTCCAAGCGCGAAGCTAGGACCTTGGATAAAATGTTGTAATCAACATTAATAATAATAATAATTCCTTACATTTATTATAGCGCTTTTTCAATGACTCAAAGCGCTTTACATATACACACATTACACATATATCATACATGCAATGGTCAGATACTGTGGACAATACCCACAGGAGCAAGTTCAGGTGAAGTGTCTTGCCCAAGGACACACCGGCTTTACAGACGCAGCAGCAGCGGGTTTCAACCCTTGATCTGATGATCATTGCACAGCGCACTGCGCCACACCGTCCATCTTCACGCCTCGAGGTCATCGAGGCGCTTTTACAAGTACACATTGGTATTATACATGTACTGTGGACAATACCCACAGGAGCAAATCCGGGGTGAAGTGTCTTGCCCAAGGACACAACGGCCTGACGCAGTGGCAGCAGGAGCGGGTTTCGAACTGGAGTTCCCCAGCACTCCCCCTTGATCTGATGATCGGATGCACAGACCACTGCGCCACCCGTTAAGTAGGGAGATTGGTCGATAGGAGGCGCATTGAAGTGGGTCTTTGCCCCCTTTTGGTAAAAGAGTAATTGCAGCCTGTCGTAAGGTAGGTGGAAGAAAGCCAGAGGAAAGGGATTAATTAAACTTGTCTTTGAGCAGGGGGCAAAGTTGGGGCCTCTTAATAGAGAGTTCTGTTCGGCTGGAACTCAAGGGAAAGTAAGTTTACCAATGAAATGATTTAGTTGTGAGAGATGATCACATTCAGAGCTGTATAAACCGCTGTAATACTCTTTGAAGGTATCATTGATGTCCCTGTGGTCAGTGACTGTTTCTCCTGTTTCACTATAGATCTTAGGGATAAGACAAGTGGATTGAGCTGTTGAGCAAACAACTTCCCAGCCTTATCACCTGAGTCATAAACAGCAAAACGAGACTTGTTAATTAGATGTGTAGCTCTGTCTCTGGAAAGTAAGTTGTATTCTGTCTGTAAACGCAGCCTTTCTTTAAAAAGTGTAGAGATTGTCAATTTCCAAAATAGAGCGTGAGATGTCAATGAGTTTGGAGTCCCTTACTTTTTTTGCCCTGGAAGAGTATTCAATTATTTGCCCACGGAGGTAGGCCTTGAGGGTCTCCCATAAGGTTGAATGAGAGATTTCTGCGGAGGTGTTAGTTTCAAGAAAAAAGATAATTTGAGAAGTGATATGACTTACAAACAGTTTGTCAGCTAGAAGGAGGGAGTTAAGTCTCCAGTTTCGAGAGGGTCTCAGGGAGTTGCTGCTCCATGATCTGAAACTGTAATACTTTCATATGAGCAGGAGTAAACATTTCCCAGTAGTCTATTATCTAAGAGAAAGTAGTCAATGCGTGTATATTAGGGGTGTAACGGTTCACAGAAGTCACGGTTCGGTTCATACCTCGGTTTGGGGGTCACGGTTCGGTACGGGTTCGGTACAACAAGGAAAAGCAAAAAAAAGTCCCAAATGCATTTTTTTTTAACAGTAGTGCAAGTTTTGGTATGAAAATAAGGAACTCTAACATTTGGAATCATTAACTGTATTACACAGTTAAAAACAAACCACAAACAGTAACACACACACTCAGATGGCCATATTATTTATAATGGCTGATGTCAAACAAAAAGGTTCAATAAGTTGTACAACTAAAAAGAATGTCTTGAAAATATTTAAATAAATAATAAGAAAGTGTTTCAATCACAATCAATAAAAGGCAATACAGAACTGTATAACATCTCCTGATGTCAAAATATAAAATAAAAACAATGATAAATATAAAACAAAATAAAATCTGTACCTTTAGGAGCAATGTCTAACATGTGTAATTACGAGGCCATTATGCCTAAATAAAGGTACTCGAGCTTTACTCTATTTTCAAGTTGTTCTTCAAAAAGATGAGTTTGTCTACGTTGTCAGTAGTGAGGGCAGATCTGTTGGCGGTAACTATGTCACCTGCCGTCGAGAAAACCCTCTCGCTGGGGACTGAGACTGACTCGGATGTGATTGAGCATGTTTGACGTGTTACCACTAGCATACCGCACCGCTGTCGAACAACGCCGACACACCGTCCTCGTCCGATCCACAACTCGCACCCCATCGTTGTTGTAGTCCACAGGGAACCCGAAATGTTCCCACACACCTGATTTAAAAGAAGCAGGTGGGTCTTCTAGCTCCTGTGTGTTGTGTGAACTCGCCATTAGCTACTAAGTTTTCTTCTTCATGTATTGTGTTCGTTTTATTGTGTTTTGTTCTTGTTCTTCATTTGTTATTTACGGGCGGCTGGCTTTTAGGCGCAATACCGCCCCCTGGATTATATATATTATATAACCGTGACGGTACGGGACGAATACGGATACCGTTACACCCCTAGTGTATATGTGTGATGAACATTGGAGAAGAAGGAAAATACTTTTTGGTTGTTAAATTTAAATCTCCAAATATCCAAGCATTTTGAGTACTGAAATCGTTGATAACTTTAGCAGATTTGGTAAGAGGCTGAGCCCTGTTAGATGATCTATCCAATGCAGTGTTAAGCACGCAGTTAAAGTCTCCTCCTATTATCAGATTGTAGGTGTGATTTCTGGGTAAGGTGGAGAATAGTTTGTTAAAGAAATTATAATCATCACTGTTTGGAGCATAAACATTGACCATAATGACAGGGCTGTCGAATAACTGGCCCGAAACAATGATAAATCTCCCACTTGTGTCAGCGATCACCTCCTTAGCTTGAAATGGAATGTCCTTATGTATGAGGATTGCTGTCCCCCTGGTTTTGCCATTGAACTGTGAGTGGAAAACCTGGCCAACCCATCCCCTCTTGAGAAACTTAACATGGTTGTTTTTCAGGTGAGTTTCCTGTAGCCGTTGCAGATAAGAGTCTATTTTCTGTCTTTTCACCCAGCTGTTCATACCTTTAGTGTTTAAGGATAAAAAGTGGATGGGCCGAGCTTGATTGCAGTTAGATGTAGTTGTCATATTCTAAGAGATTAGTGGGACAAAGAGTAAGAACAGAAGTGGAGCAGGGTAGGGCCGGGTGTGGAGAGGGGGAAAGGAGAATGAGAGAGATACAAAAGGAAAAAGAAGAAAAAGGGAAAACTAAACTGGTGGCATAAAAACCTCTAACATTGTGAAAAACAGCATCCCAGAGGGCACGTGGGGCTTGAACTGTGCACTTAATTGCCAACTCAAAAAACACCTAACTTACACTAAGACTGTGTTGTCAATAGTAACATCAACAAAAACAGTATATAACATGTAACATTACATTGTGCAGAAGCCATGAAAGGCCGGTAATAACGATTGGAGCAATTAAAGAGTGTTGCCATATACAGGTGGGTATCATTCATAACAATAGTGGTAGGAAAACAGTAATATATAGGGAACAGAACATGCATATATTCACTGCTTTATAGACATGTATGAGTTTACCCCTATCAGTATAAACATGTGAGTATTTGCACGTCTCCGTGCTCCAGTGTGATAGCGGCCTAAGCAGGTATACTAAAGGAGCAGCTGTCCACTGTGTGGACCAACAGTGACATTTCAGCAGAAGTCAACGACTGTCCCGAGTTTAATTCCACACATAAAACGCTTGGCAAACATTGTTATAAGGTACCGACCATAATAATAATAAAGACAATATATGCAACCAAGAAAGACGAAAGCATCTATAATATCAACCCAGTGATTTAACAGTTATTAGACACGTTTATGGGACAGGCTGTGAGGAGGACGCACCTGAACGGCCGCTGTGAAGAAAAGAGGAAACTTCTCCAGGCGAGAAAAAATGAGTTTCTGTCCGTTCTTGTCAGTGACCTGTAGTTTGGCAGGAAAAAACATCCTGTATCCGAGCCCCGCATTTCTCAGCTCCGATTGGACAGCGGCGTATGTGGCTCTTTTCTTTGATATCTCCACGCTGTAGTCCGGGAAAATGTGTATGTTGCATCCGCGGAAAGAGAGCGGACCGGCCTACCTCGCCAGCTTCAGGATGCGTTCTTTGGTCTGGAAGTTGTGGATCCGAGCGATGAACGGGCACGGGGTGTCGCTCTGCGTCATTGGCCATGGCTCGTGTGCAAACGCGTCCATCCCCAAGGGTGGATTGTCCTGCCAAGCCAGGAAAAACCATACGGTACAGTGGCTGTTGCGCCGGTTGGCGAACAGGTCCACCTCCGCTTTCCCGAACAGGGCCCAGATCTGCTTCACCACCTCCGGGTCAAGCATCCATTCGTCTGGCAGGGGCCCGTCTCTCGACATGAGGTCGGCCCCCCTGTTCTCCCCCCCCGGGATGTGGAGGGCCTTCAGAGACAACATTCTCTGAGGCCCACAACCACAAGTTCTCCACTGTGCTCAACAAGGCGGCGGCGCGGACTCCGCCCTGCCTGTTAATGTACGCCACTGTGGTGCGGTTATCACTCCTCACCAGCACATGTTTGCCCTGTAGTAAGGGTTTGAAGTGCTGCAGGACCAACACTACTGCCTGCAGCTCTAGAAGGTTGATGTGCCAAGTCTCTGTCAGAGGCCAGCCACCACCTATAGCTCTCTCTATGCAGGTCTAGGCATATGCAGTAACCCCAGCGGTATCACGAGGTGAGCAGCTGCCATGAGACCCAGAGTCTACATGATGGTCAAAGCCGTCACCGTTGCCCCCTGTCGCAGTCTGCCCGAAGCAGGGATGCCTGTCTGATGCTCTCTGACAGGGTGGCACGTAGTCTGCCTGCATCGAGCAAAATCCCCAGATACTCCACCTGCTGGTGAGGTATGGGACTGCTCTTCTTCCAATTGACTGCAAAACCCAACTTGGTTAGGTGTAGGATCAATTGGGCTTTGTGGAACATTGCCCATTCCCTGGACCTGGCCATGTAGGCAGGTCTCTTCTTCTTTCAAACTTTTTACTTTTCTCTGTCAGGTGTTGTCTTGCTCGCTGAAGAGAAAAGGATGACAGTCAGGAGGTGTAGCTGCCTTATATGCGCGCGCATTCAGGTAGGCTCGCCCTGATTGGCCGGCTACATTTATACAACTTCAGTGTGTGTGAACGCTCGCGTATCATTGATGAGAGTAGTACCCATAGAGTCCAGTAGAGGGCGGAGATTGTGTGAGATAGAACGGATGCTGAGGACTGTTAATTCACCTCAGTCACATTCACCCGCTTTGCATCTTCTCCATCGGAAACAGGTTGGCTGCACATTTCTAGGTGGATTTCACTTTTTCATTATATTTTTGTCAACTACCCAAACTGAACTAAGATTGAGCTCCACAGACAGCATCCCCTGATTATCTGGGCCAAAGGTTTTTTATTTATTTAATTTTGGATTAAGGTAGTCAGTCTTGTTGAGTTATAATGACCGCCACCCACAGACATTTCCCGAGGGGGCCCCACCACCTAGTGTTCGGAACAACCCTACTCAAGAGGTCAAGAGCAGACCTGTTTGATGGAAGCCCTTTTTTTTATTTTTACTGTTGAATGTTAATGGCTTGTCCAGCCCTATTAAGAGGAGTACAATGATATCAAAGGCAAAAAAGGAAAAGGCCCATATTATATTCTGCCAAGAAACTCCCTTAACGGATCAAGAACATGAAAAAATAAAGAAAATGGGTTTTAGGCATGCTTATTATTCATCCTTTAAAACAGGACACAAGAGGGGAGTGGCTATTTTGATGCCAAATTCGGTTCCCTTTGAACTTCTGTCAGAGACAAAAGACAAGGAGGGGAGGTTCATTATGGTTAACCTGTGAAGCCCGAGAGACCCCGGTACCGGGGCACTGCCGCAACATCTTGCAGGGAACAGTGTCTGAGGGCATGTTCATTTAATAAACTATGAATGTTTTATATCCATGTAACGGGAAGACACTCATCTAACTGATCATTATTTTTTTTTTTTCAAAATAAAACCCACAATGCTAACGCTGAGCCTCTGAATTAGCAACGAGCGAAAAATGCTAACAGATTACTGCACCGAAATTCACTCACAAAACCTTATTATTATATTATCTTTTCTGCACATCCATGACATCGTTTCACATCGTGAGGTGACACAGAATCGAAGGGTACCCTCATTATCACTCAATTATACGAACTCGGAGACAATAACAAGAGCAGACATCAAAACATGTGGCGCTAGGTAGCTAAAAACGCTAACATGGCTCACCTGTGTCGTAGTCAGTGGTGTGCTAGTTACTGAAAACCAGTAACTAGTTACCATTACTAGTTACTTCATTTCAAAAGTAACTCATTTACTTTACTGATTACTTACACAAAAAAGTAATGCGTTACTGTGAAAAGTAACGTTTTAGTTACTTAATTCCCATTAATGCCCTTATAGCCTTCATTTCAGTACTGTTATTGCATTGGAGAATAATACAATCTGTTGATCAACTTGACATGCATTATATGCAATCTGGATTGCATCGATATTAGCTGGCTTTCCATTTTTGTATATTCTTTCTCCAGGTAGTTGGAAAAAGTGTTCCGTCCCATATGCCGTGTGCCGCCCGGACATGGTATCATGCTAACTAGCTCCCTGAAAGCGGGTGACTCCACTGTAGCAATAGCCTGCATGTGTTCTACAACATACCGTGCAATGGCTTTATCGACTTTTCCCTGGATAGCAGTCCCTTGGTTAAAATCCAGCCGCTGTTGCTTACGTAGGTGGAGGTGGAGTGGCGTTGGATTAGTCTAGGTATGTGCCGGTCTTAGTAGCTTCGTCCCAGCATGTTGTTTTTGCAGATGTTTTAAGAGATTTGAATGACTGGTTTGGGCAGTAGATAGGCTCTTTGACCCGCCAGGACACAACTTACATTTAACAGAAACTTTCTTTTCTTTGTGCTCGACAAAAGTGAAATAGTGAGAATATCTCCAGGTGGAGAAACTAGACTTGAGCTCCGCCGCCGCCATGATAGTCTTGTTAGTAAACAACACAAACACACCCACAGCCCGTCTCCGCATGTGACACAGGAAGTATTTAAGTACATTTACTCAAGTACTGTACTTAAGTACAGTTCTCATCTCTGTTCGCCTGGCTGTTGACTATATAAAAAAACTAACTGAGTAACGCACCATGTAGTAACGGTAACTGAGTTACTGAATTTAAAAAGTAATGCGTTAGAGTACTAGTTACTGCCAAAAATAACTGCGTTACAGTAACGCGTTACTTGTAACGCGTTAGTCCCAACACTGGTCGTAGTCTGGTCAAAAGTGGTCTTCATTGGCATTAAAACGATAAAAACGCTGCTGAAGTTAATCCAATGTGTCTGTGTCCCTTTGAAATTATTTCTGATAATCCATAAGCAATACATCTGCATTTCCATTTCTAGAAGTCAGACCTAGAGACAGCTTCCCTCTGGTGCAAAACTGAGTGCGCGAAGCCCCCACCTTTTTGTTTTACTATGTGTGCGAGTGGGGAGATTCCCCTTCGATTCTATTGGCTCTAACGGTCAGAAAGAGATATCAATCACTAAAATCGACCAATAGGTTCCAGAGAAACGGTAAAACCCCCATTTCGTGCCAAATCACCTCAGAGGTGGAGGTTTTTTTGCTAAACCTCTCTAAAAAGGTCAAATATCACTTGTTTTGCATCGATCTTGATACAGGGTACTTATTATATGTTGTAATTTGGATGCCTAAAGCTTTTAGTCTACCATCCCATCCTCCAAGGGTAGTTTTTTTTTTTTTAAGTAAAACATAATTTTTGGACGGACACTATAATTTACAGTTTTTTGCTATGTTCAATCTGAATTTTCTTTAAAATAAAAAACATCTATATTGATTCTGACTTTTCTACATCCAACTGACAGGGTTATCATTACTTTGGGGGAAAAGATTATTAATTTAACCCTTTTAGAAGGGAAGATATGGTCATTTGTTCTGGGAATGTCATTTTCGAGCCTGAGACCTTATTTATTCAGGCACAGTTCTGAGAGGCACAGGGTAAAAGAATGTGAAATAAGTCAGAAAGGCTTGTCAGATCATTCCACTGTTCACTTAAAACTACATTTAGATGGTAGAACTAGGAGGACAATGTGGAGATTAAATATAAGTGTACTAAATAACACTGGAATCCTGGAAAGATTAAAGAATGAGTTAAAAACATACATGACTGATAATAATGTTGGAAATGTTAGCCCAGTGATACTGTGGGATAAAGCAAAAGCAGTTTTGCGTGTGGAAATTATATCAGAAATGGCTTTTGCTAGAAAGGTGAAAACCCAGAGACTCCTAGACTTGCAAAAACAGCTTTCTGATCTTGAAAAACTGCATTGTAAAAATAAAGATCCAAAGTTACTCTCTCAAATGAGACCAATTAAACAAGAAATTGATAAGATATTTTGTGATGACGTAGATAAAAAGCTAAGATTTACAAAACAGAGATATTATGAGGCAGGCTTTAAGGCCTCTAATTTATTAGCCTGGAGGTTGCAGAAACAGCAAACTGAAAATACAGTTTATAAAATTAGGGACCCTCTTTCTAAAAAGATTACATGTGAATTGGAGGGGGAATTTGATCAGGCCCTGTACACCATTTGACATATAAGATTGAAGAGTTTCTGAGCCGGTTGGACCTGCCCTCCCTGGGGAACATGCACAATGACAAATTGATAAAATAAATAACGGTGGAAGAAATTGACAAGGCTATTTCCTCCCTGAAATCATGTAAATCTCCGGGTCCAGATGGATTTCCAGGAGTGGTATAAATCACCAAGAGAGCAATTAATACCAATACTTCATAAAAGCTTTAATTACACTCTGAAGGAGGGATGCCACCATTTCAGTAATTCCTAAAGAGGGTAAGGACTTGAAAGAATGTGGGTCATATAGACCCATTAGTGTACTAAATCAGGATTATAAAAAAAATGCAGCTATTTTAACTAAAATAATGGAGGAAGTGATGCCCCTATAGATTGATGAGGACCAGTGTGGATGTATTCAATGTAGGCAGACCCAGGATAATATAAGGAGGACTCTCCATACCATTGACTACTGTATATACAAAAAGAAAAACTCAGTGCCATCCTCCTCAGTATGGATGCAGAAAAGGCCTATGATAACTGTATAAAGTTATGGAAACATTTGGATTTCATGAGAAGTTCATTATGAGCATTAAAACATTATATACAGCCCCTATGGCTAGAATCAAGGTAAACGGAAGTCTGTCTAGAACCATTCACCTGCAGCGTGGCTGTCGCCAGGGCTGCCCAGCATTCAGGACTCCCAAGGTTAATGGATATGTTGCAAACATATGGAGCTTTGTCAGGTTATTCTCTTAACATTGATAAAACTCAAGCTCTAGTGTTCAACTTTATCCCGACGTTGGATCTAAAAAATAAGTACAAGCAGTGGCGGTGCTACGGGGTGGCAGCTGCCACCTCAGAAAAATGCCTTGCCACCCTAGTTGGCAGCTTTGTTTTGAAAGAAAAGTTGTGGCTTATCGGACATTTATGACAGAAAATCTCTAATGTCCGAGTGCAAGTGAATGCAGCACAAGACGCGAGCCTTGTAACCCCTCCCCCGGCCCTGGCGCGAGCGTGGAAATATGATTGGCGGCGATTTCATTTGAACGGGGGGGAACAGCGCAAAACGAGAAGCATTTCGGATCCAAGTAGACGGAAGGAATGAGGTATTTGCGGTCAGTGGCGGTGCCAGGGTATGGCTGGGGTAGGCTACAGCCATACCAAGAAATGGCTTAGCCCCACCATGAAAAATGATGTTAAAGTAAGCAAAATAAAGTCCGCCAACTCGCGCAGAGTAAATTGCACAGACAGCAGTTAGTAAGATTGATTTCAGTAGCCACTTGTCTGGAAATACCGAAGACTAGAAGCGGTTTTGAAAACTTTTGTCACGTAGTGAACGTCTTCTCAATATAACATATTTGATCATGTCTTCTGGCCAATCAGAATCAAGAAAACGGCGTGGTGTTGTTGCAGGAAGTCCCGACGGAGAATACTTTTGCGGTAGTACATCTCTATACGTCGATACAACATTACGTGTTGATAGAAATCAACACGTAATGAAATAAGACCCCACGGTTTGATGATTGATAGGTGTGTGGGCTGTCTTTTATTTTGACACACAGAACAATGGGGGCTATCCACCCTTATCCACAATGTAAAGTCATTCACAGCCTCTTCCCTCTTCTCTCTGTGAGGAGCAGCAGGTTCAGCTTTCAGAACAAAGTAACACAAAACTAAAATGGCATTCATTTTTTTAAATATGTCGTGTAGTAATAGATTTATTTATTTTTCTTCTCAAGAGAGTACCAGAATGTGTATTTTATGTTAGTATTTCAAAAAATCTCCTGGGGGAGAATCCCCCCAGACCCCCCTGCAGGGGTTGGGTTTTCAGCATGTCAACTCTTTCACCTGTGGGGAAATTGCAGGATTGGCTCCAGGTCGCCCTTTTTATTTACTACAAGACAAATGTGCCTTTTTTGAACTGTTATTCTACGGACAAAAAGTTTATTATTATTCCGCCGGTATTTTGGCCCTCTTCTTCTCCCGCATTGAACATCGCAGAAACTCCGTTCAAACATCAAAACGTTCAGCTCGGTCGGGAATCGATGGCTATTACTTTTCTCATTCATAACTTTCATAATTCCAGAGATACATCCCATAATACATCACATTTTTAACATTGAAGTCAATGGAGGAAATCTTCATACTTCAACAAATCTTCATGAGACTTCAACTGCTAACTGTTCATTCATACTTTCACTCAGAAACCTCATTCCAACTTTCAAATGTTACAAATCTTTCTGACATTATTCGTGTGAAACAACTTTTAAATCTGATTCTTACTTTTAGAGATATTAACATTTGTTCAGACCTTATTTTAGTGGTTTTCTTCACATTTTAACATTAGAGTGCATGATGTCACAGCTAGAGGGTGAGAAATCTTGAAATGTGCCTTCATATATATTTTTTAAACTGCCATAATTCCCAAACCCTACATTCCTGGGACATAATTGTTCATGATAAACGTAGGAAAACATTTCGTAGCTTGAAAAATGACAAATAATTAAGCAAAAATAATTCAACAAAATGCTTTTTGAGGGCATGAAGTGACAAAAACATTCAACATGCCTCCATTGAAGCCCATTGTAATTTCAGGCAGATATTTCCTCACAGCAGCAGCCGCACACCTTTAGTTAAACTGCCAAAAAGGCCACATTATTAACCCGAAAGTACACAAAAATTACACTTCATATACTCAACTTCCTTGACATGCTTCACGTTTTGAAATTTCACAGATATCTGTTACGGTTCTTCGACAAAACGTTCACATGTAAGAGGTTCATCTCTCATTCAGACAGGCCCGGTTCCAGAACAAAATGACTCAGGGTGCATCTGAGATTAGAGAGGGTGCAGGGGTAAAGTGCTATTTTTATAAGTGGGGAGTGGACCTAACACCCTCTACGGGGGTCCTCACCTCCTCTAGGGGGGTCCGGGGGCATGCTCCGCCGGGAAGATTTTTTTTAAATATTGAAGTTAAAAGCATCAATCTGGTGCACTTTGAGAGCAACATGAAGAGATCTATGAATCTATGTGCTCTTTGCTTGATTCATGCCTTCCCAGTCCATTATCACGTAGCTTATAAGAGCATGGCGCCAGTTGTTGTAGCCAGTTGTGGTGAAGGCATCTGACTTACTTGAACCGAAATGTCTACATGCATAGCAGAAGATGGCATATTTTTTACATGAATATTCAGCCAATCTCTGTTTTGAAACCATGAGCAGCAAAATGAGCGCCTCACCCCACTGTACAGGCGAGTTGAGTACTTTTTTTAAATATACCTGGGCAGGCTCTGTTTTGCCGAAGTCCTCTGGCACTTGCGGGCCGCCGAGGGGAGGCGGTGTTTGGGGCAACGAAGACGACTGCGGCTGCTCTGCCTCCGTGGGCGAGTCGGGCAAAGCCGGCGAGTCGGGCGGGAGGATGTTAGTGTCCACGACAGTGGCCGCAGATAACGTAATGTCCCCATGATATGAACTGTTATTACCTGCAGTAGATGCAGTGTTACTGCTGGCGTTAAGGGCTGGTTGTTTTAACAATTTTCTGATGTCCATCATTGACTGCTGTGTAAGCACCTTGCAGATGACGAACGCGCAGCGGCACAGGTCACGCGCACCTGACATAATAACGTTACTTACCGTTTACATTGACCAAATAAATGCAGCAGACAATGTTATTTAAAGGTGAGGTAGGTAAGTTTCAGAAACCGGCTCGAGATACACTTTTTGTTATATTCCATGGAATGCTCTTAACATCCCGATAGCAATGAATATCTTAAGTGCTTTGATAAAAAATCCATACAAAAATGTAATATTATAAGGCTGGTACATCAACATTTAGTAAACACTTCTGCAGTTTAACTTATCTTGTTGAACAGTTGCCCAGAAATAATTCTAATAGAGCATGTAGTACTGCTTCTGAAACAAAACTGTTGAATTCAATTTCTAAACAAATACAAATCACAGTGCATTGTCAGTGTTGCATTTCTCTTTTTTTTTTTACAGATTTAACACATCTCTTGGCTTCACTATGCGGCCTGATCTTGTGATCTTATTGTAAACAATGTGTGATTGCTCTCTGGGGCCTGTTTGTTTCTCAGTGTCCTGCTGCAAAGTCTTAGTGTCCTCAGGCTCCAACTGCTCGTCTGATGGAGTCTCCTGATCTGTGTCACTCTCACACGTTTGTAGAAGGTGACGCCTGTTGCGCCGAAACATGTGACCTCCGTCCGTGCAGATGTTGTAGGATCTCTGGGTACCTGCTGGCTCGACTACTGTTGCAGGTTTCCATGTCCTTGTTGGAAGCTGGAAGCGGATCGTGGCTCCCACTGGTAGTGCAGGCAGTGATCTGGCATTCCTGTCATAATATTGTTTTTGTCGTGTCTGGCACTGTTCTCTCCTGCTGTGAACGGTGCTGCGAGAGGCAAGCTCTGGTTGTAGATGCTTTTCAGTGGTGGGAAGGATGGAGCGCAGACGCTTGCTCATGAGTAGCTGCGCTGGCGATTTCAAACCATCCACTGGTGTGTTTCTATACTCCAACAAGCTGAGGTACAGGTCAGTTCTCTGAGCGTGTGCTTTGTCCATGAGAGCTTTGGCAGTCTGAACTGTTTTTTCTGCTAGCCCGTTGCTCTGTGGATACAGAGGACTGCTTGTGACATGCTTGAAGTCCCATGCATGAGCAAAAGCTTTAAACTATTGTGAACTGTAGCAAGGTATCGCTGACTAGTGTCTGTGGTATTCCAAATCGAGCGAACATGGCCTTCAGCTTTTGGATGACTACTGAGGATGTGAGGCTGGTGATTTTTTCTACCTCAAAGTACCTACTATAATAGTCAACTACAACTACATAGTCAGTACTGTTCCATGTGAACAGATCAGTGGCTATTACCTGCCAAGGTTGTTCTGGGATTGCGTGTGACATCATAGGCTCTTTTGGGAGTGAGCTGCGTCGCTCAAGGCAGGTGCTGCAGGTCCCTACTAGTGTCTCTATCTGCTTACCCATCCTTGGCCAGAACAGCACATCTCTTGCACGTTGTTTGCACTTTTCCATCCCTAAGTGTCCTGTGTGAATGCGTGAAAGCATTTCAGCCCTGAGTGAGTGCGGCACGATGATTTTCTCTCCTTTCAGTAGGATGCCATCTGTCTCTGATATCTCATCCCTATGATTCCAATACTCTGAGACTGCAGGTGGACATTTTTTGATTTTCTCGGGCCACCCTGCTTGGATCACCTGTCTCAGCACTGAGAGCTGCTCATCTTTGGCTGTAGCGGCTCTGATCTCTGCCATTTTGCGGTCGCTTACCGGAGCGTTGCTGATCACAGTGTGTATTTGGTAGTCCATGCCCTCACTGATGGAGCGGTCGTAACACTAAAGTGGCTTTCTGAATAGAGTGTCTGCGACGGGGATTTGTTTTCCTGGTTTGTGCTCGATAGTGATGTCATATCTCTGTAGCTGCAGTATCATGCGTTGCAGACGTGGTGGTGCAGCTGCTAAGGGCTTACGCATGATTGACTCAAGTGGCTTATGACTCGACGATCACCTGTCGTCCGTACAGGTATTGGTGAAACCGCCTACATCCAAAGAACACTGCATATAGCTCCTTTTCGATCTGAGCATAGTTCTCTTCAGTTTCAGTCAGTGTCTTTGATGCGTATGCGACTGGTTTCTCTTCCTGGAGCAGGACAGCTCCTAAGCTGTGTTTGGAAGCATCGACTTGTAACTTCACATCCTTTGTGTGATCGAAGTAGGTGAGTACTGGGCCAGGCTCCTGTGTTAGGATGTATTTTACTCGTTGAAAGGCTGCATCATAATTTGAGTCCCACACAAACTCACTGTTGTCCTTTAACAGTTGCCAGAGTGGAGCTGTTGCCTCTGACATTCTCGGGGCGAACCTGGAAAGGTAAGTGACCATGCCCAGTATGGTCTCCAACTCTGCCTTGCTTTGTGGGTTAGGCATTTCTTTGATGGCCTTAATCTTGTTCGGGTCAGGGTGGATGCCTTCTCTTGTCAGCTTGTGCCCAAAATAGCTTACCTCAGGCACACAGATTTCGCACTTGTCCTTATTCAGCTTTATGCCTTTTTCTCTGGTTCTCTCCAGCATGGCACGCAGGCTGGCGTCGTGCTCCTCTTTGGTGCGGCCGTAGACTATGATGTCATCTACAATGGCGGCAACGCCTGGAAGCCCCTCATAGGCCTCATCCACTCTCCTCTGGAACTCATCCTGTGCAGATATGAGTCCAAAAGGCAGTCTCTTGAAACGGTACCTGCCGTAGATCGTGTTGAACGTGGTTAGCATAGATGAGTCGTGTGTGAGCTTTATATTCCAGTATCCAGATCTGGCGTCTAGTACACTGAAATACTGTGCTCCAGCCAGTTTTGGTGTGACGTCATCTAGAGTAGGGAGTGGATAGTGGGGTCTTTGGATAGCTTTGTTCAGGGCGCGGGGGTCTGGCATATTCTCAGCCTATTTGTTTTTGGCTTTTCCAACACTACTAGTGCATTAACCCATTCAGTTGGCTCTGTGACTTTTTGGATAACGTCCAGTTTTTCCATGTCGTCCAACTCATCCTTGAGCCGGTCACGCAGAGCATATGGGATGCGTCGAGGTGGACATACCACTGGTGGTACAGAGGGTTTGAGTTGGAAACTGCATTCTCCAGGAAACAGTCCGATGCCTTTAAACACATCAGCAAACTCTTCCATCATGGTTGTGTGCGTTATCGACTTTGCATCAACTACATGTATCATTTTGACTAGGTTTAAATCTAGACATGCTCTTAAGCCTAACAGAGGTGGAGCATTTGTATGGACTATGTCAAAACCTACCATGGCTGTTTTATCACCATGTTTACATGTCAGTCTACATGTTCCTTCTGCTTTTATCCTGTGCCCACCATAATCTGAGAGTTTGCTTGATGGGGGGCCTAGTATTACACTTCCATATATCTTGCGGAATGTGTCTGCTGGTAAAATACTAGTCTGAGCACCAGTGTCCATTTTAAACTTCAGTTTGTTCCTTGTTTTTCCTATTTCTATTTCTACTTCTGCATATGCCTGTTCTCTATATGTGTTTACATGCTCTTTTATGATAGCATCAATATAGAGTTATTCTAGTGACTGTTCTGCACTGTTTGAGATGGTATGCAATTTTCTGGGATTATATCTCGTCTGTGGCTGCTGTGTTTGTGACCTACACACTTTAGCAAAGTGGTTGGGCTTCTTGCATTTGCTGCATTGGTGACCCTTTGCTGGACATTCCTCAGTGCGACTGTGCTCCCTCCTGCATGCTCCACATTCCTTGCTCCTCACGGCGTTGTTACGATCATTCCATGTCGTCTTGTGTCCACGGGATGCTTGGTCTGCTCTAAAAGGTTTTCTGCTAACCGCGTGAGCAGAGCGACTGTCGTGGCTAGCAGCAGGGGTTAGCATTGTCTTTAGCTGCTGCTGTGATAGCTCATGTGAACGTGCAATGTCAATGGCTTTCTCTAGCGTCAAGTCTGGACCGTGACATAGCAGTTTTTCGCGCACTCTTTGTGAGTTTGTAGCAAAGACAATCCTGTCTCTTATCATTTCCTCACTGTTTGGGTAGTTGCAGTCTTTAATTAGCAATTTTAGCTCCGTTACAAACTGGTCAAAACTCTCACTGTCTCCTTGGATCTTTTCATGAAATTTATAGCGCGCAAATATGGGATTTGCTTTCGGAGTTACATAAGCTTCAAAACCGTCATAGTACGTTTTTAGTACCTTACTTTGGTCTTCTGTGAGAGTCCATGTATAAAAAACATCTCTGCCTTTTTCCCCCAATCCATAGGAGTAGATAGCTATATTTTTCCTCCTCGTCTTTAGCATGTAGCGGGCCTGAAAACATTAACTGCACATGCTGCCGAAACTTTCTCCATGCGTCTGGCAGATTAGACGAGTCCCAGTCCATTCGTGGTGTTGGAACGCCTGTGTTCTCCATCTTCCGTCGTCAGGTCGATGATAAATGAACTAACTCTGACACCATGTAATATTCTGTTCTATGAACATGTAAGTGTTTACATAAACAGATGAAGCGGACCACTTCTTTCAATCCGAGTGTCCAACTTTTATTTCACTGGCGCGTAACATGCACACATACTTTACGTCATCCACGTGATCTCTGTAATCAAAGATCTTGTATTCACCAAGATGTTACACTGACCACTCACATTTGTACACTGTGGAGTTAAACAAATTATATTATTAAACAAATATATAACATAAATACAAAAAATACTCTAATTTAGTCTCTTTTCCAGCGCTCTTCATCGGTAACTTTAGCATTTCTGAGTGTCCTTGAACGCATCAATAATAGCAGATGCGTCACACCTAGCCCGGGAGAATTATTCTGCTGACTTCTGACTTCTGCTAGGTAAATTTCAGTTTAAAGTGTCAAATGAACTCTTTAAAAAAAATATAACACACCGTTTGAGTTTGTTCATAGACTGTTTACTGGCGTGACAACTGATATTTATTTACACATTAAAGGATAAAGCTTAGCAGCGTATCCAGTCTTAGCCCGTTAGCATTGTGCTAACGGGCTAACAGCTAGCATCGTTGCGTTAGCCCCATAGGTAACTCCGTTAGCATTGCGCTAACAGGCTAACGCTGCTAGGCTGCTAGCTAAGTTCATCTCTCCCTAAACAGTCTCCCTAAAGTGTCAAATGAACTCTTTTTCAAAGTATAACACACCGTTTGAGTTGCGCTAAAGTGCCAAGCTTGTCATGTTGTTTATAGCAGTGAGCTGGATGCGGTCCTACCTGGAGGGGAGAGAACAGATGGTGGAGGTAAACTGTACTCTGCCCCCCCCACCCCCCTCCAAGTGAGCTGTGGTGTTCCACAAGGAAGCATATTAGGTCCGTTACTGTTCCTAATTTATGCAAATGACATGTCATCAGCATGTGACTGCAACTTGTTCCTGTTCGCGGACGACTCAGCCCTGCTGGTCTCTGACAGGAGCAGATTGCAGGTTGAAAAAACCCTCAGCTCCGAGCTCGGTAGAATCTGCACCTGGCTCGCCGATAATAAATGATCATTACACCTGGGTAAAACAGAGTCCATTCTCCGTTTCGGTTCGAAACATAATCTCAGCAAATCCGACGACTTCTCAGTTGCAGTGGGTGACATTATTGTCACAAGTAAGAAGGAAATTACATACCTAGGATCTATTCTTGAGGCAAACCTCTCCTGTGACAAAATGGCATCCAATGTAATAAAAAAAGTCAATCAAAGAACTAGATTCCTATACCGGATCTCCTCTCTGGTAAACAAAAACACCCTGAAAACTCTGGCAGGAGCACTCATTCAAGGGTACTATGACTATGCTTGCACGTCATGGTACCATAGCACCTCCAAGGCGCTAAAAATAAAACTTCAAACATCGCAAAATAAACTGGTCAGACTACTGCTTGACCTTTCATCTAGAACCCACCTCACCTCTGCCCACTTTGACAACCTAGGATGGCTTAGAGTAGACGACAGAGTACAGCTACTTGCAATGGGCCTGGTCTACAAGATCCACTACACCTCTATGGTACCCATGTACATGTCAAAATTCTTCCCAAAGGTCAAGGAATACCATGATCATAACACCAGAGGGAGCTCCACAAATCATGTGAAACCCAGATTTGGCACAAAAAAGGGGGAATACACGTTTCGCAATTATGCCACATCAAGGTGGAACGCTCTTCCCACAACTGTAAAGGAAAGTAAAACTATACTTACCTTCAAAACCTCTCTTAAAGAGCACCTTCGGGGGAGAGCATTGCAAAACTGGCCCCGGTAATGGTACAAATCTCAACCTGTCGTTCAATGGACAGCTTCCCCCCCCCCCATCTATGTATATACTCGCATTTTAGACTCTGTTACTAACTGTATATCTGTAGACTTGGTATGTCTTAAATGTCCGGTTAGGATGTATTAGAACGAAATCTAAAATGAAAATTGTAAATAAGCAATCTGTATGTAAAAAAACCACCTGTATGTAAATTGTAAATAAGCCATCTGTATGTCAAATATGTCTTATATGTCTTAAATGATATGATGAATTGGAAATGGGGGACCCTGATGTAAACAAGACGAAAGTCTTTCTCTGGTCTGCATCCCCTTAACAATTGTATGTTTTGAGCTGTACTGTACTGTACCCAATATACAAGCTGTTAATAAACTGTTCAATCAATCAATCAATCAATCAATCAATCAATCAATAACTGCAGTTAGCTGTTAGACTACTCCTGTTTAGTTACCAAAGGATGCTAACAGCCAGTTATTAATGCTTAACTTCAGCCTTTAATTAAACATGTAACTCTTGTGCTGCAGTGCTTGTGGTGTAGTGGTACTTGTGGGTTATCTGTTGCCACTGTTGTGTTTTTTGCATACTTTCTAAGTATGCTAAATGAATCTTTGGGACCTGTATTAACAGCTACGAACAAGCAGTGATGTTAAGTAATTCACTATATGTAATCAAGCACTGTACTTAAGTACAACATTGAGTGACTTTTACCTTATTAAAATAATTTGCTACTTTGTTCTTGTACCCCACTACAATTCAAAGGTTAATAGTGTACTTGCATCACCTATTTAACTCTTACAGTCTCTGCAAGTTCATTGTACTGCACAAGTACTGTTGCAGCTGCTAGCCAGCAATAAACTAGATAAGGATACATTTTTTATGTGCAATTAATTTTGCTTTTCTTGACGGATAAAAGCTTAATGAAAACTGTTACATGATTAATAGTTGTATTATTGATTAACACATTTGGCTCAAGTGTGCAGTATTACATATTAAATAGCTTGTGTACATTATTGACGTTCCACGTCCCCAAAGCCAGCTTCTGTCGCCCGGGTCTGGTCCGTCGAGACCCTCCGCTTTCACTGCCACCCTTTTGGCAGCGCACCCGACCCCATTGATGTTTCCCGTAGGTGGTGGGCCCGCGGGACGGAGAAGCGGAGGTGTTGCCCACGTTGCCTTTTCGGGCTGGGCCCGGCCGGGCTCCGTGGCTGGGGGAAGGAGCCGGAGCTTGTGCGGGAGGTGGAGCGTTACCAGTTGGATCTGGTTGGGCTCACCTCTACGCACAGCGTCGGCTCTGGAACCTTACTTCTGGATAGGGGTTGGACTCTATTCTTCTCCGGAGTTGCTCAAGGTGTGAGGCGCCGGGCGGGTGTGGGGATACTCACAAGTCCCCGGTTAGGTGCTTCGTTGTTGGAGTTTACCCCAGTGGACGAGAGGGTCGCCTCCCTACGCCTGCGGGTTATGGGGGGGAAAACTCTGACTGTTGTGTGTGCTTATGCACCCAACAGCAGTTCAGAGTATACGGCCTTCTTGGAGACCCTGGAAAGAGTCCTGTATGGGGCTCCTGAAGGGGACTCTTTAATCTTGCTGGGAGACTTCAACGCACATGTGGGCAATGATGGAGACACTTGGAGGGGCGTGATTGGGAGGAACGGCCCCCCTGATCTGAACCGGAGTGGTGGTTTGTTACTGGACTTCTGTGCTAGTCATGGATTGGCCATAACAAACACCATGTTCGAACATAAGGATGCTCATAAGTGTATGTGGTACCAGAGCACCCTAGGCAGAAGGTCCATGATCGATTTCGTTATCGTATCATCGGACCTGAGGCCGTATGTTTTGGACACTCGGGTAAAGAGAGGGGCGGAGTTGTCAACTGATCACCATCTGGTGGTGAGTTGGGTCGAGTGGCGGGGGAAGCCTCTGGATAGACCTGGTAAGCCCAAACGTGTAGTTCGGGTGAACTGGGAACGTCTGGAGGAGGCCCAAGTTCAGGAGGCCTTCAACTCACACCTCCGGCGGAGCTTTTCGGGCATTCCTGTGGAGGTTGGGGACATTGAACCAGAGTGGTCGGTGTTCAAAGCCTCTATTGCCGAAGCCGCGGCGGGGAGCTGTGGTCTCAAGGTCCTAGGTGCCTCAAGGGGCGGTAACCCTCGAACCTCCTGGTGGACACCGGTGGTCAGGGAAGCCGTCCGACTGAAGAAGGAGGCCTTCAGGGATTTGTTATCCCGGGGGACTCCCGAGGCAGTTGCAAGGTACCGACAGGCCCGAAGGGCAGCAGCCTCATCCGTGGCCGAGGCAAAGCAGCGGGTGTGGGAGAAGTTCGGAGAAGACATGGAGAAGGACTTTCGGGCGGCACCAAAGTTGTTCTGGAAAACTGTCCGACACCTCAGGAGGGGGAAGCAGGGAACCATCCAAGCTGTGTACAGTAAGGATGGGACGTTGTTGACCTCAACTGATGGAGTGTTAGGGCGTTGGAAGGAACACTTTGAGGAACTCCTGAACCCGACAACTCCGCCCTCTATGTTAGAGGCAGAGCTGGAGTATGACGGGGGATTGACACCAATCTCCCGGGGGGAGGTCACTGAGGTCGTCAAACAACTCCACAGTGGCAAAGCCCCGGGGGTGGATGAGATCCGCCCGGAAATGCTGAAGGCTCTGGGTGTTGAGGGACTGTCATGGTTGACACGTCTCATCAACGTTGCGTGGAAGTCGGAAACAGTGCCGAAGGAGTGGCAGACCGGGGTGGTGGTCCCCCTTTTTAAAAAGGGGGATCAGAGGGTGTGTGCCAATTACAGAGGCATCACACTACTCAGCCTCCCCGGGAAAGTTTACTCTAAGGTACTCGAAAGGAGGGTCAGGCCGATTGTCGAACCTCAGATTGAGGAGGAACAATGCGGATTCCGTCCTGGTCGTGGAACGACGGATCAGCTTTTTACTCTCGCAAGGATCCTGGAGGGGGCCTGGGAGTACGCTTATCCGGTCTACATGTGTTTTGTGGACTTGGAGAAGGCGTATGACCGAGTTCCCAGGGAGTTACTGTGGGAGGTGCTGCGGGAGTATGGGGTGAGGGGGTCTCTACTCAGGGCCATCCAATCTCTGTACTCCCAAAGCGAGAGCTGTGTCCGGGTCCTCGGCAGTAAGTCGGACCCATTTCCGGTGAGGGTTGGCCTCCGCCAGGGCTGCGCTTTGTCACCAATCCTGTTTGTAATATACATGGATCGGATTTCGAGGCGTAGTCATGGGGGAGGGGGTCTGCAGTTCGGTGGACTAAGGATTGCACCACTGCTTTTTGCAGATGATGTGGTTCTAATGGCTTCATCGGTCTGCGACCTTCAGCACTCTCTGGATCGGTTCGCAACCGAGTGTGAAGCGGCTGGGATGAGGATCAGCACCTCCAAATCTGAGGCCATGGTTCTCAGCAGGAAACCGATGGACTGTCCACTTCAAGTAGGGAATGAGTCCTTACCCCAAGTGAAGGAGTTCAAGTATCTCGGGGTCTTGTTCTCGAGTGAGGGAACAATGGAGCGTGAGATGGGCCGGAGAATCGGAGCAGCGGGAGCGGTACTGCAGTCGCTTTACCGCACCGTTGTGACGAAAAGGGAGCTGAGCCAGAAGGCAAAGCTCTCTGTCTACCGGGCCATTTTCGTTCCTACCCTCACCTATGGTCATGAAGGATGGGTCATGACCGAAAGAACGAGATCGCGGATACAAGCGGCCGAGATGGGTTTTCTCCGCAGGGTGGCTGGTGTCTCCCTTAGGGATAAGGTGAGAAGTTCGGTCATCAGGGAGGGACTCGGAGTTGAGCCGCTCCTCCTTCGCGTCGAAAGGAGCCAGTTGAGGTGGTTCGGGCACCTAGTTAGGATGCCACCTGGGCGCCTCCCTAGGGAGGTGTTCCAGGCACGTCCAGCTGGGAAGAGACCAAGGGGTAGACCTAGGACCAGGTGGAGGGATTATATCTCTTCGCTGGCCTGGGAGCGCCTTGGGATCCCCCAGTCAGAGCTGGTTGATGTGGCCAGGGAAAAGAAAGTTTGGGGCTCTCTGCTGGAACTGCTACCCCCGCGACCCGACCACGGATAAGCGGAAGAAGATGGATGGATGGATGGACATTATTGACAGTTAAGGCTAAATACAGGGAGTTGTATCTGCTGTTCAACACATCATTACAGAAATAAAAAGATGTAAGACTAATATCTTGCTTCCTCTTATAGACAAGAAGAACACAAATAATCTGCGCTTGATTGGTGAGTAAAGACAATCTGAAATGAACAAGAGCACATCACTAGACTGTGGTTAACTGTTTTAAAAGATGAAGAAAATGTGCTCCTCAGTTTCCAGACTCATTTAAGTAAGTTCTCGTTGGGTTTACAATCGGGGTTAAAACATTATTATTAGCTAATGTTCTTGTTTTTTTTATTCAAGGTCTGAAACCACAGCAAATGTTTTGCCCTTTGACAAGTTTTCATATCAACACATATTCATTGTATTAAAACAAATCACTATAAACATCTGACCTAAAGAAGTATATCATAATTGCCTTTGCTTCAAACACACTTGGACAAAAACACACGTGTAAAATGTAATTCTGCCCGTCTGTGACCCTAGCTGTTCGGTTTTTATAAACCTCTGTGGGCGTGGCACCCTCTCCATTGAACTCCCACCTATTGACTTTAGTGTTGTCTTTCACCGCCAGGACCTGTGCCTGGTATGTTCCAATGTTTGTTTTCTTTAACCCTTCAAATTCTTCAACTTACTTTGAGTGACAGTATATCTTGACAGTCTGTATCAATGGTTAATTTAATGCTTTCCATTTATATTAAAAGGGGTGAAGAAGCAGAGCAATGCTGACAGAGCCACGCCTGAGCAACAACACAAGCTGCGGCGCAAAACTATGTTGCTGGATCCAAGCAGGTGCTAAGTATACCATTTACGGTGTGTGCATACTTCAAATCATCTGTGGCACTGATGATTTTCAAGTCTTAAAGGATCTATTTCTCATCCTCTGTTTTTCCATACTTCCTGCATGT
Organism: Gymnodraco acuticeps; assembly: GCF_902827175.1. NCBI lineage: Eukaryota > Metazoa > Chordata > Actinopteri > Perciformes > Bathydraconidae > Gymnodraco > Gymnodraco acuticeps. The sequence goes on from NW_022991569.1 coordinate 834,450, forward strand.
CATTCCACTATTCTGTTTCCCCACCTTTCCTGTCTCTCTGCCTACATTTAATAAAGGCATGAAATGCCCCAAAAGTCTTTAAATAATAGTCATTAACATTACAATTTGCAGAAGTAAACTAACAAACTGTAAACACATGGTAATGATTGAGGTTTTTTTTATTTCTCTGAACACTTGTTTTTGAAGGGGGAAAAAAAGACCGTCTTAACCTTTGTTTCATGTTTGTGCAGCCTTCTATGAAGGGGACTCGAGGACTGAGAGGGGACTCGAGGACTACTCCGTATACATCTCTGGACCTGGTTTGTGACGGTGTTGATCCATGTGGAAGGGACACAGACACCCCAAGAAGCCCCTGTTTCACCTTTAAATGATCTGGACCTGTGCCTGGTATGTTGCAATGTTTGTTTTATTTAATCTTTTCAAGTCTTCAATTTACTTTGAGTGATATAGTACATCTTGAAAGTCTGTATCAATGGTTTATGTAATGTTTTCCATTTATATACAAATGTTTCAAGCTAGAAACCTCACATATTCCTATCAACAAGTGATTTTGGCTAAATACCCAATTAAACAAAGCCTTTTTATCCCACATTATAAGATCATTCCACTTTAGTGCTACAGCATTTTCAGACAACAAGCCATTGTGGATTGTATGTATTGTCCATTTGCATCATTGGTGTTACAGTGTTCTCTCCATGCACCACAGAACCAGAACCACATGGACCCAAGACCAGAGTCATCAGAGGCAGTGCAGCTCAGGATTCTTTCAGGAGCCTTCAATCCTTCATCTTCATCTAATTAAATGTAAGCAACCAATTTGCATCAGATACTATGAGTAGATTTAATGTTGTTTTATAACCTGGAAACTGTGTTCATGGTTTTGTATATCTTGTAGCATATTTTCCACTTCTCTCATAAGTTGATGTCTGTGTGTGTTACGGCAACCATATCAATATTGTTTTCCAACATTTTGTTGCTGTATTATGATATTTATCATCTTGTTTACAGCAACTTCTGATTGGAGAGAGTCCTCAACACCCAGAAGACTTCATCTCTACACTGCGGCTGCAACAGCAGCAATCAGTCCTGACGCAGGCACATGTTCTTAACCCGAACCTTCACAAACACTTGATGCTCAGCCGTCCTGGTAGGGGATCCCTCTAAGACAGGGGTGGGGAACCTTTTTCCTCTCAAGGGCCATTTCAATTTGTTCAACATCCTCCGAGGGCCGTACAAATTATTGACCTCTGCTTAAAAATCACAGCCCATTCATTTGGCCTTTCTTTCATGCTGTGCAAAGAAAAAGCAACCTCTTAATCCAGATATCTCACCATCACTCACGCATGCACGTGCACGGTGTGGCATGACCACCAAACAGAAAGATATGGACACAAGATGTGTGCAAATGTATTTAGTTTCCTATCCATGTGGACATTATTTAAGTGGGGGGGACCTAACCTCCTCTATGGGGGTCCGGGGGGCATGCTCCCCCGGGAAGATTTTTTTTTAAATATTGAAGTTCAAAGCATCAATCTGGTGCACTTTGAGAGCAAAATGAAGAGATCTATGGAAACATCTCTCAACACCCATATGAAACAGAACTGTAAGCAGATTTATTTCTCTTTATGGATATTTTACATATCACTCTCCTTTCAAACTGTATTCTTGTTTATTAATAACAACTTTTGTTTACTGTCATATAGTATTTTATACCTGTTTACTTTATTCTCTTATTGTTTTATAACTATAATGATCATATAAAGATGTGCCTTTACCTCACTGGTTGTAGAAAAAGCTTCTTATATTCGTTAGCATAGCTAGCTAACCAGATGCTAATAACAACAAAGTTATTGACTGTATGATCAGTATGACAGATGAACAGATCGCCACTGGGCTTTCAACTAAAGACACAGGCACGCAAAAACTGCAGCATGTATACGGATTTATGGGTAGGCCTACTGCAATTTTTGAAGTCCCGGTGCGGCGTTCTGGTGCTCTCCGTCAGAACTGCACCCCTGTCAGACGAGACATATACCACGTGATGACACGTTAGGCTCGTGTTGTGTTCAAGGACCATGACTGTTGCCAGGAAAAACAGGCACTCGCTTGTTTAATTATTTTGCGGTCTAGATTTCTTAAATTGTTTGCGTGTGTTTATAAATTACCTCGAGGGCCAAACCAAATGGTCTCGCAGGCCGTATACGGCCCGGGGGCCGGAGGTTCCCCACCCCTGCTCTAAGACTTGGCCTACCTAAAGGTTTCTCCCTTTGTCCTTAATAAGGTTTTTCTCTGAGTTTTTCCTGATATACTTAGAGGGTCGAAGGCTGAGTGGATATGAAACGTTTCTATATATCGACACTTAATGGGGCAGACATATAAATGGCAGTTGTTGCTTCTTTTGAGCATTTAACCGTACTATTATTTCATGACATTTAGAGTGAGATTGTAATAGTCCAATTAAAAGATACATATGTGACGTGCATGAAATGCATAGTAAAACTGTTTGTTTTATGCTTGCTTTTGGCTTCTTCTGGTTTGACTGCTATTATTTTATTAATATGAAAAGTTGCTATGTTTTTTTTTTCTTCACTTCTTGTTTGATTTATTTAATTGATATGAATAGTTTCTGTATTTTAGATTTTTTGTTTTTCAGATTGTTATTTTCTTTAGTAATTGATGTGAAATGTTTCTATATATTAACTTATTCACTTGAGTGATTTCTTTACATTTATTACAACATTTGTATCAATAGTTTCTGTATATAGTTGTTTTATCACTTGTTCTTTCACACAAATTACTTTATTTTTGTTCACCATTTCACTTTGTGGTTTTACAGAATATATTTGTTAGTAATTGATTTGAAACGTTTTATATAGTTTTTTCCCCCATGTTCTGGTTTTTGAAAATAAAATGTTCCAAATGTTACTATTTCACCAGTTCTTTTTGCATTTTCAACTTTTCCTACGAATAACATTCTACCTTCAAAGCCTTAAATCTTTAACATTATTTATACATTTGGAGTTTCATGCTACTTTTTAACATAATATTCATTCATATGGAAACCATTCAGTCATCCAAATATTCCTGATTATTCACTTTCTTCTTACACATTACATTTCAGCATAGCAGTTTAGCGTCAGCTTTTCAGCATAAAGCATTCCCACTAGCAATTTCTTCAGGAATTGCATTCTCTAGTTATTTCATACAGTTCAATTTTGATTGAGACAGGGAAATAATCTAAACCTCACGCGTGGCGTTTTACTGTCAAGGGGGGCGTGCATGGGCGTCGCCTGGGGTAGGCATCCGGGGCTTTAGCCCCGGACAAATTCTCCCTCAATAATATAATACATTAACCGTACTTTACCTAGAGGACGGAAGGATTGTAATTTCCCGTGTTCAGTGAATGCAACAGAGGCAAGACACCACCAGACCAATCAGAGAGTTGCATGGAAATAAACATGTTTTATTGGCTGACCGGTACGTACCTCTCCTCTGTGACAGTGTTTAAACTTTAAACTGTTAGCCGCGGACGTGGAGTTTCTGAAGATGGACATTTTTTTTAATAAAAAAGACGGCAATTCTCAAGTGGTGGCTCACACAACAACCCCAGAGCCACCACCAGCCAGGTGAACAAGGTATGTAAATGTCAGTAAACTTACAAGTTATGTCAACATGTAAGCAAAGCATAAATTATAGCTACGTTAACGTTACTTTGAATCGCGCGGGTAAGCTAAACCGTTAGCAAGTAGCTATAGCTAACCAGATATATTAAATAAACACTTTGTCATACAATCTAAATGTTTATTTGTTGTGTTTTTGTGTTTGTTGACTTACTGTCAGTGTTCGACATGAAGCTAGAAGCTACCTTACAGTACACCGTTGATCCTGAGTCCTGTCAGTTAAAGTGTTTCATAGTTAGCTTAGCTAAGCATCAACCTAGCACTGAAATATATGGATGTTATGTGACAGTATTTCTGAGAAAAAGTCAGCTGAAATGGTGGCATAGTTGCCACTGCTTTACGTGTCGACAGCATGTTTGAACGTATTTGCAGCAGTAAATGTGGCTGTTTGGCCACTGACGTTGCCATAACAACACCTGCATTTAAATGTACAACCTCTTTTTGTGACAGATTTTGCATGAAAATATAATTCTTCTGATTGATATTTCCTATTGACAGCTAGTTTCTATGTGAACATTATGAGATGGACAGCCAGCTAACAAGCTTGTTATACAAATATTTCAGATCAAAGCTAATCCAGTGGGGCTCCTGAAAGGGAGCAAGGGACACTATGCTCCCAATTATTAAGCCTTGACCCCCATCTTACAATTGATATGATCAAAAAATGATCTGCATTGTCGGAGGCCTTTTTTCCTCATTATCATGTCAAATTGTACAGCTTTCCTTAGTGTTGAATGCAGAAAGATGACTATATTAGAGTATTAAGTGAAAATGACTATATTAAAGTGCTAAGTGAATATATTAAGTGAATTACTCAAACTGCATTTGTATAGGAATGATTCTGTCCTATTGGCAGATAACTACTCTTAACAGTGATATCTACAAGAGGTTTCCAATGTAAATTTAACTATTTTCAATTGGTTAGTATTACATTTTGTGAGAGTGTGGTGACACTCATTTTAATGAAGACACATTTGTGTATCTTGAAATTCATTTATTTGACAGAGCTAGAAACTGATTGACTTACATACTTGTTTGTGTTTACCTACACAGTCATCACAGATGAGCCAAACAGAGTAGAGGATGAAGAAAGGGGAACAGGAGAAAGGGACACACAAGAAGGAGATACAACAGACAAGAACAACAATGGAGACAACAATAAACAGGAACACCAGAACAGACAAGAGTCAATGGGTAACATGACTGATTTAGGGACTGCAGATACAGGGCCAAGGCAAGTGAGACATCACTGCTTTCCATCCAGCATGTTTGGCCAGCAAAAGAGATCATTTCAACCGCAAACAGCAAGTGATGTGGGAAGCAACAAGAGAAGAGGGAAACAGCAAGTGATGAGGGACACAGCAAGAGATGAAGGACGCAGCAAGTGAGGGATTATTATTTCCTCCTTCCATCCCTTTTTTCTGTGTAATCTGATTACTAACAACTTCTAATAATTTGACATAGTTTATGATTTAATTGGAAAATGAAGTGTTTTTAAATAATAAACCTGTTTCTGATTCTTTGATTTTAATGTTGCTCTCAAAGTGCACAAGATTGATGCTTTCAACTTCAACATTTAAAAAAAGTCTTCCTGGGGGACCCCAGAGGAGGTGAGTTCCCCCCAAAATAGCACTTTATCTCTGCTTATGTAACTCCGGTGTAGTGTCCCCTCGGCAACAGATCACTCAGAGCTGATTACTTTCCTGCATTTCAATGGACAGCATATACAAAGGACACGTGAGCTGCATTGCTTAAGAGATCCTCACATGCTATCTCTCTTACAAAATAAGTGTCCAGTCAACAACAAAACATCAGTGATCGTATAGTGGTAGTATATTTTTCACAAGCAATGTGAAACATTAAACTTATACAAACTGGTGTACAAAACTCACATACCTGCGTTGATCTCCTGGAGTGTCTTTACTCTTTCTTCTCCACATCTCTTGTCCACCATCAGAGATTGCAAACATTTCAGAAACAGCAAGAGGTAGGGGACAAACAACTTGTTCGCTGGGCATGTCAAAAACTTCCCTGCTTTGATCAAGACTTTAGGGAGCCTTTCAGCCCCTCTAGCAAAGGGACTGGAAAGCAAGCTTTGAAAATGCAGTACCATCTACATGCTTGTCATGTTCCAGACACTGCTCTCAACCACTCAGGGCCTGCACACATACCTGCAGAAAGAAACAATTGACTTGGTGCAGGCAGTAGATTACAAAACAGCAGTTGAGAACACACTGAAAAGTTACCGAAGTAACGAGAAAGCACATGAGGTCTATGACAAGACCAAGGCCCTGTGCAATGATCTTGATATTCCCGAAACTGTGACACAGAGGAAGAAGCGTAGAAACATGGAAGACTTTGTAGTCAAGGCATCATGTGGAGCAATGTGAAACATTAAACATAAATAAACTGGTTTACAAAACTCACATACCTGTATTTAAATGAACAGCATAAAAGGACTCGTGAGCTGGGTTCTGGTGCTCAGATTAGCTATTGATGATCACGTTGATAAATCATATAAAACAAATAGTCAATCACACAAAAACATGTTGCTGTGACTGTGAGCATTAAACAATTAACATTAAACTAAACAAACACAACAGTACGTTATTGTCCTTATAAAATAAAAACATACATTTTGTCCACCGAGATAATACAGGCACCTTACCCTCAAGAGATCCTCACGTGCTATGAGAATCTCCCACAATCCATTGCCGTAACAAAGCTAATGCAGGCGCACGTTTGTGACACCAGATGGCGCAATTGTGTATGTGCGTGTGGGGAGTCTTGGAGTAGAAAATTCGACTGTAGCGTGGTGGGCTAGTCCCCGAATGTTTCCAGGTCCAGGCAGTGGCGTAGCCAGGAATTATTGTGTGGGTGGGCCTGGAGAAATGTAGGTGGGCCAGGGGGAGACATATTAAGCGTGGGGTCTGAGCTGAAACTTCATTAATGATTTTAATGATTTTTTAATGCACTAATAGAACATAAGCATAAATTAGCAGTGAAAACAAAAAACATAGGCACGGCGGCCTCAGAATGTGAGTAAAACTGACATCCACATAGGGATGGGTATCGTTAAGGCTTTAACGGTACTACTACTTTTATCGATAGCGCTTATGCTCCAGGTTCAGTACCAACCACATCATAAAGTACGCGGACGATACAACAGTGGTGGGACTCATCAGGGACAACAACGAACAGGCCTACAGGGAGGAGGTGAAACATCTGACAGACTGGTGTAACACCAACAACCTGATCCTGAATGTCGATAAAACAAAAGAGATCATTGTCGACTTCAGGAACAAAAAGCACTGTCACCCACCACTCCACATCAACGGCACAGCAGTGAAGACTACAGACAGCACCAAGTTCCTGGGGGTGCATATCACAAGCAGTCTGACCTGGTCCACTCACACTACATCACTATTTAAGAAGGCACAGCAGCGCCTACACTTCCTGCACAGCTCCCCCTCCCATCCTCACCACGTTCTACAGAGGAACCATAGAGAGCGTGCTGACCAGCGGCATCTCCATCTGGTCGAGAAACTGCAACGCCAAAGACTGGAAGTCTCTGCAGAGAGTGGTTAGGACAGCAGAGAAGATCATCGGAGTTTCTCTGCCTCCCATCAGAGACACCGCTCAGAAACGCTCCCTGACAAAAGCCCAGAACATTTTGAAAGACCCCACTCATCCTCACCATGCTCTGTTCTCCCTGCTGCACTCCGGCAAGAGGTTCCGCAGCATTAAGAGCAGAACAGCCAGATTCTGCAATAGCTTTTTCCCCATGCCATCAGACTGCTGAACAGCAAGTAGACCAGTAACATAAAGATTACATTACGCTGTGTAAAGAGCACATATTTGTTATATAGTATGTGTATTTTATTTATATGTAAGTCTTTATATTTTAAACGCACACTTTATCTTTAATTTTATCAGCACCACGTCACTATTATTTATTTATATGTACAATTTTAGCAAGTTTTTATATTGTCCTGTTCCTGTAAGCCAGTACAACGACATTTCGTTTTAATAGTACACTCTGTGTCTGGTTGAAATGACAATAAAGTATGTCTGTCTTATCGATCCGGTCCTTTAACATTACTTTTATTGGTTCTTTTGGAGAAAAAAAATTAGGAAAACTAACTAAACAAATTGTGAACAAAACTAACATTGCTTTTTATTTCAATTAAATACATAATATTTCACATCAAAAGAAACAACAATGTTTTAACAAATCGTATTAAATAATGTGATGACAGAATTGTAAACAGAATAGCTGAAACTTTAACAAAATAAATAACTCAGTTTCCTCTAATCATTAACCCATGTTTGCATAGCCGCGGGAAGTCATTTTGCTCAGGGGGTGCTGCCAAAAGTGGGGAGGGGCCGCTTTAAAAAAAATGAAAAAAGGCGGTGCCGGGCTGTCAGCGATACAAGCCACATAAATTGTTTGTTTAAGGCAGGGGTGGGGAACCTTTTTCCTCTCAAGGGCCATTTCAATTTTTTCAGCATCCTCCGAGGGCCGTACAAATTATTGACCTCTGCTTAAAAATCACAGCACTTTCTTTCATGCTGTGCAAAGAAAAAGCAACCTCTTAGTACAGATATCTTGCCATGACTCGCGTATGCATGCACGTGCACGGTTGTGGCATGACACACAAGTTGTGTGCAAATGTATTTAGTTTCCTATCCATGTGAACATGATTTAAGTGGGGGGGGGCATAACCTCCTCTAGGGGGGTCCGGGGGCATGCTCCCCCGGGAAGATTTTTTTTAAATATTGAAGTTGAAAGCATCAATCTGGTGCACTTTGAGAGCAAAATGAAGAGATCTATGGAAACATCTCTCAACACCCAGATGAAACAGAACTGTAAGCAGATTTACTTTTTCTTTATGGATATTTTACAAATCACTCTCCTTTCAAACTGTATTCTTGTTTATTAATAACAACTTTTTTTTACTGTCATATAGTATTTTATACCTGTTTATTTTATTCTCTTGTTTTTTGATAACTATAATGATCATATAAAGATGTGCCTTTACCGCACTGGTTGGAGAAAAAGCTTCTTATATTCGTTAGCATAGCTAGCTAACCAGATGCTAATAACAACAAAGTTATTGACTGTATGATCAGAATGACAGATGAACAGATCGCCACTGGGCTTTCAACTAAGACACAGACACGCAAAAACTGCAGCATGTGTACGGACCATAGACTGTATATGGTACGGACTTATGGGTAGGCCTACTGCAATTTTTTTAAGTCCCGGAGCCGCGTTCTGGTACGTTCTCCGTCAGCACTGCACCCCTGTCAGACGAGACATATACCACGTGATGACACGTTAGGCTCGTGTTATGTTCAAGGACCATGACCGTTGCCAGGAAAAACAGGCACTCGCTTGTTTAATTATTTTGCGGTCTAGATTTCTTTCATTTTTTTCTTTTTTGCGTGTGTTTATAAATTACCTCGAGGGCCATACCAAATGGTCTCGCGGGCCGTATACGGCCCGGGGGCCGGAGGTTCCCCACCCCTGGTTTAAGGCGAGACACGGCAGGCAAAAACATAGTTTTTCATGCACTGGTCAATTTTGAGATGTTGTGCTATTTTGATTCCATAACATGTTTTCTTTCAGGCTTTTGGAAGGAAAACGTACAAAATACACATTTAAGTGTTTATTTTACTATAGTTTGTCTATTTGCGTCTGTATATTTCTCCTAAATTCACCAAAAGTTAGCATTCTAACGTAACATAAAGTACCGCGACCGCTGTTTGCACCATGTCAACAGAGATATCGTTGGAAAGCTCCGTCTCCCCTGCACAATCTCATCAGATCCAAATATGGTCATTTCCTTTGTATCAGCAACCGATCGTGAAAGTACAAAAGGGTCTTAAACCAAGAAACTAAATCTCATTGGCTGGTGTCAACTTCTGACAACGTGATTCGTTCAGATGCGTCATGTGGTGTGCTAAAACACTTCCTGGTTAGCTTTCCGTTAGAAATTGAAATCTCAAAATGGCAAAAGAACGGCGAAAAAAACGTTCACAGAGAAGACAACAACAATTGTCACTTGCACGAAGCAAGGTTATACAAAAAACAAATGACCCCGAACATGAAATACCTTCACGGAGTGCGTCGATGCGCAAGCTGTCATCCAAACAACAGGAGGGTTTAGCTAGCGCCTCACTGCAATCTTTAAAGGTCATTTTCTCAAAATGAGTTGTTTCTCCTACTCTGAGTCCGACATTTCCATTTCAGTTGCACTTACATACACCAAACCTTCCAGTTATATTCCTATCAATATTATGAAGGCTTTTACAGAAGGGTTTGTTCATATGTCATTCATAGCCTGAATTATACAAGTTTTTATACATAGAAACATGGCGAAAATTGATATTTTAGGGCTGTTGACAGTATTTTCTGATTAATGGAGTGATAAAAAGAGATATCCAAAATCCCTTATGTAAAAGCCTTAGATGCTAATATGACTACAAAATGAAACGAGCATTTTTAACCTGGCTTTATCCAAAGTTCAGATTTCGGTTCCTGAAATGTGTTAAGATATGCGCAAATTTAATGAGATAATGGTGATTTGCATATTCAGAAAACTTGTAATACAAGAAACAATTGCCTCATTGTAGGTAATTAACTGGAGAGATTTCCAGCTGATATCTTTAAGTTAAAAAAAATTACCCTATTCACCTGGTGTCTCGCCTCTGTTAGGCTTAATACACCATTATAGACCTACATCACTTAGCAACAGCTGCACATTCCCACATGCTAACTATGGGTCTTACGAACCTACATAACATTACAAATAGTCAGGAAATATTATTTACAATATTAATAAAACTATGAATTCAATTTTAACTGATTGACAAGGCAAAACACTGCACAGCGGCAGCAGCATTAAAGGAAACATATACGTGTGTGTGTGTGTGTGTGTGTGTGTGTGTGTGTGTGTGTGTTGCTGCATGTAGCAGCTGCGTGTGTAAACTGCCCCGCCCCCTCGCACACAGACGGGGGAGAGATCTCTTAAACGGAGTTGGCGACACTTAAACTGCAATGTAATGTTTGTGTAGCAATAATACATACAACATATATCGGGGCACAGGTTGTTTATCCTTGACAGTCGCACAGTGGGCACACACTGAGTGTTTTCATGTTCAGCAAATGTGTACACGCTAAACTGCATACTTCAAGAAGAAATAATACTTTCATTCACTCACGGCAAAAGTTACTTTACTTACTATAAAAACTCACGGTAAAAAAAGGCACTCCCTATTCCATTGTCATGAAGGTGGAATCTAACTATATCCAGAATACGTTTTATTGGATCCAAGCTAGAAACATGTTTATTTCTGCTGTAAATTTGGGCATTTTAACATGGGGTCGATGGGAATTGCTCCTTTTTGCATCCATCCCCTGTCGGCCACTAGATGAACTGCAGTTTGTGGCACTTCCTTCTGGGCTTCCCAGCTCTGCGCTATGAAGCGCTGATTGGCTGTGGGTGGGCCAGACGTGCATGTGGGTGGGCCCAGGCCCACCCGGGCCCACCCACAGCTACGCCGCTGGGTCCAGGCGACGCCCCTGGTGTGTATGTAATGACATTGCAAATACTGACTTGAGCCCCACCACTGTATGGGTTAGCCCTACCATAGATTACCCAACAAAAATACTCTGGAGCCGCCACTGTTTGCGGTCTACAATGACAGAGAAGAGCCTGTCAAGTTTGGCTGTACTCAGCATTGAATCAAAACGCACTAAAGCTTTAAATGTTAATAAGTTTGTGAGGCGTTTTGCTGATCAAGATGGTAATCGATGGTAATCGCCACATTCAGCTGTTATGGCATGCCAACTTGATGCTCTGCTCACAGATCAGTCGATGAGAATAATAAACTGTTAAGATGATGACCTTACGTGTGTATAACATTTTTCTTCTTTGTGGGGTTCTGCCCCCAAAAAACAGTTTCAAGTCCTGAGAAAGTCAAATAAGACGGTGTGTAAAACTTCAATGCCCAGCCAAAAAAAAGTAACCACTTTGATTTAACTAGGTCAGTAGGTAAGGACTTTCCACTGGATAATAACTGCAGCGTATTGAGTATGTAAGTCGCTTTGGATAAAAGCGTCTAAAAAGTAACATGTAAAGATGTATATGTTTTAGCTGAATACACGTTTTTTTAACCCTAATTGATGCAGTTAGTCACTTCTTTAACACTAGAACCGCCAATCGGGTCAATTTGACCCAGAGCTGTTGTTGCGACCTGGCTCAAAAGGCCACAACAAAAAGGAGACACAACATGTCAACGGGTAGGTAAAGGTGTTTATTTGCACAACACTGGTCAATTCAACACATTGGTTATACTCATCAGAGCCGGGTGCCTGCAGGAAAACAGAGCGAGAGCAGACAGGAGCAGAGAGGCTTTAAAATAGCTGCAGAGCACCAGACCCAGGTGCCCTGAGTTAATGCAATCACTGCAATCAATGCAGCCAAGACAGGACAGCCACACCCTCTCCACTGATGAACCCACAGGGGCATCACAGCCCCCCCCTTAAGACGGAGGCCCCAAAGGGATCCCCGAAACAACACCAAATATCCAGAGCCAGAGAGACTCCCTACCCCACCGGGGCACGAGAGAGAGCATCCGCCACAACGTTGTCCTTCCCCTTAATGTGCCGAATGTCCAAACTATAGGACTGCAGGAACAGGGCCCACCAAATCAATACAGTCCTCCATCCGTGGCAACGGGTAAGAATCTGTTTTTGTCACCTTATTAACCTTACGATAGTCGTTACAAAACCGCGGAGACCCATCTGATTTGCCAACCAGCAGACTAGGCGACGCCCAACTGGAGAACGACTGTACGGCAATCTGATTGTCCAACATGTACTGGACCTCAGCCTCCAGCACCCTACGCTTATCTGCAGGACAACGGTAAAATCGCTGCTTAATTGGAGGACTGTCCCCCACGTCAATATCATGCTCCACGAGAGTTGTGCGCGATGGCGTATCGCCGAACAGTACCACAAACTTCCCGATTAAAGTCGCCAATTCATCTCTCTGTGCTGCCGGTAAGTGACTCAACAAGCAATCCAATTGGCATAACGACTCCGAATTCCTCAGCCTACCAGACATAACAGGTTCATCTGGTGCCTTAACATCACACTCCTCAGCCAACCCTCGATCTGAAAGCACAGAATCAACCATCATTATGGGGCCCACACCCAACTTTTTAACCATGAAGCTATCCCCAACGGTATCACGAACATAGTACGGTTTCAGGAGGTTGACGTGACACAGTTGAGACAACTTCCTCCGATTTGGAGTAGCAATCAGGTAATTTTGATCTGACACTTTACTCTCAACAGTGTACGGGCCGGCAAACTTGGCTTTGAATGGTGAAACCTGCAGTGGCATCAAAGCCAACACCTGATCCCCTGGGCTGAATTCACGATACTCGGCTTTACGGTCATAGAGTCTCTTCATATTAGCCTGAGCACCAGCTAAATGTTTCCTTGCCATTTCCACCGCTACATACAGGCGATGACGAAAGCCCTGTACATAGTCCACTAAATTTTTAGGTGGCTCACCCTCAACCAAACCATCCTGGAGAACAGATAACACCCCACGCACCTTATGCCCAAAGACCAAATCATTAGGGCTGAACCCTGTACTTTCCTGAACGACTTCCCTGGACGCCAACATGAGCCATGGAAGTCCCTCCTCCCAGTCCTTCCCCATTTCCATACAATAAGCACGCAGCATGGACTTCAATGTTTGATGAAACCGCTCTAGCGCCCCCTGGCTTTGGGCATGGTAAGCCGACGCACGGTTATGCCTGACCCCCAGCTGCTGTAGAATCTGTTTGAACATATGGGAAGTAAAGTTGGTACCCTGGTCGCTTTGAATCACACGTGGGATCCCAAATGTGGAGATGAACTGGGTTAAAGCCCTAACTACTGGCCTCACTGAAATGGAGCGCAAGGGAAACGCTGCAGGATACCTTGTAGTCTGGCACATTATAGTAAGCATGTACGCACAACCGGACTTAGATGGAGGCAACGGCCCCACACAATCTATGATCAAAAGGTTGACCAAGGGCTGGAATGGGACTGAGGGGTGCAGGCTTCACCACCTGACTTGGTTTACCAGTGAACTGACATATGTGGCATGCTTTAATATAACTTGCAACATCGCGCTTTAACCGAGGCCAGAAAAAATAGCGTAGGACACGGTCATAGGTTTTTTTTATCCCCAAATGTCCCCCACTATCATGCGCAGTTTGCAATATCACATCACGAAAGCTACTCGGCACCACCACCTGAAAAATTGCCTCCCCCACAGCATTACCAACACAGGGCACCCACTTACGCACCAGCAAGTCCCCCTGAACAAAGTAACCCTGGGCTATGTCTCTGACCTTCTCTGCCGGCAACACTTCAGTCCACAGAGCAGAAAGAGATGAATCGTCCCTCTGACTCCTGACCCAGTCCTCCTTTGACACCGACGAAGGGAGATCAGGCAGTGAGACCACATGTACCGCATTACTTTTGCTACACTCCGAAACATGTGGGTCAGCAGACCAGTTACGGCTCTGTGCATGTGTCACAGCACAAACTGGAAACACACTTGGAAACTGCAAACCACTCTCATCTGGCTCCCCAGATGCCACCGGCCTGGAAACCACCACAGGCGGTGGCACACCAGCCCACACAGCACTACCAGCGAGATCGTTGCCCAAAATCATATGTATCCCATCGAGTGGCAACGTGGGACGCACACCGATAGACACAACCCCCCGCACCAGTTCGCAATCCAGCACTATTGTATGCCGTGGCACAGGGATCAAGCCCATCTCCATGCCCCTCATCAGCACAAAATCCCCCGTTTCTGTCTCTGACGAAAAAGGCAACACTGACTCAACAATGAATGAGTATCTAGCCGCTGTATCACGCAACACCTTAATCGGCACATATTTGTCACTACCGACTACTGATACTACCGCTTCAGTGATGAACGGCTCAAAACCAGAACCCGCATCCGGGTCGGCACAAACCGGCTTCTTATCAGGCACCATGCCCGAGCCTACACCCAACGGTTTTTTATCCACCACGGCAGAACAACACATGGCTGGAGCATGTGGTGACAAACGAGGCTTCCCCTTCGTTTCCAGCAATGGACACTGCTCCTTCCAATGACCCCCACCTTTGCAATAGTGACATTGGTCCACTTTGGCCCCCTCGGGTCGCCCTGTACCTGCAAATCTACGGGAGGAGCCTGGTGAAAACTTTGCACGGGCATCTCCATTGTCTTCTCCACGTTTCCAATCACCCCTAGAATATTTCTCCGCAAAACTGCCCTTATGTGTCAACACAAAATCGTCCGCTAATTCAGCAGCTCTAAACGCGGTGGGAGGTTTCTGTTCATTCACATACGTGGCCACACGCTGAGGGAGAATGTTTTTAAATTGTTCCAAGACAATGAGCTCACAAAGACCGTCAAAACTTGCAACCTTTGCTGCCGCGCACCACCGCTGAAAATGAGAAGTTAAATCACGGATAAACTCCACATGTGTCTGCTTATCTCCCTTGACCCCACTTCTGAACCTTTGACTATACGCTTCAGGAACCAGTTCGTAAGATTTCAACACCGCTGATTTTACTCTATCATAGTCCAAAGTATTTTCGCCACAAATAGCTGAATAGGCTTCCTGTGCTCGCCCAGTGAGTACACACTGAAGTAACAGCACTCTGTCCGAATCTGACCAGTTTCTTGCCTCTGCTATGTGTTCAAATAGAGTGAAAAAAATGTCCGGGTCACGCTCATTGAACTTTGACACCAATCGCAAGTAAGAAATTATATCGCCACTGCCTGATGCTAACCTAGCACCACCATCCTCCCCTGGAGAAAACTTGCCCTCTCCCATCAGCCGTAATCTAGCATGTTCCACCTCACATTTCATCTTTTCCACCTCCAGCACCTTCTCCACCTCTAAACGCTTCTCTACCTCCTGCTGCTGACCCCTCATTTCCAATTGCAATCTCTCCTGATTAAACTGCATGGCCAAAAGCTCCTTTTGCTGTTCGAATGTCAAACCAGCTGTCTGAACCACTACTGGCCCGACCCCTGCCACACCAGACTCACTCTTCTGTAACACTCCCCGCTCAAACAAAGATGACACGATGACAGCTTTAATGTCATGTTTCCGCTTGCTCCCTACAACAGCAATTTCATAATGCTCTGCTATTTCGATCAACTGCGCCTTCTGGCAACCATCCAAGAAAGATACTGAGGGCGCATCCACAAACGCTGACAAAGAAGCCATAATATATTGCCTATACCCAATCAGAAAGCAAAGTACTCAACTGTCAACACGCCTGGGTGAAAAGACAAAACCCAACAGAGAATTCCCCCCTAACTGCCTTACCAAAATCTTCCTAATCTCACCTAGTCTTCATGTGGCTTGCGGCGGGTAATTACGCACTGGAACCCGGCGGATTTATGGAGCGACATGCACGCAGGTAACACCAAGAAATCACGCGGATGTGCCCCCGAGACAGCTGTCCGAAAACAGCTGACACCAACCACGTCGCCACAACACTATGAAAAAAAACAAACAGACGGAACCCAAGGGGAAACGCCACTTAAGCCTAGCGGGGAAAATCTCTTTTACAAAAGCGTAACAAACAGCAATATCTTACCTTCTGATTGGCACACAAAACCTGATGCCATGTCAAACACTAAAGCATCCTGAAACCCAAAAGACATGATGTGTCCCCCAAATAGCAGCGCAGAGCCAGCACACAGCTGGACCACAACAATGAATCAGCTGCTCAATGAGCACTACACACACTTTTTAAATAAATAACCCGTTGGACGAGCCCCCATTTGTTGCGACCTGGCTCAAAAGGCCACAACAGAAAGGAGACACAACATGTCAACGGGTAGGTAAAGGTGTTTATTTGCACAACACTGGTCAATTCAACACATTGGTTATACTCATCAGAGCCGGGTGCCTGCAGGAAAACAGAGCGAGAGCAGACAGGAGCAGAGAGGCTTTAAAATAGCTGCAGAGCACCAGACCCAGGTGCCCTGAGTTAATGCAATCACTGCAATCAATGCAGCCAAGACAGGACAGCCACACCCTCTCCACTGATGAACCCACAGGGGCATCACAGCTGTTTTTTATTGTATGTAACTTTTTTTCAATAACATATTAAAGTCTCCCAGTCCGTGACTTTTCCTGAAAGTGTGTTATGTGTGATGAAAACTTCTGTGAGGCAATGCAGAGGAAATGATGGAAGCTGGATCGTCTTTAATCAAACACTGAAGTTTATTAAGAGTAGAATACAGCCGGAGAGTTCACAAGGTAAATGCACTTTCATGCGAGCAACCAAATCAACTCTGAGGACAAAGGACGACAGAAACACAGATCTATACATGAAAAGAGGAGGGACCTATATTCCCGCCTTTCCCCTAACCATTACCAGACATCGGAACAAAGGCACCTTTGTATTGCAACTCCTCATGTGCCCAAACCCCTCACCCCCACAGGAAGTCAGAGGACCTCTTGACCTGTGTCCTCCTGAGGTTACACGCAGGATCACATGCGACTCAACAAAAAGCATATCTTTGTGATTAACAGTTTCTCAGAAAGACTGAGAACCTCTAAACACACAGATCGGATTAAAATATTCTCTGACATTATGTAGCACCCTATGTTGTTAAAAATTGGCAATATGAAGTCAGATTGTAGAAATCGCCAAAACAATTGCCATTTATACCTATTTCCGCCCAGCGGGTCATATTGACCCCACCCCTTTTCGCGCTATTGATTTTTTTCGTGTAAACATGACGTGTTGCTATAGCAACGCCGTTTGTCTACTGCGGTTCCTTTTAGATTGAGAGAGAGAGAGATAGATAGATATATTGATAGCGACAGTCTGTAGTGAAGGAGCGCGCTCCCGCTCACGGGAGACTGCTCGCGCTGCGCTCCCGCTCACGGGAGACTGCTCGCGCTGCGCTCCCGCTCACGGGAGACTGCTCGCGCTGCGCTCCCGCTCACGGGAGACTGCTCGCGCTGCGTGCACGGGAGACTGCTCGCGCTGCGCTCCCGCTCACGGGAGACTGCTCGCGCTGCGCTCCCGCTCACGGGAGACTGCTCGCGCTGCGCTCCCGCTCACGGGAGACTGCTCGCGCTGCGCTCCCGCTCACGGGAGACTGCTCGCGCTGCGCTCCACAGCAAGCTGTTTGCTTTTCACCCAACAAAGACAACCGCCTCACAAAACGCTATGTTGTAGCGTTAATAAACAATTTAACAAAATTGCTTGTCAAAATACCAATACCACAGGACCATTTTTTTTTTTTTAAAGCAATATTTTTAGTGGCCCGAGCGGGCAAGTTGAAAGTACATTCTGCTGGCCGGGGTGTCTAAATAGTGCTTCCGGGCCAGCGGGCCATTTATAATGTCGAGCCCTGTATCATATGAAAAGCTGAGATTCCACAGATTCTATTGGTATACGTTTCATCCCTGTGCCTTGAAAATCAATGCATTCTAATACCGGGTCAATTTGACCCCGGTGGCGGTTTTAGGTATACAAAATCCTCTGGCGGTTCTAGTGTTAATGTTTGTTCTTTCTGATGTAAAGTCAAGGTTGTAACCGTTTGCAATAAAGTTGTGGGGCGCTGTACTGTTCCTTTGAATCTTTTGATTTATGATAGTAATTAGTTGTCTTTGAAATTTGAAGGAGGGTGAGCAAGGGATCATCCGCTGGGTCCATATGTGGTTGGTTCATTCTGTCAGGGTTGGGGAAAAATAGGACCCAAATGCAGAATGAGGAGGGACGCAGGTTTCAAAATGGAACAAAAGGCGAGCTTTATTCACAAAAAGCTGAAAAACAAGAATCCACGAATAGGTACAAGGCACGAGGTAGCATCCAAACAAAAAGGAACTGTGACCACAGGAAGGGAGACATGAACGACAAAATAATGAACCAACACTGAACACAGGAAGAGACAAGACTAAATACAGGGAGGGGTAATCATGAGACGAGAAACAGCCGGGCAGGGGAGGAGAAACACAAGGGCCACAGGTGAACACAATCAGACAACTAGACACACCAGGGAAACTAACGACAGGGAGAACAGAACAGCAAAATAACTCCAAAACTAGACACACAAAAACTCAAACCCTGACACAGAGTTTGCTAGGATACCCACTAGCTCCTAAACAATATGAAATCCTGAGTCGGTGGGTTCGGTTTTCTATAGAGATCTGGTCCGGCCTAGTGAAACAACTCAACATTCAAAACGAAATACGAATCTTAATGTGGCCGACTCAAGAGCCAGATTTCAAACCAGCTGTTAATGACACAAGGTTCATTCAATTGATGAAGCAAGGATTTACAGCACTTTGTGTGTTGGTTGATAATCAAGAATGTATAGATTTTAAAACTATGTCAGAAAGATATGGCCTTTCCCAGCAGGATTTCGATAGATACCTCCAATTTTGACACTATGTTGATAAGAACATCACTTTTTTTTTTTTTTATTATAACTCCAAAGCAAAAGTCCAGACAGATTGGATCACAACCCACATGCTAGAGAGGATGTGGCCACTGTGAGGTGGATCATACACAAATATTCTGGGGCTGCCAAGTTCTTAAACCCTTCTGGGAAGGTGTCCATAGTATCATCAGAGAAGTTCTATGTTATGATATAAACTTCACCTGTCTTTCCTTTTACTTGGGGAATATGGACTCTGAACTACCAAACATTTACCAATATCTTTTACAAATCTTTATGGCAGCAAGTAAAAATTGAGTTACAAAAACAAAATGGTCTTCATTAGACATACTGCCATCATATTTTCTGATACAGACTGCTTTTCGTTAATTACCACACTCAATTAACCATTCCAGAAGATACTGATCCTTTGTTTATTGTTAAGTCTTGATTGGGTAGTTTGAATATCAAAGTCAGAGTAAAACATACCAAATTGAAATGTTATTGTTTAACGTTGTTATTCTTATCTATAGTGGATCTACATAAAATAAACCATTAAAATGATTAGAAAATAAATGATTGTACTTTTGCTTGAAGATGTTCTTCCTTCTAGTCATTGATACACAGCAAACACACTTTTTTAATCTTCTTTTTTTAATCAATAAAGTGATGTTAGCAATATGTTGTGTAAAATGATTGACTTATGTGTACCGTGTAATTAACGGGATACCATGCAGTGAGCAGGTCATTATAAGGAACTTGTAAGCTCTGTTCTTCAGCCAATCAGGCATTTGCTGCCCAAAAGCTAACATTAGCTCTCTCCCTGCAGATTTAAACAAGGATCTGTTGTTCACAATGTATCATTAAAATATATTTTTTAAGTGAGATTACTTAAAGTAAAATAGTCACTATTGTTTTAATCTTATCATCGGCTGAGGCATCCCTGTGGATAATTTACAATGCTTGACAAATCACTAACACAACAAATATATTTCTAATCACATGGCAGTCATTTGGCTCCATCTGAAACACTGGCTAAATATTTATTTCAACCTGTCATTTAAGTTAAAAAATATTAGATTTTTTAGGAGTTTTTGAACACTTGAGGAGTAACTGTTCATCTCCCTCTGCTCTCTGCCTGGTCAGATTTCCATCACATTTGTTCCTGTATCGGCACCTCTTGGCTGGCCACCACTTCTGTCTGTGTGCTGCAGCTGACATGGTGCTGTCAAAGAGAGTGCTAAAATGATGTTTGACTGCCAGCCATTGTAAAGTGAAGCGCAGAGAAGAAATCGAGGAAGAAAAAGTGGCAAAGAAAGAGAACCATGACTCAGCAAACAAAAGCACAGGAAATCCTCATCCGATTGAGATATTGGTATTAACATAAACCTGCCTGTCCTATTTTGAACCCGGAATATTGAGTTCACTGAACTTTTATGTTATAAATGTATAGTAAGGGTCCCCAGCTCATAGAAACTGCTGGATGCTAACTTGCATATGTTGGGTAATTTGCACAATTAGCATAAGCTGCGCTGATTAGCATTATTTACCATTATAGCCAGGGGTGCACATAACTTTTTTGCCCTGGTTCTCAAAGGAGCACCTGGAGATGTTGCTTGGTGCTCATCCTTAAAATGAAATAAACTAACTTTTGAGGGGGTCTTGACTTTATTTGCCAGATACACGGCACTGAACACACATGCAGAGGTGAACACAGAACACACGTGCAGAGGTGAACACAGAACACACATGCAGAGGTGAACACAGAACACACATGCAGAGGTGAACACATAACACACATGCAGAGGTGAACACAAGACAACATTAGCATGACCAGTAATCCTACAAGCTGTCATCACTACCCTCCTGACTGTCCTCCTCACTGTCTTCCTCTCTGTCAGACATGGTAGCTGATGATGTAGGCCTACTTCTTCCTCTCTGGTTGAGTCTGTGATTAGCTGCTTGCATCCACAAGTCAACAGCTGGGTTTGGGTCGAAAGTCTCTGTTGTCATCTTAGAAAAGTGGATGTAATCAAATAAGTATGTGAACATAACCAATAACCTACCATAGCCAATAACAAATGAATGTAACTTATTTTATTTGTGTTGTTCATTCATATCTTATTTTACCTTAACATTTATTTATGAATATTTTTTTCGCAAATATCTTTCTCTCTCTCCTCTCTTCTCTCTCCTCCCTTCTCTCCCTTCTCTCTCTCCTCTCTCCCTCTCTCAATGTTGGTACGCAAATGCGCCTTTTTTCAAATGACCCGGTGCTCTTTTTTTGGCGGAGGTGCGCATGCGCACCTGCGCACCAGTTATGTGCAGCCGTGATTATAGCCAATGTGGACGATTTTCATCTTGTGCTCTCTATATCCAAGGGTCGCAACACTACTCATGGTAGTCTAAATCAGCCAACCGAGAGTAAAACAAATGCCATTTTCTGGTTAGAACTGCTATTTCGTATCCTGAAAATGTCAGAAATGGATTCAGCTCAATAACCCCCAAAACCACTCCAAAGTCTTTCAAACTGGCCAAGTCGTTGGCCATATAGGCTATAATGGTATTTTATTAATTAACACAACCTATGATAATTGTGCTCATTGCTAATCATATGCAAGTTAGCAACCAGCAGTGCTGGGGAGCCGTACTATACATTTCTAACATAAAACTTTGGGGTTATCAACATTTCCGTGTTCCCACTGCTAGACTATTTCACTATCTCCACAATACAATTGTAATAATAAAAAAAGGATTTCCCCTCCTTGCAGTCACAAAACATTTGTTCCACAGTATGTACCTCCTAAGACCTTCCTCTTTGTGTTCAACAGCCAGCCCTTTACAGAAGAGTACTGCAGGAGCGTCAGGGTGGTAAATTGCTCTGTGCCACCATTATGTGTGTACGAGTCCCTGCCTAATTAAAACTGAGCAGACTCTGTAGGATAGATGTGGAGTTAAAATGTCATGGAAAGTTTTGTCGCTGGATGTTGGAGTGTTCCCCCATTGGTGCTTAAGCTCTGCAAAGAAAAGTAGAGTGGGACGAGGGGGAGCATTACTGTGTATGCAAATATAGAGAAAGAGATGACGGAAAATAAATGGTAAACAGTAGGGGTGTAACGGTATCCGTATTCGTCCCATACCGTCACGGTTCAGACGTCACGCTGTGATGATTCGGCTGTTCCTTTAGTAATGAATATTACTTTTTGTGAGGAAATCTTTCCACCAATAATTCCAATAAGTAATCCAAAATGTATTCACTTCAGGTTTACGAAAGTAACTGTAATCAGATTACTCGTTTTTCAAATGTAACGCGAGCTGAATACAGTTACTTGATTTTTGTATTCTGATTACGTAACGCTGTTACATGTATTCCGTTACAATCCAACTCTGCTTGTAGATATTGCTTATTTTACATGAGTAAGTGTAAACTTAACCTCCATATTATTATTGATTGCCAGCTGATGAAACAGCATACCTGTAAATGTTTTTTTTGTAGTTCGTAACACCAGAGCTAGCTGCACGTGCTTCAGAGTATGCTAGCATGTGTACATGTTTTTTTATTGAACTAGTAGCACCAGAGCTAATACTCTGGAGCGTGTGCTTCAGAGTATGCTAGCATGCAGGGCCGTCCCTGGCCAACTTGTGGCCCCACGCAAAGTTATATGATGAGGCCCTCTGTATTGCGAGCGACAACGGGGGAGGGGGGTGCTAGTGGCACCGCAAGGTGAGGCCCCCTCCGCGAGGTCTGCGTGATCTGCATGTAGGGAGGGACTGCCCTGCTAGCATGTGTAAATGCTAGCTAAGAGTAATGCTAAAGAAATAATGTCGGCAGCTGAAGTGTGTTTTTGTTTTTTGATTGAAGATGAATTAATGTAGAAAGCAGCTTGGTTTGGGAAAAGAAAAGGCAAGATTAGACTCCTGTCTTTTTTATTAATGTATGAATTTCAATCACCAGAGCTGAGGACGGAAGGTATGAACTGTAGTTGATGTGTAGCCTCCCGGTAGTTTATAAGGAGCCTCCGGTTTATTTAACCGGAGCCTCCCGGTAATCTTAGGTGATGTGAATGAAGAATGGACTGTCCCAGTAATTGATTGGAACGTTTTACTTAAATGGAGGTATGAACTGTTTAGGAGCCTCCGGTTTATTTGTGTGATGTACACATTGTATTTAACTGGAGCTGAGGACAGGACGTATGAACCCTTACTTTTTTTCACAGCTATAATAAACCATCAAAGTCAAGATGCAAAGGCGGAGACGCATCAATCCAAAGGATGATGCCACATTTTATATTGACACTGGAGGGGACAAAGCAGGACTTGACGTCCAATACATCAATGCCATCAAAGGTGAGTAGATCCGGAGTAATCAGCGGCCGCAAGCTGTTATGTGCCATCATGACGCGCATGGTGTTATGTTTTAATATATTAGAATGAAGCGCGAGCTGTGTGCTCGAGTCCTCCTGTCTGTCGGCTCTGCTGCTCCGCGATGAGGGTCTAGCTTCAGCAGATTACCTACGGTGCGTTTGTTAACAGTAACTGTGCAGAGTCACTGTGGCACAGACTGGACCGCTGGTGAACAGCTGTTAGACACACTTACACAATTAAAATAAATGCTTTTATATATTTCTATTAGATGTGACTCTTTTGCGTTTCTGTTATTATTAACACTGCTACTTTAGTTGTTCTGACAAAATCATCTGTTATTCCTAATTTTAAAGCCGACATTCCGTGGGGTTGGGGGGCTTGTCACCTTTTTCATACCTGATGAGTTTGCATCCCTGCTTCTGCTTATACCATTTCAAAAAGGAGACTTATTGATAGAATATAGAGGTGAACTCATAAGCAAACAAGAATGTGAGAGGAGACTGAAACTTTATCCTGTCAGGCTCAAGGTGTTCATGTTCGATTTCCATTTTGATGGAAAACTGTGGTGGTGCGTATTATGTCAATGATAAGTCTGAGCAGAATGAATTAAGTTGGATTTATTTTCACAGCTTAGCTAGCTGTTTTCACGGAGTATTTTAATTGACTGTTTTGCAATGAAGTTTTACTTGTGTTTTTGTAGCGTCGATGCAGCAAAAGAGGATGAGTCTCTTGGAAGACTTGTAAATGATGATCACAGAAACCCGACTGCAAAGATGAGACAACTATCCGTGCAAGGGAAGCCCCATCTTTGTTTGTTCGCTGACCGAGACATAAGTCCAGGAGAGGAGATCACCTATAATTACGGTGATTCAGACTGGCCGTGGAGATGCAAAGTGGTCAACATTTTACTTTGTGTACTCAATATATTTTCTAACCATCACACCACATACGTAAATGCATTAGTTTTGATTATGATTATTTCAGTATAAATATCATTTCTTTTTTACTTCTGATATAGTGAAACATAACTACAGGGTGTTTATTGAAATGTATATCTGAATAACTTTAATTTCATGTTACTACAAGCTATGGAGGGTTTAGAATCTTTAGGTACATGTGAAAGCACCATCCAATAATAATAATAAGTGTTTGTGTGTGTGTTTGCCTCCTGCAGGGTCTTGATGAAGTGATGCCTCTTGAAACCTGTGGGGCCACACAGGCCACATCTCCAAATGAAAACATTGAAGAGGTATTTGTTGACATTAAGCATAGATTTAATATTACAAAATGATGTGTTGTGGCTTACAAAAGGATCCAGTAAGGTTTTGAACTGTCGTCAGCTGGCGTTGATAGTGGCATTCATCTGAGTTTAACTCATACTTGCACTGCCTGATCTGTATGTTAGTTTTACATGTATGTTAAGTTGTTCAGTAACATGTGATGAAAAGCGACCCACTAAGTAATGATTCAAGTAATCTATGACAAGATTTAATGTAAACTAAATGTAATATCGCAAATGGATGTTTTGTGGCTTACAAAAGGATCCAGTAAGGTTTTAAACTAAGTTTTCCTTTCATTATTTCTGTCATCAGTAGGACCATTCTTTTATTCAATTCCAAATATTCTCTGCTAGTACATTTTTGACTTTGTTTATTGATCCTTCTCTTTGTGTTTTATCTGCTACAGATGGTGAAGAACAGCGACTGCACATCGTTAAAATCCAAACGATATCCAACCCTATGTGTGATGCCGTAAAATCTTACCGCTCACTTACGTTAGCGGTGTCGTAAAAACCGTGGGAAAATGTCAAATACGATGACGAAGAAGAAGATTCCAGTGGCCCCAATTTTTGTCCATTCTGGACAAGTGAAAAATGTATTCGGACAAGTACATTTCCAAACTCACTTGTCCATGGACAAGTACTCTCTAAAAACTTTTTCTCACACTGCCCAGTATTGCCCAGTACATCAAAGGATTGGCCTTTGGCCCTCTTGATATGGCTATCGATGCTACAAAATCTGGTCCATCGATTTCTAACAAAGACTCGTGCAAGAAAAAGCCAAAGGCTAAAGCTGAGCTTCCCAAACAACATCTGACAATGAGCATTAAAAATTACTGTTTTATTTGTGGAAAACCACAAAGCAAAATGTCCCGCCATTTGAGAATGCACAAAACACATGCTGAAATTATATGTGCATTTTCTCTTCCCGAACACTCGAAAGAGCGCAGGATATTAATAGAACAAATGAGGAATAAAGGACATTTTAAAAACAACACTGATGTTTTAAAGAGTGGAACAGGGACACTAAAGTAAAGAGAAGACCAAAGGCTGAAGCACCGGCATGAAAATTCATCCATTGCATGTACGCAGATGCCCCTGTAAGCCAAAAAACGAAGAAGAGGAAAAACCTGGAAGAACCAAAGTACTGGGTTTGGTCTCAGCTCAAAAGTCAGTATTTTGTCAGCAGATCTCAAGTGGAGTGTGGAAGCTACTCAATGCGATGAGACAGGATGAGGTTGCCTGAGTTGTCCGAAATGACCTCTCTATTATTCAGTTTGCCCAGTCACTCTACAACAAACACGGTCAAGACACTACTAAGTATGAATACATACGTCAGAAGCTACGTGAAGTTGGACGTTTGTTGCTTTGTCTGCGAACAGAATTCTCGGTTTATAACCTTGAGGAGGCTGTTAAACCTGCTAACTTCCAAAGAGTGGTGCAAGCGGTGAAGAAAGTGTCAGGATGTAATGATAAACACCACACATATTCAACACCAAGCCTGGCGTTGAAACTTGGACATACGCTACTCAAAATAAGTGACATTATTCATTGTCGGGCCCTTATGGTAGAAGATGATGAACTGATCAAATCGACTAAAATGTTCCAGAAACTCTACACCTCCAAGTGGTCTGAATATGTGTCTCACAGTGCACTGAACACTCTGAGCGATGCAAATTACAATAAACACTCTACACGGTCAAATGCCTTCTCTGCATCCATGGAAAGCACCAATCCATCTATAGAATCATTTTCAATGGCCTGTATAACGTTCAAAAGACGTCTTACATTGTTTGTAGAATTACGGCCTTTTATAAAACCAGTTTGGTCCTCTCTAATTAGTATAGGCAAAAGGTCCTCCAAACGAGTTGCTAGAATCTTAGAGAGCAATTTCCGGTCTACA
Source organism: Gymnodraco acuticeps (assembly GCF_902827175.1). Taxonomy (NCBI): domain Eukaryota; kingdom Metazoa; phylum Chordata; class Actinopteri; order Perciformes; family Bathydraconidae; genus Gymnodraco; species Gymnodraco acuticeps. Next base: position 861,180 of record NW_022991569.1, read on the forward strand.
TTCAAGAGTACTATTGGCCTGTAGGAGGCACAAGATTCTGGGCATTTCCCCTTTTTTAATATAAAAGATATGTTTGCTTCTCTCAAAGTCTGCGGTAATTCTGTCGTAGTAAATGAATCATTAAGCATTTCGACTAATGGTTCTAGAAGCAGGCTGCTAAATTCTTTATAAAATTCACAGGTTCTATTTCGTCCCTACTGACCGCCAGAGGCGGTGCTTTTAGCACTGGATATGTTCATCGCACGCATGCGCAGTTCAAGTACCTAATAACAACAAAGTCACCTGTGACCCACGTGACTACGGCTACATAGGCCGGCGTCACTAGTGGATCGGTTCCTTTTCATCTTCTCGCTTCGCGAGAGTACCGCGGCTACATTCTTGTAGCCTACAGCGTTCGGGTTTGAACGTTTGATCTGAGGGATTTCTCTGCAAGCAACTGGCCGCATGCAGCTTCGCGACTGACAGTCTGAGCTACGGGTTGTTAACGCGCCCTCCAGGAGCTGTGGCCGACTGTGCAGAGCCTCGACGGACGAGGTGATGGCTGTGTCCCCCCACCCTCTCCCAGCTAAGTTGTCCTGATTGCTGTCTTATTTATTGTTTGGCTTATACTTTCTGGTGACGACAGTGTTCCCGCTTCCTCTCCCATAAAGTTGCCCTTATTATGCTCTTTTGAAAGTTCTGCTTGTGGCGTTGTGCCCGAGCTATCATTAGCATTTGAGTCCCAGCTTTAGCTGCGTCTCTCATTCAATTTAGTATGGAAAGCCCAGTGTGCCATATTTTGCCCGTTTTTTGTTTAGATGCAGAGTAAGGTAAGTACTGGCCATAGTTACTACTGTAACTACGGTCCTAGGCCATGTAAGCACTGGCCATGGTTACTACTGTGACCATGGCCTACGGTTTTATGCGGGCTGTTCTATTCCATAACAGCTAATTATCTGGTCTTAACATTGTGTTTTGATTTGGTTGCTTGATTGTTAGCAGCAGCCGCTTGGCTAACACCTTTCATGTACTGTTAAGCTTCATTATTTAACTCAGCCGGTGAGGGCAGTGCTCTCGCTCCCACTCCCGGTAATGTAGGGTTTTGATTGCAGTAGCGCTATATCGTGGTATTTACTGCTCCTAGTACTAGACTCTAGTCTACTACTACTGTACTAGGATGATATGCAGAGAACAATCTTCACTGTGTGTGCTGTGTGCTCTGCATGTCTGGCCATTAAAGAGGATTTCATCCTCCCAATATTATATTATCTAGGGTGCAGCCGTTGGCTGACACTTTTAGGCACCGGCCACCAGTGGCGGCGCCAGGGTATGGCTGGGGTAGGCTACAGCCATACCAAGAAATGGCTTAGCCCTACCTTAGCCCGACCATGAAAAAGTATGTTAAAGTAAGCATGTTGAGAACACGGATTGCGAAAATCTACCGGTCGTGTCCACAACTCACAAACTGATCCTGCTGTAACAACAAGTGCACGTTACTGACGCAATATGGTTGAGACCATTCGGGCTTATGCTAAAGAGGGGTGCAAGGAATAGTCTAAGTAGTGGGGGAGTTTTATACACTAAAGGTGTGGACATTCTCTGGTGTTATAATATCAGCGCGGCCGCGGTCAGATCAAAATGCCTCCGAATGCAATTTGAATAGACCTACAGCCAATCAGAGCAACGAAACGTTGGGTCTGCTGCGTCATGCATTACTGATACGTCGATACGTCACGTTCACAGTGAAAAATCCCCAAACTCGCGCCGAGTAAATTGCAGACAGACAGCAGAACTTCTAGGATTAATTGTATATTTCGGATGGATAGATTTGTTCTTAAACGCCCTCGCATTGAGGTACAAGTCGAATAGGTGCCAGAGTCACACGACCCACCTGAAGAGTGAATAGTGAGTTTTGAATATATTTTGTAAGTCATTTGAAAAAGTGTTTTGTATGTCAATAGAGATACAGACCACCTGTTGTGTGCTGTGTCAGTCTCTCTCTGTTTACCTGTGTCTCTCTCTCTCTGTCTCTCTCCCTCACTCTTCGTGTCAATTCTATATGCTAACTTTTCTTGTTTCTGCCGCTGCGTCGCATGTTGTAACAACGTGGAATTCGCAGAATAGGCTATTGTATTGTTTAACTCATACCTGTTGCTCTCGATGTAATTTAGCTGATAAAAGGAGACTAATAAAAGCCTCACGCTTGGCGTTTCACTGTCAAGGGGGGCGATATAGTGTGTATGTAATTACATTACAAATACTGACTTGAGCCCCAGGCAGAGCTGGAGTATGACGGGGGATCAACACCAGTCTCCCGGGGGGAGGTCACTGAGGTCGTCAAACAACTCCACAGTGGCAAAGCCCCGGGGGTGGATGAGATCTGCCCGGAAATGCTGAAGGCTCTGGGTGTTGAGGGACTGTCATGGTTGACACGTCTCATCAACGTTGCGTGGAAGTCGGAAACAGTACCGAAGGAGTGGCAGACCGGGGTGGTGGTTCCCCTATTTAAAAAGGGGGATCAGAGGGTGTGTGCCAATTACAGAGGCATCACACTACTCAGCCTCCCCGGGAAAGTTTACTCTAAGGTACTCGAAAGGAGGGTCAGGCCGATTGTCGAACCTCAGATTGAGGAGGAACAATAAGGATTCCGTCCTGGTCGTGGAACGACGGATCAGCTTTTTAGTCTCGCAAGGATCCTGGAGGGGGCCTGGGAGTACGCTTATCCGGTCTACATGTGTTTTGTAGACTTGGAGAAGGCGTATGACCGAGTTCCCAGGGAGTTACTGTGAGAGGTGCTGCGGGAGTATGGGGTGAGGGGGTCTCTACTCAGGGCCATCCAATCTCTGTACTCCCAAAGCAAGAGCTGTGTCCGGGTCCTCGGCAGTAAGTCGGACACATTTCCGGTGAGGGTTGGCCTCCGCCAGGGCTGCGCTTTGTCACCAATCCTGTTTGTAATATACATGGATCGGATTTCGAGGCGTAGTCGTGGGGGAGGGGGTCTGCAGTTCGGTGGACTAAGGATTGCACCACTGCTTTTTGCAGACGATGTGGTTCTAATGGCTTCATCGGTCTGCGACCTTCAGCACTCACTGGATCGGTTCGCAACCGAGTGTGAAGCGGCTGGGATGAGGATCAGCACCTCCAAATCTGAGGCCATGGTTCTCAGCAGGAAACCGATGGACTGTCCACTTCAAGTAGGGAATGAGTCCTTACCCCAAGTGAAGGAGTTCAAGTATCTCGGGGTCTTGTTCTCGAGTGAGGGAACAATGGAGCGTGAGATGAATCGGAGCAGCGGGAGCGGTACTGCAGTCGCTTTACCGCACCGTTGTGACGAAAAGGGAGCTGAGCCAGAAGGCAAAGCTCTCTGTCTACCGGGCCATTTTCGTTCCTACCCTCACCTATGGTCATGAAGGATGGGTCATGACCGAAAGAACGAGATCGCGGATACAAGCGGCCGAGATGGGTTTTCTCCGCAGGGTGGCTGGTGTCTCCCTTAGGGATAAGGTGAGAAGTTCGGTCATCAGGGAGGGACTCGGAGTTGAGCCGCTCCTCCTTCGCGTCGAAAGGAGCCAGTTGAGGTGGTTCGGGCACCTAGTTAGGATGCCACCTGGGCGCCTCCCTAGGGAGGTGTTCCAGGCACGTCCAGCTGGGAAGAGACCAAGGGGTAGACCTAGGACCAGGTGGAGGGATTATATCTCTTCGCTGGCCTGGGAGCATCTTGGGATCCCCCAGTTAGAGCTGGTTGATGTCGCCAGGGAAAATAAAGTTTGGGGCTCTCTGCTGGAACTGCTACCCCCGCGACCCGACCACGGATAAGCGGGAGAAGATGGATGGATGGATGGACTTGAGCCCCACCACTGTATGGGTTAGCCCTACCATAGATTACCCAACAAAAATACTCTGGCGCCGCCACTGCCGGCCACAGTTACTACTGTAACTACGGTTTTAAGCTGTGTAAGTACTGGCCAGAGTTACTACTGTAACTACTGTTCTAAGCCGTGTAAGTACTGGCCATAGTTACTACTGTAACTACGGTTCTATGCCGTGTAATTACTGGCCATGGTTTCTGCTGTAACTACGGCTCTGTGCTGTTCCCTTCTTTAGAAGCTAGTTATCTGGTCTTAAACATTTGTGTTTGACTTGATCTCGCTTGATTGTTAACAGCAGCGGCTTGGCTAACGTCTTGCGTGTACTGTTAAGCTTCATTATTAACTCAGCTGGTGAAGGTAGTGCTCTTGCTCCCGCTCCCTGTAACGTATTGCTCTGATTGTTAGCTGCGGCCGCTTGGCTAACATCTGGCGTGTTCTGTTGAACTTCGTTGTTTAAATCATCCAGTGAAGGCAGTGTTTTTCGCCCCCGCTCCTGGTGGAGGTGCTGCTTGATTCTTAGCAGCAGCTGCCTGGCTAAGCTGCCCCGTTAAGCTTCTTTATTTAATCCAGCTAGGTGAAGGCAGTGCTCTCGCTCCCGCTCCCTCTGCCGGTAACGTGGGTGTAGTTACATCCCTCTCTGTGTTCGGCGAGTAGGAGCATCGCTCTACTCTTTCCGTTCAGCAGGTAGCCGGTGAAGGCTGTGTTCTCGCACCCTCTCCCGGGTACGCTGCACCTGGCATTCGTTATGAACTCAACCAGGGAAGGCAGTGTTCTCGCCCCCGCTCCTGGTAAACGTGTTGCTTGATTCTAGCAGCAGCCCCCCGGCTAAGCTATCCTGTTAAACGTCTTTATTTAAACCAGCTAGGTGAAGGCAGTGCTCTCGCTCCCGCTCCCGCTCCCTCTGCCGGTAACGTGGGTGTGGTTACATCCCTCTTTGTTTTCAGCAAGTAGGAGCATTGCTCTACTCTTTCCGTTCAGCAGGTAGCTGGGGAAGGCTGTGTTCTCGCGCCCACGCTGCATCTGGCTACCTATAGACTGGCTCATTCATGTAGCGCCTGTATGGGGGCGCTCAGAGTGGCTAGAGTCGCAGAGGTGGCACCTCTCCTCGTCACAACTTCCTCCAGCTCAGTCTGACCGTTCCCGGCGACTTGATGGAGGGATGGCTATGGGTTCACGCCCCAGGTAGAGGGCTAGAAACAGGCTGTCCTCTAAGGTGGGTCGGTTAGCTGCCGTCATGGAGCAGACGAAGTTGCTCCTGTTAGCCCTTCAGCCAGGGGCCGGTGCGGGGGCTACTAGCTTGCCGCATGGCCCTCCTTTGGTTGCCACACCTCTACTTGTGGATGCCATGTAGCTAGCGGCTCCGGACAAACCTCTTCTATGAAGGGGGGGGGCGGGGCCCCGCTCACCCCGAGGAGGCTTCCCACTCCTCTGCTCAGAGCTCTCTGTAGGGCACAGAGGACGCCTTCATGGCGGCCATTATTCGTGCGGCCCTGGTACGCTTGCAGCTTCAGGTTCCGCAGGCCGACTCGGCTCAGGCTAGCGCCTTTTTCAGGCATAACCCTGCCCCTGTTCACTCCCATTGTTCCTCCTTCAGAGGACTACCTGAGGGAGCTCCATGCAGGCTGGAGAGACACCAGGGCCCTCTCCCACTCTGCTGCCAGGCAGGATCCGGCGAGGTTGGGGCTGGGTCGCTTGCCATCCATTGAGCCTGCCATCGCCTCCCCGATTCCGGCTCCTGATGCCAGGTGCCCTCGGCCTCAGTGCAGGGTCACAAACGAGCTGCTCTGTAGGGCCTACGACACAACGGCACGGGAACTCCCTCTCCCATCTGATACTGGCTTTCTCTACCTCTCTGCAGCATGCTCCGGCTGAGCCTTCTTTGCTGGGCCTCAGTGATGCATCACTGTAAGCCTTTGCCCTAATGTCTAGCGAATGGGGACGAGTTATGTCCTTATTGGTGCAGACTCGTCGCCAGGTTTGGCCTACTCAGTCACCACTGTCGGAGACATGTCCTCCGTAGTGAGCCAGTCGAGCCAGGGGAGCTGTTTGGGGCAGCTGCCCTGTAGGCACTGGAGCGTGCTGCCTAAACTAGGCAGACCAGGCAGCAGCTCTCGGGTCTTTATAGGCCTGTGCCCACTCCCAGCAGGCCAAGGGGCCCCTCTAGCAGCCGCTCTCAGCCACCAGCTTACAGTGGTGGTCTGCACAGGTCCCAGCGCCCCACTCATCCACCTTCCAGGGGCTTTCGTGCCGCCGGCCTTCTAGGCGGCCTCGTGCCTCAGAGCCTTACCGGCTCGGGACGGTCGTCGGCTGCTTTCCCAGCAGCAGCTCAGTTACTGGGCTGTTTGTACTTCCGGCCCTTGGGTAGTTTTCACCTTAACCCAGGGGTACGAACCGCAGTTCCGGCCCCTAGCCTTCGGCCGGGCCGAAAATGACAGTGACAGAAAAATGACAGTCGTCAGCGATCCGGCAGAGGCCCTAGCTTTGGCCCAAGAGTTGTCCGTCCGTCTGTCCTAGGACGCAATCGAGCCAGTAGACCCTCTGCTTAGCCCAGGGGGTTCTACTCGGCGGATTTCGCCTGATCTAGGACCTCAGAGGAATCAACAGATTCCTGAAGGTGCTGCCACTCTATATGCTGACCACAGCACATGCACAGCCGTGGACTTGAGGGATGCCTACTTCCATGTGGGCCGGGCAACCTGGTGCCTTATATTCAGTTCCTTCGGCCCTTGGGCAGCTGCCTCGGCCATTGGGCCCGCTGGCGTTGCGCCCCATGCACTGTAAAATCAATCGACAGTAAGAGGAATACTTACTTCCGGGTGTACAATTCTCCGTTATCCAATGGGAATGGACGCTCACATTGCCTTTAAGGGCAGCCGACACAAACGAATGCCGTGCTTCCATGAGCGTCAAATCCCGCCGCAGATGGGAATACATTGCAATCAGTTGAAAGCTATTTGCGTCCCTTTATGACGCTGAAGGAGCCTAGGAGCGTCACAACTGCACGCCACGGACACTGACCAAACGTCGCTCCTGGACGCTTAGGGAGTGAGAGTGTGTTGGTAACTACGGTTCTATGAGTCCCGGATGACCGCCAGAGTTTCCGGTCACTCAGAATTCTTGTGTGCTCGCGAGAAGATTCTGGGAACCGATCCACTAGTGACGGTGGCCTATGTAGCCGTAGTAACGTGGGTCACAGGTGACTTTGTTGTTATTAGGTACTCAAACTGCGCATGCGTGCGATGGACATATCCAGTGCTAAAAGTACCGCCTCTGGCGGTCATCCGGGACTCATAGAACGGTAGTTACAGCCGTAACTATCGTTAGTCCATCTGGTCCTGGTGACTTTCCACTCTGGAGATTTTTAATGGCATTGATAAGTTCCTATTTTGTGATTAGGCCATTAAGGAGGCTTCTTTGTTCCTCTGATAGTGTTGGAAGATTAATCTTAGCAAATGAGGTGCGTCACTTGTCTGCTCTGAACAATACAAATCTGTGTAAAATGTTTTGAAGCAGTCATTTATTAATCTATTTTCATATATCTTGTTACCTTCTGAATCAACAATGGCAGCTATGGACTCTGCTTATTTTTTGGCAAGGTACGCAAGACATTTCCCTGGTTTATCACCATGTTCATAAAACCTTTGCTTAACATATCTAATTTTTTTCTCTGCCTCTTTAGTAAAGAGACAGTTTATAGCTGATTTGAGGGCAGATATGTCTTCCCATAAAGTAGATGATGGTGAGTTGATACAAGCTTTTTCCTTGTCTGTCAGTTCAATTGCTAAGTTCTTATGCTCTCTACGTTTTTGGCGCCTCTTAGTGGATGTATACGATATAATCAGGCCTCTTGCATAGGCTTTGCAGGTTTCCCACAAAAGTGATGGATTGTCCGTTGATTGTAGGTTAATCGACAGGAATACTTTAAATTCAGTTATAAAATAGGATATAAAGGTGTTGTCTTTCAGTATAACACTATCCAGTCTCTGCCTAGGCTGGTTTATTGGATTCTTAAGCTTTAAGTCCATAACCACTGCGGCATGGTCGGATATAATTATACTCCCAAGATAGTATGGAATGCATGTCAGCTTTATGTAGAAAACAATAGTCAAGCCTAGTCTGACACCTATGGGGAGCTGAGAAGAAAGTATATTCCTTGTTAGCGGGGTGGAGGTTCCTCCATACATCCTCAAATCCAAAATCTTTGCAAATAGAACGAAGAGCATTTGCTTGACGAGAGGGAGCATTAGTGCTATGAGGGAACCTGTCTATTAAAGGGTTCATTATACAATAAAAACCAAAAAAAGACCTGGCGGATGATAAACATTCATAATAAGAATATCTTGCCATTGTAAACTGCCCTTAATTATCACATAACGACCCTTCTTATCTTTTATACATTTTACCTTTTTAAAGGGCAGATTCCGTTTAAGTATAGCGACACCCCTTCTTCTAGTTGTAAATGATGTATAGAATATTTGCCCATATGCTCCATGTTGAAGCCTTGAGTGTTCTGTGTCATCAAGGTGAGTTTCTTGAACTAATGCAATGTCTCTATTTTCCTTCTGCAGAAAGGAAAATACTTTTCTGCGTTTTATGGGGCTATGAATCTCTTGTATGTTCCATGTACAAATCTTAAGTTTATTTGCCATTATCTAAACCTTTTATGTAGTTATATGACTGGGAATGTCCTGACACCTTCTCCTCAATAAACATAATGATATAGTGACTGAGCTGTGTAACACAAAAAACGAAACAAAGCACATAAAATCCTAAACTAACACATAACAGAAATGGGGCAAAGTCCCTACTAAGCGTGTAGGGAATCTCACTCTTCCTCCTACCCACAGCCGAAAGCCATGGAACAAACCAAGCGTTATACTCACGCCTATCCATAGAAACAGAACAAGTTTCATTTCGCACACGGCAACATAACATGGCAAGTTAAATAAGAAACAAAATCAAAACAACGCCATGGAATTATGTGAGTACTTCACAACATTAGACCAAAAAGACGCATTTTCCAACCTCTGGTTTTACAGTCCAGTCAGTGATCAGAGGCAGCGGTAACATATCCCGCGTAAAAGTCCCAGCTGCGGATCAGCAGTCTGCACACCGCAGTGTTTTCCCCAACAGTATAAAAAACAATACCCATCTTCCTCAAGTCAAATTATCAGTGCCCGCTTATTATTCTTTGCAAGAACTGAATTGTCCAGCATTGGGGTATATGTTTCAGTTGGTTCCATCAAGCGATTCAGCAAATGCCGCGGCAGCCTCTGGTGTATCAATCCTCCTTTCCATGCCGTTGATCATCACCTTGAGCGTTGCCGGGTATATCAGCGCGTAATCTATACACTTTTTCCTCAGCCGGTATTTAATCTCATCGAAGGCTTTTCGTTTTTCTACCACGGCCGCTGAGTAGTCATTGAAGAAAGAAATCCTTGGACCTGTGTGGGCGGGGCGGCCCGGCTCCGAATCAAGCTTGCGGGCAGCATTCATAACCAGTTGTTTGTCGGCAAAGTTGTGAATTTTCAGTATGATCGGCCTGGAGCGTTGTTCGGGGCCGGCCTTCGGTGCCATGGAGCAGTGTGCACGATCCAGCTTGATTCTCCCCTTCCTGTTCGTCATTTTAAGATAGTCTGGTAACCACTTTTCAATGAATCTGACAGGATCTGGTCCTTCTGTACCCTCCGGTAGTACAACCAAACGTACATTACAACTCCGTTCCCGGTTATCCAAATCATCGATGTGCTCCAGCATTCCGCTCACCTGCTTCTCCAGACGAGTCACTTTAGACTGTAACGAATCAGCCGCAGTTTCCACGTTTGCAATTCTGTCCTCAGCCTCGCAAACACGGGCTCCAAGCGCCTGAATTTGAGTTGTTTGATAAAGACGGCTGCAAGCACTGTGTCTATTTTAGCGTTGAGAACATTAGTTATGTTTTCTGTAATGTTGTCCATTGCTTTTAGAATATTTGGATCTGTGTTACCGCTGCTGCTAGCATGTTCAGGTGCGCTAGCTTGTGCTACAGATGTAGCACTCCAGATAGGACTCACATGGGTGTGTCCCAGTCAAAAGCCCAGCGGATCCCAGTGGCTGGGGGTGTTGCCAAATTGCTAGAGGGCGTTGCCAAATTTCCCCATTTGTTCAATTACAGGATTTAACCATGAGATGGCGCTTCATTCACAAATACACAAAGACAACTGGGTGTTGTAGAACTTTTTAGAATCTGTTTGCAATGTTTGCAGCTCTGCAGTTGTGTTTGTTGAATACTGTAGCATTTAATCACTTATTTGTTATGGTTTTCACAAGCTACTATAATGAAAAAACATCAATATTTTAGATCAAATAAAGTATATAGTTTGCTTTATGCAGTATATTTGTTGTAATATTGTTGGGGTGTTTTTACACAGTACAGTAGATTGAAGTAAATCAACTTATGCATTAAGATAAGATAAGATGGACCTTTATTAATCCCGTGGGGAAATTCAGTAGTTCAAACAGCAACAGGGTGAGAGTGAAAAACAGGACAGCACAGATTAACACAGATTAATAAAATCAAAAATAAGATGAGCGATAAAAATAATAATAATAATAATGAGAAACTATGTAATAAGAAATGAATAAAACAAAAATATAATTATCATATATTATAATATATTGTATTATTAAGTAATATCATACATTAACCCCATTATAGCAGATGCCACATTGAATGGATGAATATTTATGCATCAATAATTACAACAGAGTATTTCTAAATACAAGTTGTAAAAATACTTATATGTATTTAATATAAATAACATAATGATTAATTTCAGATGATAATACTTTTCGGGGTTAGGTCCGGTCTGACAGCACTTAGCTCTCTGCTGCAGAGAAGATCACTGCTCTAAACAAAGTCAAAAATCCTACATCCAAACGGAATAAATATAATTAATTATGATGAATACGTTAAGTCTTGTTCATTGTTTTTCACTTTTATTACATGTTTGATATTTCCGGCACAGACCCTTTCATACCGGCAATGCGCGATAGAAACAACAGAAAGTGCGACAGTTTAAATATGCCAGTGTTAATTTCGTCAACGAAAACTACTTTTTTACATGACTAAGACGAGACGATGACGAGCTAAAAATAGATTCTTGATAACGAAAACTATGATGATATGTATATTTAGTTTTCGTTGATGAGACGAGACGGGACTAAGGTGTTAATGGTGGACTAACGGACATTCAAAATGCAGCATATTTTCCCCAAGTGTCCATCTTATCTGTCAAAATGTTTCTAACTTGCAATATCATTATTTCCGCTCTCTTCACTCCAGAAGAGCGATCTCCCTGTGTCTCTCTGTGTGCGGGGGGGGGGGGGGGGGGGAGGAGAGCTGTGGAATGTGAACACCCCCCTTGGGAGACTTACTCCACACATTCCGATGGCCAATTAGTTTTAAACGAAGAGTTTGCAGCATACAGCATAGGCAACATGGGGGGGTGGGGGCTTCTCAAAAGATAAAATGCAGATATAATTCACTCTCTCGACTCGCTGGTATCTCGAGGCTGAGCGCTCATTGGTGGTTTGTACCCCGTGCTGCTGATGAAACTCTCCATTGGCTCGGCAAAAGTTTGTTGTTGTTTTGTGTCAGTTTTAAGTCGCCACTTTCATTCACATTGTTCATCATTGTTCCACAATGTTTATCATGAAATTAATATCCATATATTTTATACTATACTTGCACTGCTTACCGTTTTCATACTTTATATATCTTAGCATATTCATACAGGGACGTGCACAGACATTTGAAGGGGCTATTGCTCTAAACTAGAAAAAGGGCCCTGCCCCTGTCCTCCCCCATTTAGTATGATCACCATAGCCATATGAGGCCGGAGGGCTTTCCTTTGCTTTTCAGCTGTCAGATTGTAAACAAAGTCACGTGACTGGGGACAGATGACAGCGCTGACAAGGTGTGTTTCCCGCAGCAAGACGCTACAATACTAATTGTGGGCTTATCATGTTTATTCGGCCACAACAGAAAGAACATAAACCTCTCACTCTCTCCCGAGGGGCAGGTCAGCCAAAAATTGCAAAAGGGCAGTTGCCCGGGCAACATTAGCCCGTACCTGTGCACGTCTGTGTATTCATACACACTGTTCATACTGCTCACAGGCTGATATCTAGTGTATTCATACCCCTCACTGTTTATTCATCATTCAATTAATTCTATATTTTATTCTGTAGATTGTGTACATTACTTTTCACTTTACTGCTTGTTGCACCGTTAGAAGCTAAACTGCATTTTGTTGTCTCAGTACCTGTAATCTGTGCAATAACAATAAAGAAGGCATCTTTATTGTAGCCTCAACAATCAAGTTCTAAGTAGTGCAATATGAAATAAAAACAACTACACTCTTTTGGCAGTGTTGTGGTGCCAAGAGATGGGAGTCGGGGTATCAAAGGTACAAGCTAGACTTTTATTTAGCATCTGAAAACCATTGTACACAACTTCATTCCCGGGAAGCGAAGACCGGCAGAAACAGGAAGTCCGGTTCACTCAAATGTCCGTGCAGAACAATACCCCAACCCATAGATCCGTGGGTGAATAATGTCAATCACCACAGTGTACACATTAACAACAACTACACTATTTTGGCAGTGTAACAATTAAACAAGAACTACACTCTTTTGGCAGTAACAATTAGATAAATAATAAACTGTCAGACTGACACTGAAGACAAACAAACTATTTTCAGCAATCAATCTGTTTAGTTGACTCTGGGTGACATGTGGCGATTTAAAAAGATCGTTTTTTGGCTGTTTAGATGGTGTTGCTCCGTCTGGGTCACTGCCGGTGGTTGAGACGGTGGGGTCTTTGGCGACTAGTTTTATAGCCTCATGTACATTAGTTGGGTGCTTCAGGAGATTGGCATTGCTGTTATTCGATGTGGAGAATGCTTTCTGTCCTGCACACAGTTTACATTTGACCATAATATTTTGTGCGTCCTTTATCCCCACAAATTGAAAATAGTGGTTATATCTCCAAGTTGTAAATGCGCTGCTGCTCTCGCTGATACTTGTATCTGCCATAGTGTGTGTGCTGGTGGTGGGCGTTGCCATGTGTGTGTGTGTGTGTGTGTGTGCTTGTGTGTGTGTGTGCACGTGCGCAAGTGTTTGTGTCTGTGTATTTTCCCCATAAGGCAAGACCCGCCCAACTCTGTCTCTGATTGGCTTACCCTGAAATGTTACCCCGCGTTAACCAATCATCACTCCTCTCTGGTTACTTTCACTTTTGCATGGTACTGTGAGAGGACATCGCTGTGTTCGCCTGTAAGCTACATCCGCAGGGAGATTCGGTTCAGTTCCATCACATAATGTAACGCAGTAACGCACCCATTTAAATCACAGTAACTATAACGGTGTTACTGGATGGGAATAGGTAACTAGTAACGTTATTAGTTACCGCAAAAGGTAGTTGTGTTACGGCCCCTACGCACGCCGCCGTGTGTAGGCTCCGTTACAGTAATGCGTTAGTTTGTAACGCGTTAGTCCCAACACTGGTAAACACACACCTGATCACATGAGAGCTGCCGTTTCATTCAGACTGTTTAAAAAACAAAACAACGGTCTGATTTTAACTACTCAATGTGTGATTGTTATAGCAGTAATATTAGACACTAATAATACAGTAAACTATTAACACTGTACATATTATTGTTTGCCCGTGGGATTAGGATGATCGGTAGTGAGAGCCGTGCTGCATTTTCCTCCGGTCGGATGTGATATAAAAACAAAGCGATTATTTTTGTTGTTGTAAACTCACGTGGATTAAATGTAGTGCATTAATTTCAATTCGCGAACATATGATACATTAAATGATCGTGAGGATGATGATTTAAAATCGTTTGTTTGAGCCGGGCTGCATTTCCTGATGAAAAAACATAGCGATGGTTTTGTACTTACACCTACGTGAATTAACCAACATTATTTTGTTAAATAAAAACATGGGGATGTTTAGTAAATGATTACATGTCTCTTATTTAGCACAGAATATGATCCTATCCGTGACATATGGATCTTAACAAATATCCGATCAGATACCTGTAGATCAGTGCTTCTCAAAGTGTGGTCCGCGGACCACTGGTGGTCCGTGAGCGCCCCCTAGTGGTCCGTGAGTATATTGGTAAAATTTCACATTTGAAATACATTTATTTATTTAAGTGTTCCGCACTCTCGCGGCAATATCTCTGCAATGGAGTGAGCTTAAGTTTCACTTTCGATTGCATGATATAGTCCAAATAAACTCCTTCATCACACATGTTGCCACTTGTTTGTACCATTTTCAGGCGATTTGTAAAAAACGATGTGTTTTGGGATATTTGTGGAGTTAGGTGGTCCGCGAGTGTTTTGTTATTGGTTAAGTGGTCCTTGGTATGAAAAAGTTTGAGAAACACTGCTGTAGATCTATCAGCTGTTTATTTCACATGAGTTCCAGTGTGGCAGCTTTTCACGGCTCCCCCTGGTGGATCCATGATCCATTGCAGCTGGTTTCATTAAAATTACATTTATTTATCAAGGGGGCGTATGCCTGTGTGCCCCCTCTGTTGAAGTTTAGAAGGCTAAGGCAAAATATATAATATAATATATAAGTTATTCATATATATTGCTCCTGATCTTTATCATTTCCATCTACCTAACCCATGTTTTGACAATGTTTCAAATGCCGCAAATGAAACATTGGAATTAGAAAAAAATAAAAGGAATTAGAAATATTTCCATGTTAAGTGAAATGTTTTCAAATGTTGATATCCAAACTGTGTAACACAAAAAACAAACTGCTTTACAGTCAATTACAAATCTATGATTAAAATGTGTGGGTCTGGATGGAGAAGCAGGAGACTTTTACACAACTCTGTGGGAATAATGGAGCAGCCTCTGTGACGGACATCGTGACAGGTTTAAATTGCACATTGTTCTGCTTTAATTACACCCATGTAGTGTGTGTGGGTGTGTACGAGAGTTCATGTGTTCTCTGAATTTGGGCCTGTGTGTGTGTGTGCGTGTGTGTGGGTGTGTTTGTGTATCTTTGATGTGTGCGCGTGTGTCTTCCTGTCAGAACGAGATGTTGAAAAAGCTTTGAGAGAGAAATCAAAGAGGAAAAATACAAAGCATTTCTTCACACACACACACACACACACACACACACACACACACACACACACACACACACACACACACACACACACACACAGTTCTCCAATCTATTTTACTCTCCCCCCTTCAGTAAGGAGAACTGCCACACCTCCACTATGTGCAAAATCACCATCACAAAAAACACTCAGCTTTGCAATATCATGTTCAACAATAATAATGTGCAATAATGTTTCTGCCACTACGTTTTTTTTTTTTTTTTAGTTACACCCCTGCTCCTCACTGTACAGCTTCTTACAGTCAGTTAGTTGTCCATCTTTGTTTCTTGTAGTTTGTTGTTTAATTTGCTCTTTTTACTGCACCGGTAGTTAACAGTTTTATTATTATTTTTGTTATCATTATTATTATGTTTATTGTACTGAAACTTTTGTAACTCTGGTAAAGGAATTTCCTGAGGGATAAATACAGTCTTATCTGATCCTATTTAGGTACATTTTTTATAGAGCCCAAAATCACTTATCATACATTTTAATGAAGGGGGTTTACAATCATACAGCCCCCTCTCAGAGGCGCCGTAAGGGGGTGAAAAGTTAGGACGATTCTAAGGGCCCGTGACTGACAGGGGCCCCAAACATTTTTAGAACATTAAGAAAAAAATGTAAGTAACCTTTCATCAATAATTAACATTAATATAACGTTAAATTGATAATGTACTCACTAAACTTACGATTCATTTCACTTTTTTTCTTCCAAAAGTTAATTATCCAAAGCATCGAACACCCCCCTCTATTTACATGTAATGGTTTGGTCCTGCCTCCAAACGCTGTGTGGCACCCCTCTTTCTGGCAGAGAGTGAGAGCATGTGAGGAGGGATCAGGGATGCTAGTACTTACGTGTGTGCGATGTCTCAACGACTAACAAAGTCAGGCTTTCAAAAAAGAAAAGAAAGGAGAGAAAGACAAGAGAAAGGGACTAAAGGGCGACAGTATGTCACCCAGTTTTTCAAAGTGGGTGTGGTCCATGAGTGGTGGAAATTAGTCTGTTAGCTAAGCGTAGTCCATTGTAAATAATTATTGTAATGTTTTGCTGACATTAAGTACTGTTAATATCTTCACAGAAAATTCAGAGGTTTTTCATTTCACTGCTCTTTTAGCTGACATTTAATAAATGCAGGTACATTTTTAGCAGCTATTCATACTAAACCAGTTGTCCCTCCCCCTGGTGGACCAACAGATCCATCTTTAGGCTCCGCAGCCCTGTCCCCCCATAAGGCTTTGCAGTCTTGCCATGCTGTCCATTGAAAGCCAGTAGACTAGAAAGCTGGACTTCAAGGACTTGATTAGTGACGTAGCCTGTAAGAAGGCTAGGCGCTGGGCTCTTGGTGAGTAAGGCTGAGCCAGGGCTGGTAATAACTGTTAAAGGGCAAGGCTATGGTAACGGTATTGGATCACTACACACAAGATGCATGATGAGAAAAAGACTGAGAACAGGCTCTGATTTAGCACTACCATCAGGCCTTTTCATTTCCATTTCCGTTTTGTTGTCCGTTTACACTTTAATACCCGCTTATTTTGTAGTTGGTATATTTAATCAAATCTGCTGCTTATGTTGTTGTTTTTGTGATAGCATTTTATAAATGATAATATTGGTGTTAATGTTCACTTTATTTTAATTTAAGAGGTCATGTATATTTAAGTTATATTTATTTAGATTTTGTAATGTTCCATTCAAAAATGTTATTAAAAAGGCATGTACACCATAAAAGATGACTATTGAGGTCTATTGTCAGGAATGTTAGTGTTATATCAAATAGTGAATTCTACTGCAGCAGAATGTTGCACGTCTGCAGTGTTATATGTTCACCGCTCAGTGTCAGTAAATATTGTGCAGTTAGTATTGGACTACAAGATAGATGCAAGCCTGTACAGGTAGAGTTATTTAAAGCATAAATGAGTCGGTTGGGTTCTGGAGGTGTGGTTACAGCATTGTGCTTGGTTGGCGTGGCCTGGTGGTGGGGCCCAATGTGATATCTTTTCATGGGGCCCAAAATCCCTGGTGGTGCCCGTGTGTGTGTGTGGTGTGTGTGTGTGTGTGTGTGTGTGTGTGTGTGTGTGTGTGTGTGTGTGTGTGTGTGTGTGTGTGTGTGTGTGTGTGTGTGTGTGTGTGTGTGTGTGTGTGTGTGTGTGTGTGTGTGTGTGTGTGTGTGGCTTGTCTGCACAAGGTTAAAACTGTTGGGACAGCAGTGAGAATGTGAGGTGCCTGTTATGAGAAACAATTAGTTGCTTAGACTGAACTCGACGGAAGCTCGACTGAAGAATTTAAATTAAATCAAAACATTCATTAAATACATTTGAGATTTAGCTTGAACTGGCTTCAATACTTTATGGTATTTAAATTGGGCTCAAGTAGAACTTGCTTACAACACAAAGTGATACTGATCTCTATGGGATTAGTTTTGTTTCATAAAGATAAAGCAACACTTTCTCAGAATTAAGCAAAATTAAGAGTTTAAGAGAAAAATAAACTGAGTCAAGCAAAATAAATTGTATTTAAAAAATAAAACTATAAGTTGCAAACAAATCATTTGTGTAATCATGTAAACCAGGGGTTTTCAAAGTGTGGGAAGGTGAGCCTCCCCTCAGAGAACATAAGAACAGCTGCGCCCCCCTCCCAATTATTATTGTTATTATTATTATTATTATTGTTGTTGTTGCTGCTATAATGCACGGGCATTCAATTGCATTTCAAACAGGTCCAGTAAAAGAAAATGTCATTAAATGCTCTGTTTTCGCTGTCTACCTTTCTCTTTTTTGAGCACGCCATTTGAAATGCTCTGTGTGTGTGTTTGAATCTATCGTGCTGAGTCCCAGTCTTCTCTGATGTTACACTGCAACCTGCCTGTGAGACAGAGTCCAACTCCAACCACACACTCTGTCTGTCCAACACATGTCCTGCAACACACATGCTGCAGCTGTCCAGCTACTGACAGTTTGGAAAAGTAAGTAAATAGTATTTTCATTTCAATAATTTACTTTTTTTACCCTGCTTCATAAACAATACTGACATCCCTGTGCTCCTCTGAGTCTGGGGGTCCGGGGATGTGAGGACCGCGCGAGGACACAGACAGGGAGGCTGCTTTACTTCATAAAGGAAATGGCGGTCAATATTAACAACATAGGAGCTAAAACGCTTAATAACCTTCATTACGTGTTAGAGAAAGAACATAAGAAAGGTTGACAAAGATGAGGCTGTTAAACCGGCAGCGAATCCGCTGTGTGTAGAGAGAGAGAGAGAGAGAGACGCTGAGCTGCACCATGCAGCGATCAGCTGATACGGAGCATAGAGAGAGAGAGCTGAGGTCCGCGGGGCTCGGCCTCCGCCTCCTGTCCTCACAACTCTTATTATTCCCGGGACCGGACACAAAAACGAGTTTTGCTTCCCAACCCTGCCACTGTGCTACACGTCCCGCCCGCCCCGTCTAACAGTACAGAAAGCGGCGAGATGCATTTCCTTAGGAATCGACAAGCAGAACCGAAACTAACAGTTATGGGCGAAAAACGTCACTTGTCCGTCGTACACGTCAATGGAAAGATGTATTTGTCCGATATTATAAATAACACGTCCCGGACGATCGGACGTGTGCTTTTTCGCACACTGCATGTTGCAGCTCGCATAAAGTTAGCTGAAATTAACCAGCTAGATTTCATTTCACTGTTTTTCTTCTTCTCACGCTGCGCCTCCCATGAAGCTCTCTGGCGCCCCCCAAGGGAGGCGTGCCTCACTTTGAAAACTGCTGATGTAAACTATAAGTATTTTTTCTTTGTTTTAACTTGTCTTTTTGTTTGCAGTTCTCTTTACTTCTTTCTCAATGATCAGACTTTTGCTCTCGCTGCAGCTCTCTCATTTGCGCTCCCTCATTTTTGGTTTTCGATTTTGACGCAAACGTCCCAGGTGGGCGGGACTTTCAGGCTACTCAGTTTTTGAGCGACAGTCCAGTTCTCCAGCGATTGTGCAGGCAGATGCGGTGCGGTAGCTGAGCGTGGATAGAACACCCCCAGAAGAATCAGCATTTCAATTATTATAATACTACAAGTGAAAATATATGTAAGTATTGATAATTTGTGTTTGTGATGTACTACAGATGCAGCACCTCATTTCAGACAGTTTGAAATGCGAGGGCCGTGGCCGGCACGGGGTCTACCCTCGCTCAAAGGAAAACCTCCAGCGTGACTTGAGACCGCCCCCTTGGTAAATAAATGTAATTTATAATGAAGCCATCTGCAATGGATCATTGATCCACCAGGGGGTGCAGTGGGGTTCCACACTGGAGCTCATGTGAAATAAACTCTGATACAGTACGGTAGATTTATGTCTGGTACTACTGTACAGCGGATCTTTGTTAAGATCCATATGTCACGGATAGGATCATACTCTGTGCTAAATAAGAGACATGTAATAATTTACAAAACATCACCATGTTTTTATTTAACAAAATAATGTTGTTTAGCCCACAACTACTGTTTCCACTCGGACTTCAATACAGCTACACCATTGTTTGATTTCCATGGTAGCGCGTCTCTTTAGTAGCCCGCGCAACTGAAAGTCTGAGAGGGTGAGGATTGTTCACAGAAAACAGAACAAGAATCGATAACTCCTCCTCTGCTCACTCCTTTCCTGTACAATACAGGTCCAGCCTGGCAAAACAGTGCACTTCTCTTTCCCGCACTACTGTGACAGACCATGGGGCTGAGTCAGCCACTAACATATTCATATTGCTCTTCTCAAAAAGAGAAATATGAACGTTAGTTTTTAACTGAAATGATCAAATAAAGTCAACATTTCACAGTGTTTACAAACATTGACCATACCGTTCACCAGCCCCCAACCAAAGTTACACCCTTGGATTTTAAACAAAGTCACTTGACCACAACAATATCAGAAAAAATATATATTTGTATTTATTTTAGAATCTTAAAATCAGACCTGTTTTTTAAATGAAATCTGACGGCAGGCAAGCAGCTCTGATCACCTAATGATAAATGCGCCACACCTAATCGCTGGCCATTCAGCCACAGCTCCCTCTATACAAATCAAACTGTAGACGGTGTGAAAGCGCCTATTGTTTTAAATAATGGTCGTAATGTGAGCCTTCTCAATTACCGTGGGACAGCAGAGAGCTCTAAACAAAAATGTTCAATCAACATCTTATCTTAATAATATCTTCATATTAATAATAATAATAAATCATACAGTATGTGTCCGAAAGGGAGCAGGAGGAAGCAAACACCAACAAAAATATTACTAAAAATATATTGCATATTAAAGCAAACTATTGTAAAGGTAAAAGTATGAGCATAACAAATGAAGAAGTGTAAACATTTACATTATTATGATTATTTAATATATAAAGACTATATGTTATTGAATTACAAGATTAGATATACTTTATTTGATCTAAAATATTGATGTTTTTTCGTTATACTGTAGTAGCCTGTGAAAACCATAACAAATATGTGACCCGCTCTATCGAAATCAGTCGGAAGTCGCAACGGCTCATTTCAAAATAAACGTGGATTTGCGTAAAAAACTATTTTTTCGGGGTTCGGGTGTTTTGTTTGATTTTAAACTTTCAGAATATGAAACTTTTATTTTCAAAATCACACGATAAGTACATTTTTGAAGCTTGTAAAGGAAAGATGACAACTCTCACTCGCCACTCTGCTCTTCCGCAGCGCCTCCCTCCGGCTGAAATGATGAATGTAAAGTGTATAGTAATCATAGATAACACGGCAGGGTCCTGTTTTCATCTGATTTCAAATAAACAAAGTCTTGGCTTTCAGAATATTAAACTTGTTTTGGCAAATTCAGACGGAGAACTGAGTAACTTAACGTCACAGCAGGCATAACAACAGCCGGTGTTTCTCGTGAGTGTTTTCCCCGGGAAACAAACACAATACACACAAATGCACAATTACACAAACACAATTACACAAACACAATTACACAAACACACACACGTATACACACACACATACTCGCGAGCTTCCCCCAGACCAGTAATCCAAACGAAAATATCTTCCTTCCGTAGTATTTTGATCATTTGCTCCGCTAATCAATCAGATCGATGGATTCCAGAGAAGAGGAAACTTTGAAGGCCTTTTTCTCAAAATGATGACTCGGTGACAGTCATTATATAATGTGACATATTTTGCTTAATATTTGGAGTACAACAACAATCCTGATATCATTAGAAAGCTAGGAATATCCTCTTTCCAACAGTGTATATAACTCAAAATGTTTCTTCGGGTCAATGCGACTGATTTCGATAGAGCAGGTCACATGTGTGTTCAAATGCTCTTCACCAAAACACAACTGAAGTACTGAAAGTCCATGAAACTTGTCTTTCTGTATTTGTGAATGAAGCGCCATCTCATGGTTAAATACTGAAATTGAAAATCTGGCACCGCCCTCTTGGAAAATAGTGGGAGGGCTTAACATTCCCAGCCACTGGGATCCGTTGGGTCTTTGGCAGGAACCTGTTGGCTGGAGTTTTTTCTAGAGTGCTATATCTGTATACGGTATGTTTCTTTATTGTGTTAAGTGAGAAGTAAAGAAAAGCTGTGCTATGAAAGAGTCTTATCCCGTTTTCCCACTTCCTCTGAGGGGACAGCACGGAGGGGGGGGGGGCATGAAGAAAGACCTGCACCAGCTTCATCCACGCTGGGCGTTGCTGATATCACTGGCTCAGTGTAATTTCATTTGACCAAATGTCTTTACATATACATTTAATATATTGTATTATTATCCACCTTTTTGTTGTATGTCCTTTTATTTAAAACATTCTTTGAGAATGAATTTTTTTGAATGAAAGAATTTTGAGAATCTTCTGGTTCAAATTTCAATAAATGTAATTTGTATAATCACTCTTTTGTCTTTATTCTACATGAAAATGTTAGAGATTCCATTCAAATCTGTTGATTATTCAGATCTTCCTCAGGCTAGGAATAGTATGTAGAGTTTTTAATGCTAAATGTATATCATTTTCTGACAGGATAGAATGAGACAACACAGTTTGTATCCATTGTGTATGAATGCTTCAGCTCTTCAGACCAACATAGTAAGATGTGAGCATGTTCCTAATTGTGTTGGTATGCAGCCTAGGTCTGCTCTGTTTAATAAAGCAAATCTGCCACTTTTATATTGTAGAATTTGTTAAATTAAAGCAGTCTTTAATTGTTTGTCCTAAACATAGCAATATATGCTTTTGAAATGAAATGTCTTTGAAAAAATAATAGTATACAGTATATATTGTGCATCACCTTTAGCTTGAAAATACATGGTTTCTCCCATTTTTTCCCCTTAAACTGTGGGTTTTCTCTGGAAGTTTTTCCTTGTACGATGTGAGGGTCTAAGGACAGAGGGTCTAAGGACAGAGGGTGTCGTATTTCTCATACTGATATTCTGAACAATCTGTGCTGTTGTATTAGCTGTAAAGTGTCTCTACTGTAGGCTATTTTTATTGTATGTACAGCACTTTGGCTCAACCAAAAATCGTTTATAAATGTGCTATATAAATAAAAGTTGATTTGATTTGATAAAACACCTGGGACGTTTGTGTCAAAATCGAAAACAAAAAATGAGAGAGCGCAAACGAGAAGAGCTGCAGCGAGAGCAAAAGTCTGATCTTTGAGAAAGAAGAAACAAGAACTGCAAACAAAAACCTATGTTAAAACAAAGAAAAAAGACTTATAGTTTACATGATTACACAAATGATTTGTTTGCAACTTAATTTTATTTTTGAGGGTTTTTTTCTTTTAAACTCATAGTTTTGCTTGATTCTGAGAAAGTGTTGCTTTATCTTTATGAAACAAAACTAATCCCATAGTTCTCTGTTATGATTTGGAAGTCTCATGATTTAAAGTGTAGGCCTGTGAAGGAGAGGCCCTTGGAAAAACATCTATTTTTTTAACTGTAATTACTTATTTTAAAGAGATTGCAACATTATACTTTTAAATAATTGCTCAATTCATTTAATACATGTATTATGCACACAATAAAAACTTCAACAAATATATTGATCCTGGCTTAACCAGCGACCTTTACTCTATTGTTCATAAGCTCGGTTTCAGAAAACTTGTCAGTAGTTTAACAACTATTTGAATTTTAGTAATGTCTATGAATACCAATTGGTTGATACGAGAAATTATTTGAAGCAGTTTAATAAAGAATGTTAAACTATATTTAAAACTGTGTGTGTGTGTGTGTGTGTGTGTGTGTGTGTGTGTGTGTGTGTGTGTGTGTGTGTGTGTGTGACAAGAGCTATATTCAGAGCTCTGCTGCCTTGGCTACAATCTTTCATTTTTGCTGTTGTATGATTGGTGTTTAGCTACGGTATTTAGCGTCTACAGCACCTCTGCTTTTAGGGTTGACGTAGACCCGAACGTCACCTGGAGGTCCCCCGGTGTTGTTGCGGGAGCTGGTGCACTAGCTAACGCTGCACTAGCTAACGCTACATTAGCAAAACAAACGCTAATTTATTTTGCAAAAGGTGCAGAAGGCTTCAAACACATTCCCCTCCACTGGTTTCCACCAAGCACTACATTCAATGTTTTCCAACCAAATACGGTTGAACTTACACTTTCCCATATTTATTTGTGAGTAGATTTGAAGATACATGAGTTTCTGACTGCCGCTAGCTGAAGCTTGGTTGCTAGGTTACTAGCTGGGTGTTCTCCGATAAGGGCCGGGGGAAACAAAGTTAGTGATTACTGGTTCTATGTTGATTTATTTCAATACAAATTGTTGGGGGGAACTGAAAGACTATTAACGTAATGGTTACTTTGCAGCCCGGACATTTCCCCCAAAACACATTTAGACGCTATCGCAAGACAGAAGTACCTTTCAAATCCGATCATTTTTAAGACCTTCTAAATCATATTTAAGACCTTTTTAAGGGCTTAAATTCAGATTATCAAATGTAAGACTTTTTAAGACCTCGCAGGAACCCTGACTGATATACATCCCATTAAACAATACTAAATACTAGATCACCTACACATCAGTGAAGTGGAGGGGTTTTTCCATGCAAAAGGTTACATACCTTACAAGATGTTAACAAGCAATATGACTTTTTTGTCAGCTTTCTAATAATGTATTGAAGGCAAATATATTTAACACATAGTGAGAACTGCTACTGTTTATCTCTCAATATTGTCTGTAAAAAACGTGGTAAAAGTTATTCTTTCAGTGAGACAACCGAACCCTAACCCTAACAACAGTTAAATATTATTTTGAAAACATTACAATTAAAAAAATAATTATATCTACAGCCCCTAAACACACAAACACACCTCTTTCATAAATAACACACTTGTTCTGCAATAATATGTTTTATGTTTCCTGTCATTTTTGTTAGGAAAGGACATGCCTGAAAGACACGACATGTTCTCCTTCTCTGAGGGTCAAGAAGAACACCCAAGAGGAACATTAAAAGCTGATGTTAGATTTTAAAACCAGTACAGGACATTCACTAAGAAACTACTTTTATTGTGAAAACACAGTCAGCTGATCGAATGCAGCTATTTCCACATCTACACTCCATCAGCTGATTATTTCTATTTGCCTCACTTTATGAGCTTCACATCACTTGTGCCTTGTACCGCAGAGTTTGCAACGTCACAAATAAATGGGGCCAATCTTCAGTCAGATGTGAATGTGTAATCTAACATTTTCAGTAAGAATAATGGACTAAAGGAGTGCAAATACAAATACAATTTATTGAAATGTGAACCAAAAGTTAATCAAACATGTTTTAAATAAAAAGCACATATGGACAGAAGGTATAAACCTATTATATATATATATAAGTAAACACATTTAGTCAAATAAAGTGACAGACTAGGCCTGTGCAGTTGGTATCAGCTGTGCCCAGCATGGGCTCCTTCATCAGGCCTGGTCCTCCTCGCAGAGGAAAGACTCTCAGTCCTCTCCAAACCAACAGACAGGACGTCCATCACACGGAGGTTTCTCCCTGAAGTCTCTGCAGCTCTCTGGACACCACGCTGTCTCAATCCGTCCACACTGAATATGAGAGGGGAAAAATGAAAATAATAAATGCTTTACATGTTACTTGTTAGACGCTTTTATCCAAAGCGACTTATATTGCCCTCAATACTGTGGGCAATCCCCAGAGGAACAATTTGGGGTGAAGTCTTGTCCAAGGACACAGCAGAATGTTGACTGCAGCAGGATTCGAACCAGTGCCCCTGTGATCCGAAGATCAGCGCACTAACCAGTGAGCTACAACCATCCCATTTAGACAATAAGAAATATAAAGTTGACTGTTGAGTTGCTCAGTTTTTTTTAGATTGTCAATACTATTAATGTATAACTTATATTTCAGGAGGCACATTCAAATAAAGATTGGTCTTTAAATGTAATAATAATTAATAATTGAGTTGATTTTGTCTTTTGAATTGTTTGTCTAAAGTCAAGGATCTAGAACTGGTACTTGTAGTTTTAATGATACAGTCTGGTTATTATGCTGTTTGGAGGAGGCCTCACAGGTAAGAGCACTAACTAGCTACCATCACATGTACCTTAGGTTGACTTAAATGTATTAAACGTATAATTAAGTGATATCAAAATATAAATAACTAATGCCATGCAAACATATTAATATTTGCTTGATTCCAGTGTTGAATTTAGCACAATTGCATACAAACATTAAGGGATTTTAAGATTCTGAAGTATTATCCTAAAAACTCAATAACTTAGATTATTATTTATAGTTTTGCTGAATAGTTTCATGTCTGCTTACCTTAGAAACGTAAAACGCCCCTGGTGGAGGAGGCCGGACCAAAACCGCGACGCAGTCTGACCTGGTGGAATCGAGGGGTTAGAGTAATGTGTTACGGAGCCTTCTCTTCAATCTTTTTTCCACATAACGAGCATTTTGCGCTGCTCTTATCCAATGTGGAAGCAGAATGTGTGAAAGCATACAGCACGATGCGGGGTGTGTCTGAGACATCTTTAGACTGGAATCGCGGTGCCCAGTACGTGAACTCGCCTCGCAGGTGCACACGCAAGGATAGAGGACATCAGAGTCCGAGTCATCGTGGGGGGGAAAATTCACGAGTGTGAATCCAAGTCATCATGCGCGAGAATTTACGAGTCCGAGTCCAAGTCATTTTGCGCGAGAATTCACGAGTCCGAGTCCAAGTCATCGTGCGCGAGAATTTACGAGTCCGAGTCCAAGTCATCGTGCGCGAGAATTTACGAGTCTGAGTCGCGTCAATCAGTGCGCAAGTCCGAGTCGAGTCACGAGTCCCGAAAAGCGGCACTCGTGTACTCCATCTGTCAACATGTAAATAAAACCCTCCCGCTTGTTCTCTGTATTTCCTAATAAACCCCCTATACCTATTTTATTTTAAATAAAGTTGGACAGCATAACGTACTTTCCACTTGCCCGCTCGGGCCACTAAAAATATTGCTTAAAAATTGTCCTGTGGTATTGGTATTTTCACAAGCAATTGTGTTAAATTGTTTAGTTTATTAACACTACAACATAGCGTTTCGTGAGGCGGTTGTCGTTGGGTGAAAAGCAAACAGCTGTTTGCTGCGGAGCGCAGTGCGAGCAGGCTCCCGTGTGCGGGAGCCTGCTCGCACTGACTTTCTCGCCACTTAACCATTCGCCAAAATGTTTTGAATACCCAGGCCAAAAAACAATCTTCAAATAAAAGAAAGTCACCGGAGGAGTTAAAGAAGAGTGACAGGGAGTAGGAGAAGAAGAGGGAGAGAACGTTTCAGCCACACTGGCTTGATCAATGGAGTTGGTTTCAATATTATGCCAACATAAACAAGGTCTTTTGTCGGCTCTGTACATCAATGCCGACCTATTCTGACAAGTAAGTGACGAGTAGAAAATATAAAGGTATATTCGCTATAGGGAAATGTCCCAGCTGTTTAGGATAATGAAGGTTCTAATCTAGGCTATTACATATTTCTAACTGCTGATAATGATAGGAAAGCAGAAAGCACATTATACAAATAATAATACTCATAATGATGATAATAGCAGAATTCTTTTTTTTAACAATGACCACAATATAATTATTGTAATAAACCAAATATGAACAATTGAGGAAAATGAGGATTCAAATGTTGTAGTACAAGTAGTAATGTAGTTTGTGCATAAATTACGATTGCAACAAATGTGTTAATTTTCTTCATTGTTAGTCGAATTGTACCCTTAATGTCTACCCCTGTGTAAGCCTATCTTCAACCACCCCGTTAGCAGGTGCCACTTGATTGACGGATCTTTGAGACATTCCTTGTCGCTCCCGAAAATAATAGACTGACTTCAAGTGATGCTGCATATTTTTGAACTCACTGCACTTATGGTACCAACTACAACAAAATGAACATATTTTACCGTGATTTAATTGTAATACACATTTCAAAAATGATGCTGGAATAACTACATACTGATACTGGTTAGTAAAAAACATGAATTAATGCTTTGACAAGTGTGCAGACAAGACGGCAGGCGAAAAACCTTTTTAAATGCGTGTTTTCTGAATGGAGATCGGATCGATCAGGCTAAACTAACGTTGTAGCTGCTCCATCCAAACTCACAACAACATGATACAGACACAGATACAACAGCGACAGTATTCGCCATGACACAGACAGTCTGTGGTTTGTACTTGTTTAACTTTTGTCCAGTTTCTGAACAGATATGAGGAGCTGTGTGCTCTGAGTGCTAACAGCTAACGGCTGCTGTTTTGGTTTTCTGATTCAACGTCAGTGACGGCAGGCTGAGATCCTCACTGCTGATTAGCACCGTGCGAGCGCGCCATTCGCATCAACCGCGGCTGTCCGCGTCTTTATGGGGCATGATTTGTGCCAAAGAACGGACAACTAAGCAGAGCGGAGAACTGACATGTCAATGTGCGCCAACGCCTCCATCAATTTCGCATGAACATTTTACAGAGCTGATTTCCAACCAAATTGACATATTTCTTAGCATTAACAAGACTGCGGACATTTCTGCATCTGTGTTATGGGAGACACTGAAAGCTTATATTAGAGGGCAAATGATTTCCTATGTAAGCCATGAGAGGAGAGAGATTAACTGAACTAACGAGGCATATTGCTCAGCTGGATGACCTCTATTCCGTTTCACCAACTCCACATCTGTATAAGGAACGCCTCATTTTTCATTCGGTATTTAATACGCTGACCGCAGACCAGGCTGCTGCACTTCTTCTTAAGGCTAGAAGTAATTATTACGAACAGGGTGACAAAGCTGGCAGATTACTGGCGCATCAATTACGACAGAATGTTGCCTCTTACCAGATTCCCAGAATCCAAAAATTCTCGGACATTACGATCGATCCCCAAAGAATTAATGATGAGTTTAGAGACTATTATACTTCGTTATACACATCTGAAACCAGCTCAGACACGCAGGATTTGGACAATTGTTTTACCACCCTCGAAGTCCCTTTGATACATCCTGATATGACTGAGGATTTGGAGAAGCCAGTAACTGCTGTTGAACTCTCCGTTGCTATTACATCGATGCAAGGCGGAAAATCTCCGGGGCCGGACGGTTATCCACTGGAATTTTACAAGAAGTTTCAACAGAAATTAGCCCCTATTTTGATAGATATGTTTAGTGAATCGTTTAATTCTACTAGTTTACCCCCAACGCTTAATCAGGCCTCTATCTCCCTCATTTTAAAAAGGAATAAGGATCCCCTTGCATGCTCCTCCTACCGATCAATCAGCTTGTTAAATGTGGATTTTAAATTACTGTCTAAAATGCTCGCTTTGAGTTTGGAAACCGTGTTACCAACCATTATCTCTCCCGATCAAACCGGCTTCATCAAAAATAGGCATTCATTTTTTAACTTAAGACAACTTTTTAACACTATCTACCAACCTTCCGCAAATTCTGTACCTGAAGCTGTGATATCTTTAGATGCAGAAAAGGCATTTGATCGTGTGGAGTGGAGGTATCTTTTTCATACCTTGTAGAAATTTGGCTTTGGAAAGAACTTTACCACGTGACGCATCTGAACGAATCACGTTGTCAGAAATTGACACCAGCCAATGAGATTTTGTTTCTTGGTTTAAGACTCCTTTGTACTTTTGGTTGCTGATACAAAGGAAATGACCATATTTGGATCCGATGAGATTGTGCAGGAGAGACACAGCTTTCCAACGATATCTCTGTTGACATGGTGCACACAGCGGTCGCGGTACTTTATGTTACATTAGAATGCTAACTTTTGGTGAATTTAGGAGAGATCTACAGACGCAAATAGACAAACTATAGTAAAATAAACACTTAAATGTGTATTTTGTACGTTTTCCTTCCAAAAGCCTTAAAGAAAACATGTTATGGAATCAAAATAGCACAAAATCTCAAAATTGACAAGTGCTTGAAAAACGATGTTTTTGCCTGCCGTGTCTCGCCTTAAAGAGTGAAGCAGAATTAAATGTTGAACAGTGTCGTGTAAAGTAAAAATGCTCCATCAGCTACATAAAAGTAAGAACACCTGTCGTCGGTGAAACGCCCCTCCTTACTGCAGAACGTCTCTCATTATATGTGTTATAATGTTTTTTAACGGACGTTGTCTGATTATATAATCATATGCGCGGGCCGCTAGTGTCTGTTGATCTCCAGATTAACAGCAGCATGAGAATAACCTGCCGAAAGTGCCGATGCTCCATGACGGAGGCTCTGGTAGAAATTGTTGGGATTTGCGTTTTTACCCCCTTAATGTCTGACCAATGGTTGAACTGCATTTCCGTGCACATGACTTGTGTTTTAAAGTGTATAGTCCGTTTGAGTTTTGCCTGTGTGAACGCAAACCGAACCTTCTGAAAAATGAAACAATATAACAAACTGTGGTCTGGTGCGCACCAGAGAAGCGACTATTAGGTGTGAATGCAAGACTAAAGTGAAATATCTAAACCAGGGGTGCCCACACTTTTTTGGCTGGTGAGCTACTTTTGAAATGACCAGCTCACCGAGGTCTACCAACCAAAAATAAAATCCCAAATTGCAAGGGTTGCTGAATAACACGTTTTATTTATACATGGGATAACTACAATAGGGCTGCAACAAACGACTCATTTGATAATCGATTAATCTATTGATTAATGAAACGATTAATTGACTATTCGGACTATTACTGTATGCCTTGCACAATTTCTCAAGCGTTCTTATTTAGCCATCAACTTTTAGATGTAGCTTGAGATTGTTTTAGGCATGTGGAAACTAACAATGAAGACAATAAAGATGAATACCTGATTCAAAAATACATATATTATTAAATTAACTTAACAAATTGTTTACAAAACTAACATTGCTTTTTATTTAAATAAAATAAATAATATTTCACATCAAAAGAAACAACAATGTTTTAACAAATCGTATTAAATAATCTGATGACAGAACTGTAAACAGAATAGCTGAAACTTTAACAAAATAAAGAGTAACTGAGTTTCCTCTAATCATTAACCCATGTTTGTATAATGTAGTTAACTCCGTGTGGTGCTGCTAGCATACAGAACACCTGACGTGGAAACGTTACTCGTGGATGGGGCTACAGAGCTACTAGAAAGACAGTCGAACCCGGTGCATTCCTCCGTCTGGATGTGGTGCACTTTTGCTAAATGTTTGACACACTGCTCGTGTTACCGCCCTCACATGCTGAACTCTCTTGGCAAGGAGCATTGTCCGCCTCAAGACGGGTAACATTTAACCACACCTTGGAGCGCTTCTCTCCGCCATCTCCTCCGTGTGTTGCTGCTTGGAGCAGCTGCGTGTGTGTAAACTGCCCCGCCCCCTCGCGCACAGACGGGGGAGAGAGATCTCGTCTGGATTGGAAAGATCAAAAATACACCGACCATAGACGCATTTGTTTTGTCTTTTTGCATGTTAGAAACGAGTTGGCGACACTAACGGCCCGTCTACACTACAGGCGTCGAAAAAGCTTGAGGCTTGGCGATTTTTTGCGAGCAACGCGACCAACAACCAATCACATGAATCTCCCGCCCCCGGCATACAAAGCAATAGCAATGTTAAAACGAAGTAAACTGGATATAAAATCCCCAAACAGGCGAAAACCTACCAGTTTCACCCACTGTCTC